>NC_057711.1:27193834-27237618 GCF_004010195.1 Chiloscyllium plagiosum | reverse complement strand
CCTTGCTGATCTTTGAGGGGCTCTATTCTCTCCCTCGTTACCCTTTTGTCCTTGATATATTTGTAAAAACTCTTTGGATTCTCCTTAATTCTATTTGCCAAAGCTATCTCATGTCCCCATTTTGCCCTCCTGATTTCCCTCTTAAGTATACTCCTACTTTCTTTATTCTCTTCTAAGGATTCACTCGATCTATCCTGTCTATACCTGACATATGCTTCCTTCTTTTTCTTAATCAAACCCTCAATTTCTTTAGTCATCCAGCATTCCCTATACCTACCAGCCTTCCCTTTCACCCTGACAGGAATATACTTTCTCTGGATTCCTGTTATCTCATTTCTGAAGGCTTCCCATTTTCCAGCCATCCCTTTACCTGCGAACATCTGCCTCCAATCAGCTTTCAAAAGTTCTTGCCTAATACCATCAAAATTGGCCTTTCTCCAATTTAGGACTTCAACTTTTAGATCTGGTCTATCCAAAAGTTGAAGTCCTAACTTTGAACTTTTGGGACATTGGAAAGATCCTGGGAAATGGAGAGAGCCAGGTGGGATGTATTGGGGAAAGGAACACTAATAAGGGCAATAGAACAAATTAGGTTGGGAGCTGGGTATTAAGTATGAGCACACAGTTGGGTAATGAGGTGTGCTAGGGAGGGAGGGTGAATGAATGCATCTATAATTGTGGAATGAAGTGGATAGGAAAGGTTTAGAGGGCTATGGAACAAGTTCAGTTTAGGAAACCTGGTCTGCATGGATGATTTGGGCCGAAGAATCTGTTTCCGTCCTGTATGACTATATGGTTCCATGTGTATCCAGCAGATAATACTGGGTCCTCTGTTGGAACTGGCTTTCTGTGATGGCTGTCACCCTGTTCCTTGCATTGGTGTATAGAAAGTGAGCAGACTCCTCTTCCCTTCACTCCAGTCTGTGCATGAACTGTGAGTCATAGGTGACATAGGTTTAAATTACTGTTTGTCTGTTTTTTTAATGACACTTGACTATGGCTGACTGACGCTGCTCATGCCCCTGTACTCCTATCGGATGAACCCCATGACTGATTAACTGAGGCTCGACCCTGCTTAACTGAGGGCTACTGCCTTTTGGCTTTGAGACATGGCCATGTAGTTGATATACAGCGCTTTAGGTGTGACATTGAGAGAGTTCAGTGCATTACAGCATATTGTTCGACCCTTTGACAGGTGACTGCTGACAATCACGTCAAGCTACCTTCATGTCAAGCTACCTGTCTGACTGTTTGCACTGAACAGCAAGGGAAGACCTGAGTGCCACAAGCCTTTAAGCTGAGACCGAGGAGGCATAGAGTGAAAAGGACAAACTTGGATGCTGTGAGCATCACGGTGGGTGCAAAGTGAATGTGCACTAAGAGTGAGCAATCAGCTTTGAGATAGGCCCTAGCCCAGTCTGTGAACTGGGTGGCTGTCCCTGTGTACAAAGTATCTTTGCAGTAGCGTTGCAATTAAAAGGGACGGGGCTGAGCTTTCCATAGTGCTGAACTGAAGTGCAGAATCATATTGTAAGTGGATCGGAGATGGGCCATGAGGATGTGGTGAAGCTAGTGTGTGTCAAATGCCAACATCTTTAGATATGGGGGTGCATGTGATCATTGCCCATGGAACATGCCCTGTAATGTTGGCACTGGCTATCCAAGAATGTAAAAACATAGGAACTAAGAGCAGGAGTAGGCCGCCTGGCCCTTCGAGCCTGCTTTGCCATTCTATAAGATCATGGCTGATCCTTTCGTGGACTCAGCTGCACTTACCTGCCCATTCACCATCTCCTTTAATTTCTTTATTGTTAAAAAAAATCTACCTAGCTTTAAAAACGTTTACTGAAGTAGTGTCAACTACTTCACTGGGCAGGGAATTCCATAGATTCACAACCCTCTGAGCGAAGAAGTTTCTTTTCAATTCAATCCTAGATCTGCTCCCCCTAATTTTGAGGCAATGCCCTCTTGTTCCAGCTTCACCTTCCAGTGGAAACATATTCTCTACATCTATCTTATCTATTCCCTTCGTAATTTTATATGTTTCTATACGACTTCCCCCCCCCCCCAATTCTTCTGAATTCCAATGAATATAATCCCAGTCTACTCAGTTTGCTCTCATAAGCCAACCCCCTCAAGTCTGGAATCAACCTCCTGAATCTCATCTGCACCACCTCTAGTACCAGTACATCCTTTCTCAAGTAAGGAGACCAAAACTGCACACACAACTCCAGGTATGGCTTCACCAGCACCGTGTACAGCTGCAACATAACCTCTCTGCTCTTAAACTCAAGATGGATGTTGAGAAGAGCAAGCAATGAGCTGCAGATGTTAGGATCCTGCTCAGACTTTCATACTATGAATTCTTGGTGTCTAGTCTCTATGCGGCAGTTGGGAGAGTGAGAGTCTGCATATTATGATTAAGTAATGATGACATGTGAGCGAGCACTAATTGCTGTTAATAGGCCTATTGCTGCACTTGTGAGGATCTCCTTTTGCCATCTGGGTGTTGGTTGGAAAATCAAACCTTTTGGTCTTGACGTAGGGAAAGGCTTCACTTGACATGTTCATCTTAATTATCCCAAATTTCCCATTGAAACCTTTGTCATTCAGAACCTAAGAACATTCTGCTCATGAAGGTGTGTTCATGTTGTGAGTCGCCACACTTGCCCAAGGTTTTATTGGACAAAGTCAGAAGTCACACGACACCAGGTTATAGTCCAACAGGTTTATTTGAAATCACAATCACCTGATGAAGGAGCAAAGCTCCAAAAGCTGCGTTTTCAAATAAACCTGTTGGACTATAACCTGGTGTCATGTGACTTCTGACTTTGTCCACCCTAGTCTAACACCTGGCACCTTCACATCCAGGTTTTATTGAGTTGTAGCTGCTTGTACGCTTTCTCAATAGATGACTGTAGATGGTGGACCATCCTTCAGCTCAGGTACAGTCCCATTATTTGACAGTCAGCTCAACAGCCTGTCCCTGGAAGGGATGAAGACCCTTATTCCATGCATTATCGCACAGTGGTGTTGTTTGTGTACATTCTACTCCTGCAGAAGGAAATAAGCACAAAGAGACATCAACATAGGGACATTAACTGCTTCCATGGATACTGATAGAGATGTCAATCCCTACAGCTGTGATTGTGTATTGCTTTTCAGAAGATCATGGTGCAGGGGAAATTAGGAGTTAAATGATTTTGATTGAAAAATGGTTCAGTGTTGTCAAAGAGCTTGTGTTGCTGGAAATTAGCAAAGCATCATATGGTCTGTGTGTCTGATGATCCTGAGTGGTATTTATCCCAAAGCCTTAGTGGCGGAATCTTGTCTCATGCTAACCTTTGGCGAAAAGTTGCAGGTTCTCCTAATTGTAATGAGGGGTCAGTGAGCTGTCAGTGAATGAGCCACTAAGTGCTATATCTCCTTTTTAGGTATGAGCTCTGACAGGTATGTGAGAGGCAGCGCCACTGTGGGGCCAGTCATGCTGTATCAGTAGCTGTAATGAAATCTCAGATACTGATTGTTTGCGAGATAACTGGAGATGCCTGGCGCACAGTTTCTGTGTAACAGTTCTCTGCAGTGGCACCCTTATAATGATAAACCTCACTCAAAGAGGCACAAAAGTTTAGGTAGGCTGTGGTATATAGCCTGGCACAACACTTCATCCTTGTCCAATACTGGGTTTTCATGAGCTGGCCATGGGTATTGACCTCCAAAGCTCCCCCTGTCTGCATCATTTGAGATGGCCTGTTGTCACCATCCTTGCGAAAAAGCACTTCCCTTTTCTGGTGCTCAGCATTCACAGGAACCTTCAGGGAGGCATCCCTAAATTATGGCATTTTCTTTTTTTTAACCAGGTCTGTGACAGCCCAAGGGTAGGCATTGGTGATGAGCAGAGCATGAGTGATGCTCGTGGCTTCAGACAGAGTGAAATGCTGCCTGGACATCTTTTAACTGGAAGGTGAAGCCCAGAAGGTCCCAGTAGGGAGCACAATTTCCTGCTTGCTGACCACTGGTAGTTTACCTGTGCATGAAAACACATTGAGGTGAGAGGAAGTCTCTCTGACTGTTGCTGAAAAAGCCAGTCTGCTCCCGAGGGGAAGTACCTTGCGCTTCAGGCCTGCCTCCACATTTATTCTCCAGAAAATAAGATTCTGTCCTCCGTGTCAGATTTTCAAACTAGCTTTTAAACAACCAAGTTTATTTGCATGCTTTTGCCTATATGGAATTCAAGCACTCAACACAGAATCCAGTGATAACAACATTTCCCTTTTAATAAGTGTGAAAGGACTGGATGGAAGGGAGAAACATTGTGAAGAATCACCATTTAAAATGTGAAGGCTGCAATATATTTCAGCTATTTATTATCTACTGTAATGTATTCAAATGAAAGATAACATATGTGTAGTATTGAGGTTTATTTAAATTGTCGTGTCTGTGGCCCCATTGAACTATGGATACCCTCTGGTGTTTCTCTTTTCCGTCTGATTGCCATTCATAGAGTGAAATATAACAGAGAGTATTTTTATTGGTGGCACTAGAAATATAACTTTGATAAATGCTGAGCAAAAGTTGCTTGTACGTGGTTCCGCAAATTATCACTGGCCACTTGTATCATGACTTTCTGATTTTGAAACTTTCTGCTCCTGACATACAAGAGCCATATAACTACAGTGGCTACCAGAGCTTGGTCAGAGGCTAGGAATACAGTGGTGAGCAACTCACCTCCTGACAACCATCCAAAAGGCAAACACAGGAGTGTGATGGAATATTCCCCACTTGCTTGGATGGGTGCAGCTCCAACAACACTCAAATTTGACACCATCCAGGACAAAACAACCCACTTGATTGACATCAAATCCACAAGCATCCACTCTGTCCATCACCGATGCTCAGTAGCAACAGTGTGTACTATCTACAAGAAAGCTTCTGAGTTAGTTTCCAACCTTCCAAACCTACAAATTTACCATTTAGAAGGTCAAGAGCAACAGCTACATGAGAACAAGTTCACCTCCAAATCACTGGCCATCCTGACTTGGAACCATATCACTGTTCCTTCACTGTTGCTGGGTCAAATTCTTGGAATTCCCTCCCTAAGGGCATTGTGGGTCCATCTAGAGCACGTGGACTGCTGCAGTTCTAGAAGGCAGCTCACCACCACCTTCTCAAGGGCAGCTATGAATGGCCACGAAGTGGTGGTACAGCCAGCAACATCCACATCCCATAAACAAATCTAAAAAGGCCTTTTTCAGCTTTGTGATTAACTTTCAGATTTAAAAAAAAGCGAGACTCCAAAAAATACTTGTAACTAATTTACAATTATTGCAGAAACAGCAGACTTGCTGAACATTCTGGGGTGAAAAACAGAATAAACTACTGCCTGGATTTACGATCGTTGTTCCATTTGTCTCATCCAAAGATGAACCTTGTGTATTTGTACATTTCTTTTCTCTATGTAAAGCAACACATTGACAGCAATATCCCTCAACATTGATGCCCACTCCATACAATGAACGTGCCCTATCACCCTCTCTATTTGCTTCACTTGTTTCTCTGCTTTATTAAGCTTATTTCCTACCTCTGCCCAAGACCCCCTCTTATTGCTCCCTCCCCGTTGCTTCTCTCCATCATGGCTGACCCCACCCAGTTCCAGTCTCTCATCATCTTCTGTTACTAGTCGCCATTGACCAATCCTAAAGGACCCCAATTGCATCCTCCAGCTTTCCTTCCCAGAATCAGTCTGTCAATTAAGAAATAGAAGAAAACAATTCAAATTTGTATTGTTACATCCAGCAGATTCTCAGCTTTAGCATGTTCCCCAACCTTTTTTATTTCCTGCCTTCTACTTCTGTCTTCGTGTATCTTGGGAGCATAGTGTACTTTATCAAGTCATGTGATTTATTGTCTTTCCACAGCCACATATACATTCTGGAACGAGGCACACTTGCTGTGCTTAGTTGATATGTTAGTGGCAAATACCTTGGTGTTTGGAAGTACATTATAATGTTATTGTTTCACAGTCTTGAGAAGCTGCTTCATCTAGTTCTGTGTGGGATTTCACTTGACTGGTATGAGATTTATAATAAGCATTTATACTAACAGAGATAAAGACTTCTTTTATATGATAATATGGAGTAATTGACACACCAGTCATATTTATAAACATTCCTTTGCAGATACATAGCACCAATATGAGGACAGCAGTATCACCGTTAAATAACATAAATTCCAATCTGTTCTGATAAATAAGACAGGAGCCCGTCAAGTAGGAGGGTTTTTGGAATGAACGATCTAACGATTTGCAAATCACTGAAGGATTCTTGCATTGTTTTACATTGCCATGTTTGGTCTGGACTGCAGTAAAGCAGCTGAATTCTATTTATTTTTCAGGGGTAAACTGAATTCTCTGGAATAGAACAGCTGGTCCTCTTATCACCATGAATACAGGTATGTACAGATCTCTTAAGGTTTAATGTGTTACTTGCAGTAACCTAGACTTGGGATTGTTATACATGCCAAAGGAAATATATCAAGTTGTATTTGAAGAGTAAGTGAAGGTGAGGTAATTTACACTTCTGAAAAATTCATGAATCAGGTATTTGCAATATATAAGAGCTGCTATGCTTGAAACACAAAGTGATGAACTAAATGCTGAGATGTATGTTTTGAAATGGCTGTTGAATAGCAGATTTCAGAAGCAATATGTCCTGGTCAGTCTTTTTGTCTGAATTTCAAGTTTCAGGCAAGATTCCTGTGGATCAAACGATCTAGAAAATAGTCTTATTTGAAGTGTTCCCAGCATTTTCCTGCTAAAGTCATGGATTTGTTTTCTTTATTTTCTATTTTCCCTCTTTGCTTTCCCCTCTCCCGAACCATATGTGCACTGAATGCCTAACTAATTGGCCATTTGTCATTTGTGAGCTTGACAGTAGCAAACTACTCAGCTGCAGCAAACATCATGACTGAAGCCACTGTTTTATTCACTCGGTGCCCACTGGTGGATTTCTAGCATGGCTCACACCCTCATCGGCAGCCAAGACCCTGATTTTTCTCTCGGGACACTCTGGATGTTCTGAATGTTACTGGACAGCGTTCAACCCATGCTGGCTTTGTCCAGCTTTGATTCAGCAGCTCTTTTACTGGCTTCATTTTGAAAGGAGCAATTGCTGACTGCTTCTCAGCTGATTGAGGTGCCGGCCTGGCTTCCAGATCTTTCTTAACAGTTTTCACGTGCAGCAGCATTTTTAAGAATTAGGGAGAAATCTCTTGAATTTTTAAAAAAATGACCAAACAAAAAAAAAGTGAAGGGAAAGTAAGAATATCTGAAAAAAATAGAAAGATTCAAAAGTAATGGAGGGTGTTAACCTGGAGCAGAGATAAAGAAAATATTGTGGAAATTAACTACAATGTAAGAGCTAAGTCTTTTGTTTCAGATCTGTCACTGTCAATACTGTTTTTGGAAGACTGCAAGGTTTTGATGTATCTGATTTGACAAAGTTTGAGAATGGCTGAATCAGACATTTGGTTCAATGTGTAATGGATAATGACGACTGAGTCAAGCAAGATTTTATGGCAGAGTGTGTATGCACAAGCTTTCGATGTTCCTTTCTGCGTTTTGTCATTAGCTGTTCCAATAGAGCTAGGGATTTTGATATTTGGAAGGGCTTGACTGCTATTTGATTAACTTTACCTTTAATTGATTCCACCCCTCCCCACACTGCAACCCCTGCACAGTATGTGTGTTTAGATGAGCACTAATATTGTGCTAATAGCTTTACAGGATTATTTTCTCTGAGAATTGTTGTTAAGTGTATTGCTTGCAGACCATTATCAAAGCAGCAGGAGTCCCAGCAGGGCAGTAACACAAAATGAAGAGGGAGCATGGTCTCCCTGCTTTGTCAAGTATGAGATTGTGATGGCTGGTCAAATGGTCCATTTAATCTAAATCAGCTCCTTAAACTGGCGAAATTTAAGAGAAGCAGACGGATACATTTTTCAATTAGCTTTAGCTTTGTGAATCACATTTAATTTTTTTTAACAAAATCATATGAGCCAGCAACAGGCTATTGGCTGAAAAATGAATAAAAATGTTCAGGCTAACATTACTTTTGTATGTTGTACATAAGAGTTTATTGATTTATTAATTTATTCAAACAATGCACAATTTGTAAATAACTATCACTTTTTCACAGATCTGGATTTTTCCACTAGCTCCCTTTATATGCAAATTCCTTAATTTATTATTTTCGAGATATCAATAAAGCTGTTTCTGTTACTATTGACTTATGAGTTTTGAGGCATCAGACAGCCTAGCTGGACTATTAAAAATATGATGTCTTTAAATGTTCACACATCATGTGGGGAATTAGTTTTAAGTATTTTGGACAGGTATTTATTTCTAGAATTTCAGATGATTTTAGCGATCTAACTGCAAATTGTTTGAAAAGTACATGTTACTGAAATCTAAATGTAGTGTGGTATTCTTCACACTATCTCAGATATTAAAACTTCAATGAGATTGACACACTGAATATATTTACAAGCTTTCACTAAAATCTTTATATCAGAGAATATTTTTGTCAATTGATACAACGGAAACTTCAGATGAACTTAAATTGGGATCCACTGTATGTTTAGGTATTTTTAATCAACCTGTTTGGGATATTATGACTCATCTCTGGAATAGGTGGGACATGAGTCCAGGCCTTCTGGCTCAGAGTTAAGAACACTGCTCAAGTGGTTAAAATGATCCTCTCTAACGCTAGTAAGAACCTTTAGCTGGTGGAAGCACCTAAATAGCATTCAGACACCTGAGCTGTTACACACGAGTCTCCACACTCAGGAACGTGAAGTCTTATAATGACTTGTCACTTGCCAGACTCTGCCAGAAAACATTGTTCTGCATCCCAGAGTTTGACTGCCATTTTCAAACCCCATCATTTCCTACTTGAATAATTATTTCCACGATGCATGCAAATTTTTATATATTCCCTCAAACGTCAGTTTCCCATTCATTTTGAATTTTCACACAGTGTCCTTTCTACACCCTAATTAAAGAAACACTGATATCATGTATTAGACAAAGACTTCTTTGTAAACTCTTAAGTAAAACAAAACAAAATAAATAGACATGAATGCCGTATCTGTTAGTTCATTTATAGTACAGCTGAGAATTGTTCGGGCTAACCCTACATTGGTAATCTGAATAACTCAGTTGGCTGGATCGCTGGTTTGTGATGTAGAGTGATGCTAACAGTGTGGGTTCAATTCCCACACTGACTGAGGTTATCTAGAATGTCTCACCTTCTCAACCTCTCCCTCGCCTGAAGTGTTAAACCGCCACCAGTCATTTCCCTCTAATGAGAAGACAGCCCTCGTAAGACTATAATGACCTTTACCGTCTAGTGTTTATACAGCTGAAATCTCAGAGTGGGGTCTGGTCTGGCACCAGGGTAACGTTCTGTGGAGGTGAGAGTTCTGTTCTGCTCTGCTTTGGAGCCTTGCACTTTCACACTTCATTTACACAAATGTCGTATCAGTACAAAAGCTAAAATGCTTCACATTGACATTAAATTCCTAAGATAATAATGAAGGTTTTAATCAAATGTATTGCCAATCTGAGGTCCCAAACTCCACACAGTTCAGCACCACCAAGCTCACAATCCCACCAGTATAAAATCCAACCATATTTGAAAGTGTCTTTATGATGAATTCGTCAACCGGATAATAATCTACTGCAATACTTAAAGTATTTAATGTAATTTGACCTTCTAAAGCCCAGTAGACCAGTTGGAAGGGAGTATGTATCCTCAAGCTTGCTAATTGTGCTTATTGCTGGGAACATTGTGAGGAGATTATGGATGGTGGTGAGCTTTACTACCAATCACCCTGGATGACTAAAAGGAAAAAATGAATTCAGTGACTGAGTATCCACATCCATGTAAGCATTCTTTTGTGGACAAAAAAAATCTATTTCTTTCCTGTATAAATCAGGCATTGGGTAATAATTCAGTATTGAATTTTAATTCCAAGCACTGCAGATTTTAGGCCATTTTAAAATGTAATTCAAAGCTGAAACTGTTTCAGACTTTCAAAGTCCCCATTGGAGAAGAATTCTAACTGCTAAATTCTAAATCGAATTGTGACTTTTTTTTGTTGTCTTGCAGCACTGTTTTTTAATCTTTATATTTAAGCTTTCCCAAAGATCACTTTTTGTTTTCAGTCTCTCGGGTTTCTTTTGTGGATGTGAAACAAGCTGGCCAGAGGGAAAACTGACTTTCCTGTCTGAAGTATTGTGTGGTAATGATTAATTCATACCCATGTCCACAGGCTAGACCATTGCAATCTTCCTTCCCACTGAGCATTTCTTTCAAATGCACAGGGCCATGTTCCTAAGCATCTTGGAAAATAGGATAAATGAAAGCTAGAGGCTTAGAATGGCAGCAAACCTCTACATTTGTCTACACCTTCCTGAAGAAGGGCTTATGCCCGAAACGTCAATTCTCCTGTTCCTTGGATGCTGCCTGACCTGCTGCGCTTTTCCAGCAACACATTTTCAGCTCTACACCTTCTTAACCCATTACCATCCAGTAACATTTCCTCTTCTGCCATAATGTGACAAAGTAGCTATTACATGTCCTTACACATGCTCCAATCCATTTACTGGATTCCTAGTGAGTCAAATATTTTACAACTACGTTATTTTGCAATTATGTGTAACTGATTTTTAAGGATGCTTTTCCTCAGTTATTAATCTTTAAATGGATAAAAACAAATGACCAAACGGTTCTTGTAAACTGAGTCAAATATTGTTTTGCTTGGTTTCTCTGCAGCTGTTTTACTTTTTAATTTCAAGTGATAGTACTTTGGTTAAGACTCTCTGTGAGAAATTTTGTTTCCTTTATTCATCCTGAGTTCAATGCAACATTGTGGAAGAATGCAACTACAACACTGAAGTGAAGCAATTTAATAACTCTACATTGTTTTTGACAACCTGAAGAGAACCCCAGGGACTGAATGTATGTAGTTGAAATTTGTAAAAGAAATTTAGTGTGATAAATAGGCTGCTAACTTTTTTTTTTAAGAAATAAAATTTTGCTTCAAAGTATTTTAAAAATTAAGAGCTTCAAAAAATTTGAATATTTTCTTGACTTTGATTTATTTAAAATGACAGTAATTTGAACGTATTTATGAACATGTACAGAATTCAGAACTAAAACAACATCACCTAACTAAGCTCACCCTCCAGCAAATGTTTGGGAGGAACATGTGCTGAGGAGAAAGTGAGGGCTGCAGATGCTGGAGATCAGAGCTGAAAAATGTGTTGCTGGAAAAGCGCAGCAGGTCAGGCAGCATCCAAGGAGCAGGAGAATCGGCGTTTCGGGCATAAGCCCTTCAGGAATTCCTGAAGAAGGGCTTATGCCAGGAACATGTGCTGAACAAAGTTTAAAACTGTTAGTTTCTTTTACCTCTGGACTGCTCGCTGCAGTCTGTTATGACATCGGAAAACAGTTAATATTTATTATTGATAAGTTAATAAACAATCTTATCCTAGAATGAACTGTAAGTTTCCATTTTCTTGTAATTTTCTCCCATTTTGCTATAATTACTTTAGCGATACCTTCTGGAAACATTTAAGAAAACATATTGCTGTGCACACTTGGAGCTTGGTTACTAATGATTAATAAGAAATAGCAGTGAGTGGAAAGTTTTATAAATTGTGATGATTAATGTAGCATAACTATAAAAATATTTGCAACTGTTTCAAAGAGCTTCTTTCACAAAACGTTACCAAAGGCTTTTGTGCTCTTATACCTTGTTAATGCTGTACTCTACTGGAAATGAATGGTTTAGTCATGATGCTCACTGAGATTAAAATGGATTATAGATAATTGAAGAAATAGTTGAGAAAAGTTCAGCTGGTTCTTATACTGAAAAAATGATTGTTATTTGAAACAACATTTGTATAGAAATGCAATGCATGTACTGATACTAACCAAGGACTCTATTCTCAAGAAAAAGTTGGATTTCCTGGCAATCTTAATAGCTTATTGTAAGAAAAAAGGAGAAGAATTAAGCCATTCGTACAATCAAATCAGCTCCACCATTTAATTATGGCTGATATGTTTCGCAACTACATTCTCCTGTTTTCTCCCTGTAACTCTTGATCCCTTTACCAGTCAAGAACCTATCTATTTCTGTCTTAAATACACTCAATGATTTGGCCTCCACAGCCCTCTGCGGCAGTGAGTTCCACACATTAATCACACTCTAGCTGAAGAAATTCTTCTTTATTTCAGCTCTCAAGGGTTGTCCCTTCACTCTGAGGTTCTGTCCTTGGGTTCTATTCTCCCTGATATTTTCTCCTCATCCACCCCATCCAGGCCTCTCAGTAATTTAGGAAGTTTCAATGAGATCCACCCTCACCTTCTATCCTCCATCGAGTACAGACTCAGTGTCCTCAACTGCTTCTCATACGATGAGCTCTTCATTTCTTGATTCTCACTTGTAAACCTCATCTGGACCCACTCCAATGCCAGCTCATCCTTTCTTAGATATGGGGCTCAGAACTGTTTACAATATTCCAAATGCAGTCTGACCAGAGCCTTGGACAGCATTAGCAGTATATCCCTGCTCTGGTATTTTAGCCCTCTTCAAATGAATGCTAATGTTGCATTTGCTTTTCTAACAGCCAACTAAACCTGCATATTATCTTTAAGGGAATTGTGAACTAGGACTCCTACATCCCTTTGTGCTTCACATTTTTGAAGCCATTCCCCATTTAGAAAATAAACTCAAGTTACTATAGTCTTACCAGAAAATAGACTATGATTCTATTCTTCATACCAAACTGCATAACCTCACACTTTCCCACATTGTATTCCATCTGCCAGTTTTTTGTCCACTCTCCCCTGTCCAGGTCCTTCTGCAGCATCCCCACTTCCTCAACATTACCTGTCCCTCCACCTATCTTTGTGTCATTTGCCAACATAGCAACAATGTCCTTAGTTCCTCGTCCAGGTTGTTAATGTATAACGTGAATAGTTGTTGTCCCAACATGAACCCAGCGGAACTCCACAAGTCACCACCTGCCACCCTGAAAAAGATCCCTTTATTCCTACTCTGTGCCTTCTGCCAGTCAGCTAATACTCTATTCATGGCAGTACCTTGTCTCTCATACCATCATTCTTATCAACTCCCCTTCCACCATGGAGCCTTGTCAAAGGCCTTCTGGAAATCCAAATAGATCACATCCACTGGCTCTCCTTTTTCTAACTTTCTCATTACTGCCTCAAAAAATTCTAACAAATTTGTTAGGCCTCACCTAGAGGAAGCCATGCTGACTGAGCCCTATTTTACCATGCACTTCCAGTCTCACACCTAATAATGAGGGTCTCGATTAGAGTGGTACTGGAAAAGCACAGCAGGTCAGGCAGCATCCGAGGAGCAGGAAAATCGATGTTTCGGGCAAAAGCCCTTCATCAGGAATGAGCCCTTCCTGATAAAGGGCTTTTGCCAAAACATCGATTTTCCTGCTCCTCGGATGCTGCCTGACCTGCTGTGCTTGTCCAGCACCAAACTAATCTAGACTCTGATTTCCAGAATCCACAGTCCTCACTTTTGCCTCATAATGGCCTATAAGCTGACCGGCCTATAATTTTCCAACTACTGCCGACCTCCCTTCTTAAAGAGGGGTGTTACATTAGCCATTTTCCCATCCTCTGAGACCATCCCTGACTCCAGTGTTTCCTGAAAGAACACCACCCGTGCCTCTACAATCGTCTCCGCTATCTCCATCAGAATCCTGGGTATAGTCCATCCAGCCAGCTGATTTATCAGCCTTCATATCTTTCACTTTCCCCAGTACCTTCTCCTTAGTGATGGCCAATCATCTGGCTTCTGACTAATCATCACCATATTGTATGTTTTTCTTTTGTTTTTATGTTGTCCCTGACTTCCCTTGACAACCATGGTTGCCTCATCCTCCCCTTAGTATGTTTCTTCTTCCTTGGGATGAATACCTGCTGTGCCTCCCAACTTATCCCCAGAAACACCTGCCATTGCGGCTTCACCATCATCACTGATAGGTTCTTGTTCCAGTCACCTCTGGCCAGCTCTTCCCTCATGTTTTTGCAGTTATCTTTACTCAACTGCTTTTCCTCCTGAACTGCAGGGTGAATTCTAACATATTCTGGTCTCCCTCATCCAATTCCTTTACCTTAATCTCCCTAATCCGGTCTGCCTCATTACAAATCACCAGAAGTGCCTGTTTCTTGGTGGGCTCTCCACAGACCATTCCAAAGAAAGTCTGATAGATGATATTAGGGACATTTAAGCGACTCTTGGATGATTTTCCCAATCCACGTTCATATTGAAGTCCATCATGATTATTGTAATAGCACCTTCCTCAAGTGCTTTTTCCATCTCCTGATTTATTTTCTTCCCCACATTCTGACTACTGCTAGGGGGCCTGTACATAACTCCCAACATGGTCTTTTTTCCCTTTGCGGTTCCTCAACTTGACCAATTCTATGCCTTCTGACTCAATATTGTTGCTTGAATGCAATTTAATTTCATGTCTTACTTACAAGGCAACTCCACCCCACTGGCCATCCTTTTGAGAAGCTGTGAATCCTCGAATATTTAAAAGCCCTACAGTGCGGAAAGAAGCTGTTCAGCCCATCGAATCAGCACCTACCCTCCAAACAGCATCCCACCAAATTCTGGATTAGTGGTGCTGGAAGAGCACAGCAGTTCAGGCAGCATCCGAGTTTTACCTAGCATCTCACCAAAACCAAGCCCCCATCCTATTGCCATAACTCAACATTTCCCATAGCTAATCCATCTAGCTTGCACAGGACACAATGGACAACTTAGACATGGCCGATTCATGTAACCTACATATTTTTGGGAGGAAACCAGAGCACCTGGCAGAAACACACTTCGACATGGGGATAACATTGCAAACTCCACACAAACAGTTACTGAGGTTGGAATCGAACCCGGATTCCTGGTGCTGTGAGGCAGCAGTGCTAACCACCAGTCTCAGCCCTGATCCCCTTGCAGCCATATCTCTGTGATGCCCCCAAAATATCGTACCTGTGAATTTCAATCTGCGTTACAAGTTCATTTACCTTGTTTTGCATACTGTGTGCATTTAAGTACAACACCCTCAGTGCTGTATTGTTTACCCCTCTTCTCATAACTGTCCCTTTACCTGCTATGCCTGAAGTTAGATTCCTGAGCCTTATCATACCCCATCTTATTATTTGTTCTAGAAATTTTAATGAACTCTGCAGAGCCCTCATCCTCCTTTGATATTTCCCACAATTTTCCTTGCATATGTACCGACTCCCTGTCCATGACTCCAGACCAACAGCAAGGTAGCTGCATCTTGTGATCCTCTCTGATTGCTTAGTAAGCCACTCAAATTCATGTGCAATTTGAGGGATGTGCAAAAAAACTGGCTTTGTCAGTAGCACACACATCGATTGAAAGAACAAAGAAAATACATCACCATAGAATGAGCTGTTTGGCCCTATTGTGCCAACTCCACGTGAGACCTATGTATTGTAATGCCATTTCTCCTTATTCTTCATTATTTTTTATCTCCGGTATTTGTATAATTTGATTCTAAATTTCATGATTGAAATAACTATTTGTACAAATACATTCTGCAGCTGTGTTATTTTAAATAAAGCTTTTTTTCTAAACTCACTTTTGATGAATTGAATGCAAATCCTACCTGGTTGTTACTGTCAACTGAAAGGGAAGAGGTAACTTGAATTAGTGCATAAATGTTGATGGACCTAACAAGGGTCCACTGGGAGACTATGCATGTTCAACAATTTGAGGAGCTTGCAATGTGACTGCAAATTTGCAGAGGGAGGGTGACTTCCATGTTTTGTAACTGTACTTTTAAAACAAAACGTGAACGTTTCCAAATGTAGGTTTGGGATGAGCATCTTTCAATCTTGTTGGTCTGCAGGATCAAAAAAACAACATCTTCTCTATCGAAAGCAGCAAATTCCTTAAACCTGCTGATGTGATATCCCTTTCCTCCAGCCTGCATCTGAAGTGATTAAAGCAAAGAGCTTAATTAAAGCTGTGGCCTGATTGTTTTTTTTGGCTATTCAAACATATCTCGGCTTTCCTCCCGACCTCACAAATTTCATTAACGGAGCTGTATACTTATTTCATATTTCTGCTGATCTATTGTGTACTTGCTTTTGCAATCAGAACTTCAATCATTGATGCCTATGGTATCCCCACGTCCTCCATATCAGCTCTGAAAGGACCAAATTGTTAGATTTGTAATTGGCAGCAGTGCTGTGTGACTTTTATAGTGGTTGAATTTCACTTAAAAATCTTAAAATTCAAATCTTAAAATGCTAAATTCTGTTATGCAGACCATAGAATCCTTACAGTGTGGAAACAGCTCAATTTGGCCCACACTGACCTTCCAAAGAGTAACCCACCCAGACCTATTCCCTACATTCCCCCTAAATCATCCACCTAGCCATTTTCTGATTTGAACAGTGAACTACATGGTTTAATTCTTTGATAAATACTTTGGTTTTCAGATTCTAAACTAAATGATCACTTTGCCTCTACCAAGATCATCATAGTTCTGAATTAACCTGTTCCTTCCAAGCACACACTACTTCCCAAGTTCTATCTCAAATTGCTGGGCAAAGTGAGTTCCACAGTCAAAATGACTCAGAAAATGTCACACTCTCATGATTCAGTAATAGGGACAGGGAGGAATTTCCTGCATTTGTTTATCTTGTTGATCTCGGATCTTTATTTACATTCTTCTCCTAGGCCATTTGAATAGGAGTTTGGTTTAAAGTATAAACATCTGATTCATTGAGCTTTTAATATCTTTAACATCGTGACTTCTTAATATTTTTGGTTTGCATGTTCTTTGCTTTTTATGTCATAGAAATGTTTTGATTTGAACAGTGAACGACATGGCTTAATTCTTTGATAAATACTTTGGTTTTCAGATTCTAAACTAAATATCTGCTTTGCCGGTCTCTACCAAGATCATCATAATGAGCGTATTAAGTAATTTACATCTGGAATTTCCTAAATAGATATCTTGGTTATAGTGCTATGATTTTCTCAGATTGAGCTTTTTAATCCCTCGCCAGGTCGTGTAGCCGATGTGCATTGTCACTCTATCAGCAGCTACAGGCTCTCTGATGATTTCCCCCTTAGCTCTCCTAAGGAGGCTTTAAAATCTAGGCTGGGAGCTCACTGTGACAGTAGCACGGCGGAGCTCAGCTGCGAGCAAATCATGGATTTGAGCAGTTTGCTGCAACGTGCCATCAACCCGTCCTGAGGGCTCAAGTTCTGGTCATTTTCGAGGAATACTGACCTCATGCACCTATCCTAGCTCCCCTTTCTCCCCTTCACTCAGCCATCCCATATGCTTTGCATGCACCCAGGTTCTCCTCATACCTGCTGGTTTGAAAATGATGGCATGTCTAACATCGGGAATTGAAGAAAGTCTGCTTCTCTGAGATATGCATTGCTGTTTATTTTTGCCTACTTAAAAATAAAAGACAGTATTAAAAGCTGACAGCTTCCTTGCATGTGTGAATAATATGCTTAGTTTGTTTGAGAGTTGAGTTGAGATATTCTACCACTAAATGTTGTGCCTGATTACTCACAATTTGCTTTGCCTGATATGCATCCTCTGCATCTGTGTGGTTCTTTATTTTCAGACAGCGGTGGCTATGCTCGCAAACGTGCTGCTACATCCGTTAAATTAGCCTCCGTGAAGAGAGTGCAAAGCTCACCCAACTTGTTGCTGGTTGCAGGTACTAATATTAACACTTACACTGTAACGAAAATGCTTGAGTGCTCCTGCTTGGTTTGTAAAAAAAATGATATATTTGACTCTTCCTATAATGTTGTCAACTGCAAGGATGAGGAGTGGGATTTATTCCTCTGTCTCTTCCCGTCTCCAGAATTCTATCGTTTAAAGTGTTGGGTGATTTCATGTAAATGTTTTTTGGTTTTGCAAAGTGTCAGAATGTGAGCCTTTAAAATATAAGTTGACGATGTAAATTTATTCTCCGACAGCTCACTCCATCTAGAGAGGAGCAGTCCTGAGCACTGTAGCTGGCACATAGAGGTTACCATAAACCCCTTTCCAAATTACAGGCTAGATCACTAATATACTTTTAGAGTCAGCAGTTGGTTAGCCCAGTTGGCTGGATGGTTGGTTCGCAATGCAGACTGGTGCCAATAGCATGGGTTCAGTTCGCTTACTGGCTGAGGTTACCATAACAAGCCTGCCTTCTCAATCTTGCCCCTCGCTTGAGGTATGTGTGGTGACCCTCAGGTTAGACTAGCCATCAGTCATTTCTCTCTAATGAGAGAGCAGATCCCCTTGGACAATAGTAGTTTTACTATGTTGAGAATGGACCTCAGCACTTGTAAGTATGTGCTGTCGGAATCTGCCCGAGTAGAGTTTCCTTTGTCAAAGAGCAGCCTGACTCTGTAACTCCCAATAGGGCTATCTCTGGTAGGTGATCAATCTGTTTTGTTGCCTCATGCATGTTGGATTTTTTGGAAAAAGTCTCATAGAGTCTAGATCTCTCCTAACTTAGGTGCACTTGGGCCTAAAAGGAGGTGGAGTGGGTGGAACATTTTCAGGAAGCCTGTTAATGTCATAGAAACATAGAATATTGGAGTAGGAATATGCTTTTAGCTTTTGCATCGCTATTCAGAATGATCATAGCTGACCATCCAGCTCAATACTTTGTTTCTCCTTTCTTCCCATACACATTGATTCCTTTTGCCCTAAGAACTATATCAATCTTCTTCTCGAAAGCATGCAATGTTTTTGCCTCAACAGTTTCCTGTGTCAGAGAATTCCTCAAGCTCACCACTCTCTGGGTAAAGAAATTCTTCCTCATCTCCATCTTCACTGATCTACTCTTCATCCTTTGACTCACTGGTCATTAGGAACATTCTTCCTGTGTTTCCTGTCTCTAGTTTTGTTTGAATTTTATAGTTTTCTGAAACCCCCCACCCTAATTCTTCTAAACTCTAGTGAATATAACCCTAACCAATCCAGTCTCTCCAGCCAGGCCCTCTGTTGCATGGTTGAGGATGGCACCTTGTTCCCACAGAAACATTTACAGAGAAAAGAATAAAATCAATGAACCAAGAATTTTCAATAACCTGATCATTCAATGTGACTGACTGCATCCAAGAAACCAGCTCATCACCATTGTTCACAGATTTAAAACTTATGCCTCAAAGCCCTGAAGAAGGGCTTATGCCCGAAACGTCGATTCTCCTGTTCCCTGGATGCTGCCTGACCTGCTGCGCTTTTCCAGCAACACATTTTCAGCTCTGATCTCTAGCATCTGCAGTCCTCACTTTCTCCTCTGTTGCATGGTCCAGATCTTGATCTCTGGAGATATTTATGTGGACAGCACTTTGAACATATTCCAAGATTTTCAGGCCCACACCACCACCTACTGGGCCCAATAAAATTAGCAGCGAGCAGAAGACTTGTGCAAACTGGTCACTGCCTGTCCCGCGGGTACATTGGTAAACCTTGCACAAGATTTACACTCAAAGTTTTCTCCTGTGTGTTTTCATCACCACGTTTATACACTTAAGTATAGTAATTATAAAAACGCTGGTGTTTCAAGGCTGGTTGTTGATACCAATAATTATGTAATGTAGTGGCCAGGAATACATTTGACTGATTTAGCAATCTGGACATGGTACAAAAATGTACATGTACAAACGGACATTCTGCCTTTTTACAACCATATACTTTATTTTAAATAAGGAAAATGTCCTCCAAATCTAAAATTGATTCAACCCAATGTTCTTCTGAACAGCATCAACCGACCCAGTCGTAGATAATATTGAACTTAGTTGAGTGCTTCTTCACATCAAAACAAATTACAATCGAACCTTAATGCAAAACTCACAGGATAAATCCGCTGCTCGAGTAGCTAGCTGTTTTGTTGTCTTAGGCAACTTGGTTGAGTGTGGCTAACAAGTGTAGCTAAATTCTAAGACACCCTCAACTATTTTTCAATTTATTGCATGCTTGGATCAGAAGAGCAAGAAAAGTTTATAAAGAGAAAAATGGTTGTAGAATACTTTTAATTAAACACCAATGGGGCAACTGAATCTACTGAGGCATTTTAATAACTCTAAACAAAATGTAGGCTTTGACAATATACAAGGCTTCACAAAAGAAACAGCATGCTGAGCAATGAAAACAAGAGTAATTAGGTAAGGTTTTAAGTCTGGATCACGCTTGTGCAGTTCTACTGGATCAGGAATTCTCTGCCGCTGTGCTGAGATCAGAAATATGTTTACTTATAGACATCTGTATTTCAGGAATTCTCACAGTGTCATTAATGTCACTTACAGTTGGAAATGGAAGTAGCTGACAATTTGAGAATTGAGGATGTGATAGTAGTAGAACATTGTAACTTGGGTCAAGGATGTAGCTTACCCTTGGAAACATATGGGTTTCAATATGGAGCTGGAACCATATTATCTTATTAATGAAAGTTTGATTTACAAGAAAGTAATGCCGGAAAGTGTACTGCAATGTTCCACTGCCTGTAATGTATGTAGGCCATTGAAAATTCAAAATGATTTATCTGCATTATGGGCCAGCTAACCACTAACTACCTACTAATCCCCAACTAAATTTACACCCAATGAAACATATCATAGTGTCGGGAACATATTAACAAATGCAAAGTACTGGACATTGACACACAGGTTTCACAGACGGACCCAGCCAAAGAATGTTTTGGAAATATAGAGGAACCACTATTTCAAGGGACGTTCTGAGGCATGTTTGCAGATAATTGAAAGAACCTATATTTCCAATTTTATTAACTGAAGAGGATGGCACCTTGTTCCCACAGAAACATTTACAGAGAAAAGAATAAAATCAATGAACCAAGAATTTTTAATAACCTGATCATTCAATGTGACTGACTGCATCCAAGAAACCAGCTCATCACCATTGATCACAGATTTAAACCTTATGCCTCAAAGGCAAACAAAACAACTCTAAATTGTATATTCTTTTATCTTCCTTCACATTGGATACTATTCCCCTTTATTTTTCAATGGGCGTGTGTACAAGTAACTGTACAAAGGCTGTATACTTGACATCATGTTTTTATTATTTTACTCAGGTTTAGTAGTTAAAAAATTTCTCTTTCTTCGACTCAGTAAGACCTTGCCAATTGACTCCTTATTGATCACAGCAAGTCCCAGGTGGACAGAAGAAGCGCTTCAGTGATACCCTTATGGCCACCCTTAAGGCAAAGTGCGGCATTTCCACAGACACCTGGGAAGCACTGACCCAGGACCGTCCAAGGTGGAGGAGTAATATCTGGGAAGATGTCAAACACCTCGAGATTTGCTGCAGAGAAAAAGCGGAAGCCAGGCGAAAACAGCGAAAGGAGTGCACTGCTACACCAATGCCCCACCCACCCCTTCCCACAACCACCTTCTGCCCAAGTGTGGCAGAGTCTGTGAAAGCTACAATCGGTCTGTACAACCCCCTACGGACTCAGCCTGAGAGTGGAAGAGAGTCATCCTCATGTGCAAGGGACCAACAGAGAAGATAAGACTTTCTTTCTTTATTCATTAACAGGATGAGGGCATTGCTGACTAGGCAGCATTTATTGCCCAGAGGGCAGTTAAGAGTCAACCACATTGTTGTGGGTCAGGAGTCACTAGTAGGCCAGACCAGGTAAGGATGACAGCTTCCTTCCCTAAAGGACATTAGTGAACCAGATGGGTTTTGCCCACAATTGACAGTCATCATTATGGTCATGGTCGTCATCATCATGGTCATCATTAGACTCTTAATTCCATATTTTCTTTATATTGAATTCAAATTCCACCATCTACCATGGCAGGATTGAAACAGCTCCCCAGAACAATATTTGGGTCCCTGGATTAAAAGTCCAGTGATAATACCATTAGACTATTGCCTCCCTTAACTGCATTTGTAATTGGAGAGAGAGAGGTAAAGCCTTCTTCAAACAAGAATTTAAAAATGGCAAAACACAGTGGATGCTGAAAATCAGAAACAAACACAGAAAATGCTGGACAAATTCAGCAGGTCTAGCAACATGGAGAAAGAAACAGGGTATAATACGAGTCTTGTCAGAACTCGGAGATGAAGTGAACGAGTTCACCCCCTCTCACCTGGTTGGAATAAAATGTGGAACACTTGAAATGGAATCACCATCTCACCCAACACCTTCTTAAGCCAGGAGTTACATTTTAAATGCTGAGGGATAGCCATTCTTCCACTAAGAAACTATTAAAACATCTAAACTAGATAATTAGGTGAATGGATCAAAATGTGGCAGATGGACTTTAACATGGATAAGTGTGAAATATCCAATTTGGTTAGAAGGAAGAAAAAAGCAACTTATTGACTAAATGGAGAGAAACATCAAAACTCTTGTGTGGGGAGGGTTCTGGGTATCCTCTTGCATGAATCATCATAGAAAGCTGGTTTGCACGTACAGCAGGTAATAAGGAGGGCAAATGGCAATTTGGTACTTGTTGCTGAAGGAATGGAGTATAAAATTAGGGAATGTTATTGTAGCTGTGCAAGTCATGGAAGAGACTGGATCTGGAGTACTGCATACAATTGGTCCCCTTCCTTGAGAAATGATGTAATTGCTTTGGTGGCAATTCAGAGAAGATTTACTTGATTAGTTCCAGAGATGAAGGACTTGGTTTTATGCAGAGAGATACAGCAATTTAGGCCTATAATCACTAGAGTTTAGAAGAACAACAGGAGACTTAATTGATATATATTAGATGGTAAAGGGTATTGACAGAGTAGATACAGAGCAGATGTTTCCTCATGTGGGACAGTAAAATTATCTATTTCAATGATTTGGATGAGAATGAATAAGGCATGATTAGTAAATTTGCTGATGACACTAAAGTAGGCAGTATCATGGACAGTGAGGAAGGTTCTCAGAAATTGCAGCGGGACCTTGATCAGCTGGGGAAGTGGGTCGAGAAGTGGCAAATGGAGTTTAGTATACTTAAGTGTGAAGTCTTGCATTTTGGAAAGTCAAATCAAGGTAGAAGTTTCATGGTGAATGGTAGGGCCTGAAGGAGTGTAGTGAAACAGAGGGATCTTGGAATTCAGGTTCACAGTTCTCTGAAAGTGGAGTCACAGGTAGACAGGGCAATAAGAAGGCTTTTGGCACACTAGTATAGAAGTTGAGAAGTTATGTTGCAGTTATACAGGACGTTGGTAGGCCACACTTGTAGTGTGGTGACATCTTGGAAAATGTCTGTACTACAGAGGAGGAAGTTCTGGATGTCTTGAAATGCTTAAAAGTGGATATACATGGGGGTATAGCTCAGTGGTAGAACATTTGACTGCAGATCAAGAGGTCCCCAGTTCAAATCTGGGTGCCCCCTTTATAAGGCGGCATGGTGGCTCAGTGGTTAGCACTGCTGCCTCATAGCACCAGGGTCCTGGGTTCGATTCCCACCGGGCCTTAAGGAGTGTAGTGAAACAGAGGGATCTTGGAGTTCAGGTTCACAGTTCTCTGAAAGTGGAGTCACAGGTAGACAGGGCAAGAAGAAGGCTTTTGGCACACTAGTATAGAAGTTGAGAAGTTATGTTGCAGTTATACAGGACGTTGGTAGGCCACATTTGTAGTGTGGTGACATCTTGGAAAATGTCTGTACTACAGAGGAGGAAGTTCTGGATGTCTTGAAATGCATAAAAGTGGATATACATGGGGGTATAGCTCAGTGGTAGAGCATTTGACTGCAGATCAAGAGGTCCCCAGTTCAAATCTGGGTGCCCCCTTTATGGGGCAGCATGGTGGCTCAGTGGTTAGCACTGCTGCCTCATTGCACCAGGGTCCTGGGTTCGATTCCCGCCTGCCGTGTCTGCGTGGGTTTCCTCCGGGTGCTCCGGTTTCCTCCCACAATCCAATGATGTACAGGCCAGGTGAATTGGCCATGCTAAATTGCCCACAGTGTTAGGTGCATTAGACAGGGGTAAATGTAGGGGAATGGGTTTGGGTGGGTTTCTCTTCGGAGGGACGGTGTGGACTGGTTGGGCTGAAGGCCTGTTTCCACACTGTAGTGAATCTAATCTAATCTAATCTAATCACTTTAGTCAAACCCACCTGAAAGCAAAGTAAACTGAAGAATGAAGTTGGGGCTGTGAACCGTTCTACTCCATCTACAGTAAACACATGGTAATAACCGAGAAGCACTGTTTTCATGAGAACTGTTATGGACCAGACCAAACCCTCTTAAAACACATCAAGGAGATAGCTTAGACCCTACTTTTATCTTATTTAAAGGATATGTAAAGCACTGTGTTCCAAGTGTGATGCAATTGGTTAAATTACTAGGCTTTAAGCAAAACATACTTAATTCTTATACCAGTTAAAATGCAAACAAAAAAAAGATTTGGTATGACTTTAACTCCATCAAAATACTTAAACTAAAATATTATTGAACTATTACTTATCAACTGTTCCAATATAACAGCATTCCATAATCATACCCTTGGTAAAGGTACATGCTACACAACAGATTTCTCTTACTTGCTATCTCCTCCAGTACAGAAGGAACACCAGCTGAATGAATCTAGCAGCAGAGAGACAACTCAGGTTTTTTGCAGCAACATCAGCAGAGAGAGAGCTGTATCTAGCAGCTTCAACCTCAAAACCGAACTTCAACAACTGTGCACAAAACACAAAACCCAAAACCCTAGGTCTGACTCCAGACTCATACTTCATTTGTCTCCTTTGAAAGAAAACCCAAAGCTAATTACTCTGCTTTCCATGGAGCAATTACCTCAGCACCAACTTGACAATACCTCTCTTTGAGAGAAACATGACAGACACCTCCCTCTTAAAGGCACATATCATCACAGGTTACATTCGCAAATGCTGTGGTTCTGTTCGCCGAGCTGGAAGTTTTTGTTGCAAACGTTTCGTCCCCTGTCTAGGTGACATCCTCAGTGCTTGGGAGCCTCCTGTGAAGTGCTTCTGTGGTGTTTCCTCCGGCATTTATAGTGGCCTGTCCCTGCCGCTTCCGGTTGTCAGTTTCAGCTGTCCGCTGTAGTGGCTGGTATGTTGGGTCCAGGTCTATGTGTTTGTTGATGGAGTTTGTGGATGAGTGCCAAGCTGAAACTGACAACCGGAAGCGGCAGGGACAGGCCACTATAAATGCTGGAGGAAACAACACAGAAGCACTTCACAGGAGGCTCCCAAGCACTGAGGATGTCACCTAGACAGGGGACGAAACGTTTGCAACAAAAACTTCCAGCTCGGCGAACAGAACCACAGCAACGAGCACCCAGGCTACAAATCTTCTCACAAACTTTGAACATTCACAAATCTTTGTTGTTCATAAATTGATGATGCAACGAGATGAATCTTAATGAAACTGCTTTACATGATTATATGGAAGAATAATTACACAGCAAGAAAATGCAGGAGGGACAGCATCAGCAAATTCACAAAGAAACCGGAACAATATTCTGCAGAGAAACAGTCTAAATTACATTGGGAATGGAGTAATGTGTGGGATTTTTCAAAGATGAATCGCAAAGGCTTCATGCAGTTCAATTCCTTCCTACACATTGGACATCTTGGCAGCAGAAATTCTTCTTCACTTTCAGGTGTTTACAAGTGACTGTCTTCACAGAGAATTCAATAATCTGGGCTTCGTTTGGAAATGACAAGTGTCTCTGAGCCTTTGTTTTGTTTCTAAAACTAGTCTCTGGAACGAGCATCATACGTACAACATCCTTCACAGTATTTAAAGCTAAGTACAAAAGTGCAGGTTCTGGAAATCTGAAATCAAAACAGAAGCTACAAGTGGCACACAGCATGGCAAGCAGCATCTCTGGAGAAAAACAGATGGCCAAAGAGATAGGTGTAAGGATTAGGAATAATGGGAATGCAGGATAATTAAGACTCCATTGAACCACAAAAGGTCTCCTCGGATGCTGCCTGACCTGCTGTGCTTTTCCAGTACCACTCTAATCTAGACTCTGATCTCCAGCATCTTCTGTCCTCACTTTTGCCTAGCATTATAAAAACTCATACAGTACGCGGTATTTCATACCTTCAGCTTCTGAATTTGCTGACATTATCATTTTCCTTTCTATCATCATCCCTTTTGGTATTTAACTTCCTCTCCTTTGCATGTTATCACAGGCCTTCCCTCTCTTCTTTGTTTCCCACATTACCTGCCTCTGTCTTGGCTTAAAACTGCTTTTAAGATTAAAGATTTTCTAGTTCAAGTGAAAGATTATAATGGACACAAAATGTTAACTCTCTCCACATGCTGCCAAAGACCTCCTGATTCTATGGTGGCTGGTGAATGAGCTCGATGCCTCCAGCCCTCTCATGTCAGTTGTGACAGTCATTACAATATAAAGGGCAACCTCGATTATCCCAACGCCATGGATGAGGAATATCGTGTTCGGATAACACCGTTTACCCAAGCATCGGGACCTTGATCTTATTTGGATAATCTGAAATTCAGATAATTGATGTCCGGATAACTGAGGTTGCTCTGTAGACTGAAGCCATTCAGCCCATCAGGTTTCATGCCAGGTCAGTTTAGTGTAACAGGACTTCAGAATGACGCCAAAAGAGATTCAACACAAAACCCCTGTCCAACAGGTTTACACCAAAAAAATCAATTGACTGCTTGGAAGAAGTCTTAGATGTGTGGGTTTGAATAATCACTTGTTCACTTTACATGCTTATACTGCAAAATTCCGACCAGGCTTAGCATTCATTACCCTGGTCTTCCCTTCCCATACTGCAGTAGTCAGCCTCTCATGTACTGGCTTGGTTCACCGAAACATACTTTCTATTTGTTTTGCAACACATTAGTTATCCATCCATCTAGCAAGTTTTGTCAGTTCTGATACGTTTCATTTTATATACCTGAATAAATTATAGGTTCAAGAGGCTGTCTTGAACGATTCTGTTATAGCCTTGCTGTGCTGGCAATTAGTAGGGAGTTTTGGCTAATAGAGTCACAGAGATATACAGCACGGAAACAGACCCTTCGATCCAACTCGTTCATGCCAACCAGATATCAACTGATCCAGTCTCATTTGCCAATATTTGGCCCATAACTCTCTAAACCCTTCCTATTCATTTATTGAATTCTTTGAGGATGTGACAAAACACATTGATGGCTCATTCAAAAAATAAGGAGGCATGGAATACAGGGAAATCTGCCTTTTAAATGATGTAATTGTACTCACCTCCATCACTTCCTCTGGCAGTCATTCCATACTTGCATCACCCTCTGCATGAAAACGTTGCCCCCTCTTGCCTATACTCTCTAGTTTTGGACTCCCCTGGGGAAGAAAGACCTTGGGTCTTACCCTATCCATGCCCCTTATGATTTTATAAAGTCACCCCTCAGCCTCTGATGCTCCAGGGAAAATAACTCCAGACTATTCAGCCTCTCCCTACAGCTCCAATCCTCCAACCCTCATCCCTCAGCGTCCGATCCTTCAGGGGAAAAAAGCCAAACCTATTCAGCCTTTCCCTCGCTCAAATCCTCCAATTCTAGCAATTCTTTTCTGAACCCTTTCAAGTTTAACAACATCTTTCCAACAGCAGGGAGACCCGAGTTAAATGCAGTGTTCTAAAAGTGGCCTCACCAATGTCTTGTCCAACCACAACATGATGTCCCAACTCCTGCACTGACTATTGGTACAAATGCCTTCTTCACCACCTTACCTACCTGCTAATCCAGCTTCAAGGAACTGTGCACCTGCACCCCAACATCTCTTTGTTTGACAATATTGATGGAAATCGATAACCACACTGTGACAGGAAATATTTTCAACATGATTTTCAAACGAGCTATTTCTTGTGCCTCCCTCCACATACCACAATTACAAAGTGGGTAGCTGCCAAAAGACACTGACCCTCGTTACTGAGATCACTGCAGTGTTAGCTGAGCTCCTGTGTGAATCTTTTAAATGTATGATAGCACAATTTCACGACAGTAAATTTCATGATTAAGCTTTGGTTACATTCCCATATGACCACATGATGTCTTTTCACTATAATTGGGGGAATCTTTCCTTTATCTTTCAATATTTGGAGGTTTTTATAGACTTCCAGAATTTTATTTCTCTTTCACTTCCTTCCATCTGCTTGGTCAGCATTTTCTTTGAAAATGTCACAGAAATGACAAAGAAGAATTGATCCAAGTAACTGCACTTCCCAGACATATTTTCCACCCCATTTATTTCTCCCCATTAGCCATACAGCCAAGTAGTTGAACTCAATTAAATTGTCGAGCAGTGAATGCAGTTTGAGTGCTGAACTCTCTAATTCCTGGCAACTCTTACCTGAGTAAACTCATGGAAGTAAACTCATGGAGTAAAATCTTGGAGTGCAGCATGGGTCTCCTGCTTCATGCTGTTTTCGATGTTCAGAAGCCAACAATGGCACCAAGTTAAATCTTTCCTTTGAAAAGCTCCTCCTATTTCCAGCAATTCTGAAGGAGCTGGCACCATTGAAACACTTTTCCTGAAGGAATTACTTCACATGTGAGTTCCGACAGTGAGTGCCGAACATTGAAAAGCCCTGTTCTTTCACGTCCAGTATCCACAAACATGTACTTTGCAGCAGCAGCCTTGACCATGGTCTATCTCCGGGCTGTGTAGTTTCTGCCCCAGCCTGTAGTTCCGGGATCCATTCTATCCTCCTGAATGCTGCTTTGTCTGAGCTCAGCTAACTTTGGTATGACCAGGTTGACATGCCATCTCTTATTATTCACTCGAGCAGCGATTATTGCTACATTTGTGAAAAATAATTACATGTACCCACAGTGGCACAAGTATTTCGAGAATATTTTCTGAAGAGTTCAAGCCCATCACAAGAAATATTGTACAAGTGTATATGAAGGCAGACTGCATTTGTTGGGACCTTATTTATTGGAGTCTCAAAAAATATGGGGTAATCTCATAGAAACCATAAAATTCTAACAGGACAACGCACGGTAAACGCAGGAAGGATGTTCCTGATGACCAGGGAGTCCAGAACCAGGGAAAGTGGGTAGACCATTTAGGACTAAAGTGAAATGAAATTTTTTTACCCTGAAAGTGGTGAGCCAGGGAAATTCTCATCCCAGATAGAGGTTAGGGCTAAAACAATGAACATTTTCAAGATGGAATTGGATATAGTTCTTAGGGCTAAATAAATCAAAGGGTATGGGGAGGAAGTGGGAATACGATGTTGAATTGGATAACCAACCTTGATCTTGTTGAATGCTGGAGCAGGCTCAAAGCACGAATGGCCTACCCCTGCTCCTATTTTCTATGTTTCTATATGTTAAATAGTGAAAGATGTTAATGTGTGCCTGTGGACTGTTTCCATTTCAGGATGTCAAACCATCCCAGGAGTTTTCTTCTGAGGAAATGTTTAACTGAGAGCCTGTGAGAGTCTCAGATTCAAAAGGTCCCCATTTAGTGAAGAGTAGTGGAATTCTCCTAGTCTCCTGGCCCATGTTTCCCTTCAAACCATCATCGCTAAAATTGATTATCTGATCATCAAGCTCACTGATTGTTTGTGGAAACTTGCTCAAAGACCTTGATTTCATCTATTGTCTGTCTGGAATTAATTGATATAAGTTAGGCTGGATCAATTGATGACAGCACTCAATTCAGGCCTTCCACTTAGAGTCATAGGGTCTGTTTCCATGCTTTACACCTCTTCGGTCCAACCCGTCCATGCCAATCAGATATCCCAACCCAATCTACTCCCACCTGCCAGCACCTGGCCCATATCCCTCCAAAATCTTCCTATTCATATCCTCATCCAAATGCCTCTTAAATGTTGCAATTGTACCAGCCTCCACCACATCCTCTGGCAGCTCATTCCATACACGTACCACCCTCTGTGTGAAAAGGTTGCCCCATAGGTGTCTTTTATATCTTTCCCCTCTCACCCTAAACCTATGCTCTCTAGTTCTGAACTCCCTGACCCCAGGGAAAAGACTTTGCCTATTTACCCTATCCATGCCCCTCATAATTTTGTAAACCTCTATAAGGTTACCCCTCAGCCTCCGACGCTCCACTACACCAAGAGTCATGTTGTGGAATGCACATATTGCATTAAGGTGATCAGACAGAACTGTGATGACCTGTGCTAACGGAAGCTTGCATTTGAAAGATTGTCATTTGTGAAATGTCCAGGAGGATATCTGCTGCTTTGAAACTGTATTCCTGCCAAAACATCTGCTTGCTCAGCATGCAAGGCAGGCAGAACATTGGATTATAAAAGTATTTTGAAAGGTAACAATAAAATAAGCAAATAGAAGAAAATGTAATGGGGCTTTTATGCTGAAGTGTCCACTCCAATATATTAGATTTGCAAATTATCCTGCTAGGCTATCATTGCTTTGATTTGGTATTAATGGACTCATTACTTCTAACTAATATCACAGAATGTGATTAATACAAAATATCAAACAATTGGTGCCATTTTCCCTGCTACCACTGTGTCTGGCCCCTAAAATCTACCAATGTGCCAGCCAGTACAAGACAAATAATGACTTGGTTGGGCATGGTTTTGGCTCCATTCCACAGATGTCTGAAACATTTAGCTAATCACCTACTCTGACTGGGCTGCAAAGGGCTCAGCGACAAGGAAAGGCTCTATAACAGAGAGCACAGGAGTAGATCTTTCTATACATCTCTAAAAAATGAATTCAAAAGCAAAATCAGTAAAACCCTAATATTGCTCACTTCCTTGATCTCTCAAATGTTGTTTAGTAGCTGACTCAACACTTAACCACAGTGGTGGGAAATAAATATGGAAATAGATTTCTGAAACTGTGTTCCAAAGTACTATTTTATTTACTTCTGCACATCGGTATCACTTTTCTCCAGAAAACTTCATTTGAATTTCACTTTAAGACATCATTGACTTTGTGATTCAACTGCTGGTACTTCTTAATTCCACCATAAAAATTTATTTGGTTACAAACTTCTGAAGGTCCAAGTGTTCTGTGGGCTTTGGCCAGATTAATGACTTGATTCTGGTTTTGGATTGAGAATGTAGTTGATGTAAGTGATGTGGGTATGAATTGTCAATAGCAATAAATATTTTATTCGCTAATTGTTTTCATTAAGGGCCTATAGTGACTTGTAGTTTTGATTTGCTAATGTCATTCTTTAAGGCCTCATTCACGTTTTTTTAAATTATTAACTAAAACAATAACTATTTTATAGTCATCCTCAGGGGATGGTTGCACTGAACTATAATGAAATGTTTTGTTAAATAAATCACTGTCCATTACACAATGTAGAAAATTTAATTTGCTTCGAAAAGCTTTGTATTTTGAGTGTTTTTGACATCAATGTGAAATACAATCTTTAATGCAAACATGTTTCTCTGGACAAAAAAAAAACTATGTTCAAAATGTTTTATAGTGAAAATAGTGATGCTTTGGACTTGTGATCTGTTTGAATTCCTGGATTTAGACAAAATCTTCTGTCACTCTTCTAGTGAGTTTGCTGGCGGTACAAAGTTAAAAGTCGCACAACACAAGGTTATAGTCCAACAGGTTTAATTGGAAGCACTAGCTTTCGGAGCTCTGCTCCTTCATCAGGTGGTTGATGAAGGAGCTGTGCTCCGAAAGCTCATGCTACCAATTAAACCTGTTGGACTATAACCCTGGTGTTGTGTGATTTTTAACTTTGTACACCCCAGTCCAACACCAGCATCTCCATATCATTGCTGGTGGTAGGTCATTTAATCAAGCAGGAGGTAGAGAGATCCCTCACCTTCCGACTGGAACCCGGATTAAGTCCATCAATCTGGATGGAAACCTCAAGGATGGCTTTCCTGCCATCTCTCAGTGAACTTACTGCTGTTTTGGCAGATCCAACTCCAACAGCCAGACTGAGGTAAATCAAAGAACTGAAGATGCTGGAAATCTAAAACAAAATCAGAAATTGCTGGAGAAACTATGTAGGTCTGACAGAGTCTGTGGAGAAAATAAGCAGAGTTAACATTTCAAGCCTAGTGGCCTTTCCTCAGAACAGTTCTCCACTGATGCTGCCAGACCTGCTGTGTTCCTTCAGCAACTTTTATTTTTGAGCCAGACTGAGGCATTTTGCAAGAACATCTCCTGCTAATTGCCATCCATGGCCCCTCCATCTCCACCTTGGCCAATGAATCAATACCCCCTATGTGAAGAACAGCAGTTGTGGAAAGCACTGGGGGTTGGCAAAGGCATGGAATGTACACTGGATAGAGAATCCAATGTCCATCACCAAGATTGGATCTGCAACCCTCTTACTGATGGGGCTGATTGAATCCTAAATGACATCGCTGTTGGACATGCATCTGAGTGGTGAGAAAACTAACAAGTGGAAAAAACACACCTGATCTTGTCTTTACCAGTCTACTTGTCACAGATATGTCCATCACAGTTTTCACAGCAGTGACCGTTACTCAATCATGGTGGAGACAAGCATACCCTCCACTGTGTTACATGGTACTATCACTGTGCCAAATGAAATAGACTTCACACAGATCTAACAACTTAAAACTCATGGACATCCATGAGGCAATGGGGCATTCAGCAGCAGAACTGTACTATTCCCATCAAGCCAGGTTCAAGGAAGGGTTCAGGAGACCATGCCAGGAGCAATGCCAGACATACCTGAAAGTGAAAATTCAACTTAGTGAAGCTACAAAGCAGGGCAGTTTGCATGTTAAACAGCAGAAGCAGCATGCAATAGATTGAGCTAAGCAATGCCACAACCAACAGATCAGATTCAAATTCTGTAGCCCTGCCACATCAAGTCAGTGAAGGACAAATGCACACCTAACAGGAGGAGCAGGACGTTCCACAAATAACCCCATCGCATCTGTGCAAAAAACAAGGCTTTGTATCCATTTTCAGCCAGAAGTGCTGAAAATCCATCTCAGCCCACTCCAGTGGCCACCAGTATCATAGATGCCAATCTTCAGTCAATTTGATTCACTCCATGTGATAGCAAGAAATGGCTGGAGTCACTGGATTCTGCACGTCTATTGACCCTGACAACATTCCAGCAATAGTTTTGAAGACATCCACTCCAGAGCTTGCTATATCCCTGGCCGAACCATTCCAGTACAACAACAACACTGACATCTACCCAGCAATATGGAAATTCCCATCATGTTGTGATCATTAATTCCTAGAGGATCCTTAACTATGAAATCTCTTGTTAATCTTACTGTATTACACATTACTGTATCTAAATTGACCTATTCCTGGGTAGACTTTGAAATGTATTTCTCTAAGAAACAACTCTGCATGCACTCTACTAATTTGTCTTCCAAGTTATCTTTGCCCACCTGCTTTTCCCGGTCAATTTGTAGATTAAAGACAATTTGTTATAATTGTATGTCCTTCTTACACACCTCCGTTCTTTCCAAGTTTATACTTTGGCCTACAGGAAGGCACCTCTGAGGGGGCCTACAGAGTGCACTCTCACCTGTGATTTTTTTTCTCTTGCTATTCATTAGCGTCTCCCCACCCCAGATGGCTTTCATGTCATAATCTTTTGCACAAAGATCACTACTCATCATGACACTGTTCATTCTTTACTAAGAATGCTACCCAGCTCCCTTTCCTTTTTGCCTATTCACTTGGAATATTGAATACCCTTGAATATTCAGTTCTGAGGCTTGGTCACCCTGCACCTTTGTCTCGAGAATAGCTAGGCAAAAGTGAGGACTGCAGATGCTGGAAACCAGAGTTTAGATCAGAGTGGTGCTGGAAAAGCAGGTCAGGCAGCATCCGAGGAGTAAGAAAATCAATGTTTTAGGCAAAAGCCATTCAGCAGGAATGGGGGTGATAATGGACAACTGTAATAGTTATCAAGTCATATTCATTTATTTATATTTGTGCCATCAACTCATCTATCTTGTTTTAAATGCGGGCATTCAACTCAAGAACTTAAGTTTTACCTTTTTGCCATTACTACTTCCTCTGATTGTAATTCCCCCAGCACTCTTGTGTATATTCTACCAAACCTGCTGCACTTCAATATTCATTTACCTTTTTACTATCCTGCACCTCTACCCCTTTGTTTCTTTTTGACTTTAGAAAACATTTTCTTTCAATTGAAGATTGTTGAAAACAAATCATGTTAGCCTCATGATATCAGGGCAAGAAATCCTCAGGAGACTGTCCAAAGCCCAGGCATCTTCAGTTGCTTCATCAATGGTCTTCCCTCCATCTGTGGTTAGAGGTGGGGATGTTTGCTGATGATTGCACCATCTGCCACACATCAGACACCTAATGCAGAGTGTGTACATGACCTGGACAACATCCAGGTTTAGGTTTATAGGTGACAAGTAACATTCTTGCCACACATGTATCAATTAGTGGTCATCTCCAATGACAGAAAATCTAACCTCTTAATTTTTGATGCCATTACCATCCACTACAAAGTCCTCCACTACAAACATCCTTACATTGACCAGAATGTGAACTGGATCAGTCATATAAATGCAGACCATAAAAGCAGGTCAGAAGCTAGGAATCCTTCAGTGAATAACACACCTTCTGTCTCCCCAGTGCTTGTCCACCATTTACAAGGCACATGTCAGGAGTCTGTTGGTGTACACCCCACTAGCCTAGATGGGTGCAGCTCCAATAACATTGAAGAAATTGGCCATGTCCAGGTCAAAACAAGTTAAGACCTGTGACCAATTTCTTTATATTCTCATATATTTGAGAATATGTTAAATAATGATATTTCTGTGAACTTCTTTTTGTCTGTGAGTTATCCAGATTATATCTTCATGTAATGTCTTGCTGACAGCTTGCTTATTATGCTATTTATCTTTTTTAAAGGTCCTGAAGCACAGACACCAGATTCAGGTAAAGATCGTTACTTGCTCTGGGTAAAAAGGAAATGGGACTGCAGTTCATTTTGAGTCTTTCTGTTTACTTCATAGAAACGTAATGTAGCAGCAAGCATCTGCAGAAGCTTTTCTGTTTGACACTGCATTTCCCTCATTAATCTGTTCACTTTCTATTTCCAGAGATAGGACATTTGTTAAAAAAAAACTATTTTGCCAGTTTTACTGATAAAGTCATAAACTGACATTAAAGGAGCCCAATGATAAGATCCACTCAAAGCAGGTCACAAGTTGAAATTTTATCTTGCTGTTCAAAGCCATACTGGAATAAACTGATTCCACTTCTTGGATTGTGAGAGAAGATCAATGTGTTGTTTATCTTTAAGCTGCTGTGTCCTCAGACTTCCTAAGTGCAAGCCATGATAGAACAAATGACTGAAGGTTGCTCTTCAGCTTATAATTCTCTTTCCATTTTGTTTGGATTCCACGTGCCAGGTGCATCTTTGTACTTGTGGTATGAGTCAGCTTTCCCTTGCCCCTGTCCCTATTCTCCTCCATCTTGTTCAGTGAGAATGGGATGATTCCAATTCCTTCATGTTCTGGTTTACACTAGCTGCCAATGTTGGGTACTATAGAGTCCCCACCTTATGATTGCCACACTGACAAACGGGTGAACCATTTGTCATTTTAATCTGTCTGAAGGGGTTCTTTAATTGTCTTCTGCAGATGTTTGGACATCATTTAACATTAATGACAGCTTCAAAGGCACACTAAATGGAGAAACGCACAGCTCGTCACTGGCAGCCAAAGGATTTCGGAGTGTCAGACCGAATCTTTCATTTCCAGAAAGAAAAACCCCTCCACAGCAGGTGAATGGAAGCCATCTTTCTGAATGTAACAGTGTGCTTACAGCTAGAGATGTGTTTATACATATTCCAGAAAGAAAGGCTGCTTTTTGACTCATTAAAACATATTGCTTGCCAACCTTCTGCCCATTGTCAGATAGTTGGAATAAAAATGTGATGGTATGATTGTCAGATTCACACTTGTTCTTTTCCAGGCACTGTCTGAAGCTTGGAAATGTGTCATTCTGACAGAAGTGCAGGCATAGTAATATATCATTACAAGAAAACATTGTAAAATGCTAATTGCTTTGTTGCAAATTTAATCTTGCTTGTTAATGAATTTACTCAACAAATATTGTACTATCTATTAAAGTGTACAAATGGTAATCAGAATTAATGTGATGTGCACCATCAAGATTATAAACCTTGTTTGTCATCATATTAGGTTGATATTTGTTTCTGAAAATCAAAGGCTTAAAATCACAGAGGCTTACACTTATTTCTGAGCATAACATCTTGAATTTTAAATTGCTGTGTTGTTTTAATATAACTGTTGTTTTGTTTTGCAGCATGAGAGACATTAAATTAACTTGTCTTTTTGCATTTCAGATTTATTAATAATAAGGGGTTCCCTACATGCCACTCAGTTTCAAATGAGTCAGAGCTGTGTCTTCCAACGAATGAAGTCAATTAGGAGCATTTTATAAAGCAGTAAATCATCAGCTTCACATCTCCATTAGTCCAATGTCTTGTTAACCTGCTCAAGTGCTCACTTTAACATGCCATTGGTACTGACAGAACCTTCTAATCTTACCAGCTTTTTTTACAGTTGGGGAGGAATCCAAATGATGTTGTCAATTTAAAGGTACCTATTTATGTACCTGAAGAGTTCCTGACACAGAAATGTCAACATGCCTATTCCCTGCTTTGTGGCTGTGTTGTGTTAATGGGTGGCAATAATTGTTTAGATACTATATAAGGCTCAATTACCATAGGCTAATGAGTGAAGGAAACACTCCAAATTCCTGATTTTAAACTCTGTTCTGTCGACAATGAATGAGTGGGTGGATAGCAATTTCTGCTGATGGTCCTTTAGTTTGATTTAAGACACAAACTATCTGGGAAAGTCTGTACATGCTTGCTAAGTCTAATTAAGTGGGAGACCTTTGCAGATTGCTCAGGTTCAGTACCGACACTCAAAAAAATAAGTTAATATATATACTAATAGATCACATTCAATGTATTAGCGAGGTAATGCTCAGTGTTGTAATTGAAATGAATTCTCCATGCTGATGTTTTCCATTTTTATTTTTCTTCCTCCCTGTATGGTTTGTGTCTTTCCTGCTGTGTGGTCATCTCTGACAGGTTCCTTCACCACCACCGAGAAAGGAAAGCTTTCATTGGGGTCCACTAATGGATCCTGACAGCCACCATGTAACACTTAGCTCAACCCAAGGCCTTATACATGGCAGTTGGCCATCACTCCCAGAATCCAGCTTGCCAATAACTTCCAGTATTACCCGCTTGACTAATAAGGAAGAGTACTCACACAGTTCATTGCAATTGTTTCGACACTCCAGCGCAACTTCCTTTCCTGTACAGCAGCCAGCAGTTGCCCAGAACTTAACTCACAAAGTAGATGATAGTAGCACTGCTGACCTTTCCCTTCAGAAAAGTCAGGGCAACTTCCAAGAGCGTAAAATCACCGCCATCAAGCTAACCTTGCCCGAGGATCAGCTCATTGCTAATACCCACAATGTGAGACAGCCTGACAGTTCTGTGAAACCCTCACTTCATTCACTTCCACTTGGCGATAGGACAGAGCCTGAGAGACACACAGCCTCTCTTTCCATTCAGATAGCTCCAGCAAGTCTGCATACAACAGAGCCTGGGCTCGACACACAAGGATTCCCAACCATATCTGCATCAAACAGTGGAAGGAATCTTCACAAGGACACGTTTGAAGTGCAGTCTTGTACACGCTCCTCAGGGCATCATCTGGTATATACCTTTTTTTGTAATTGGCAGCAATTTTCAACGTACTTAACATTTTATTCCTATTTGCAGAGTTTTCAAAAATTAACCAGTTGGCTCTCAATTGCAATTAACTGTGGGACACGAAGGATCAATAGCTTCAATTATTTTTTGAGAAGCATTATTACAGCTGCAGGAGCAAATTGCTGTAGATGCTGAAATCTGTACTGAAAACAAAAAATGCTGGAAATCACAGTGGGTCAAGCAGCAGGTCTGAGGAACAGTCATCTAGACTGGAAACATTAGCCTGCCTTCTCTCCATGGATGCTGCCTGACCCGCTGTGTTTTCTAGCACTTTTTTGTTTTTATTACAGTTGTAGTAGTTGTACTGAAGTAGTTTTCATGTTTTCTGTGCTGGCAGCTTAGTGTCTGTGACTTTATCAGGACAGCTCCCAAAGGTAAGGGGACAGTGAAAGAGTAGTAAGAGCATTTGGTTTGCTGCAAGACAACTGACACTGCATCATAAACTGTGGATAGTCTCAAACAGCTGCGATTTTAGTTTTGAGAAACATCCATCCTGGTTCCGTCTGTTTCACTGACAAGTGAATGCATTTGGCCACTGTGCACCTGATGATAAGTGTAGGGTTTAATGTTGGGCAGGAATACTCAGGACTAGAGATATGGTGTCAAAGAATGCGCTGACCAGTTCGTTCCATGCAATTTGTTCACTCATCACCTCAGGCATACGTAATGATAGGGCAGGGAGAAAGTGAGGACTGCAGATGCTGACATCAGAGTCAAAAGGTGTGGCACTGGAAAAGCACAGCCGGTCAGGCAGCATCTGAGGAGCAGGAGAGTTGACATTTCAGGCATAAATCCTCCATCAGGAATATGAGGGCTTTCGGGCTTTTCCGGCACCACACCTTTTGATACTGATAATGATAGGGCAGGTCAGCCTGGTGTTTCTGGTCACTTGGATGTAACAGTGAAGGAACCAGCAGAGGCTGGACCAGAGCCAGGCAGGAGCAGTAACCAGAATAGCAACAGGCAGCAGAGTTGCAGAGAGTCAAACAGCGCAGGACACTTTGGAACTCTTGTTTATAAAAAGGTGGTGGAAGCAGAGTCTTTGAATAGTTTTAAGGTAGAGGTGGATAGGTTCTTGATAAGTCAGGGACTGAAAGACCGGACACATTTTCAGAAGGTGCACGCAACAGCTAGCCTTTGTGTGTCACATTTTACCTGAAAGACCTGCAGTTTAAAGGTGGAGAAGTTGCCAAATCTGCTTACAATGGACAGATTTAGCCTTTTCAGCTCTGATCCATTTTCAAGGGTCAGGTACTTGGCAAACTTTAATGTGTTCTAAACGAGCAATTTGTATCATTGCAAGGGATCATGAACCAAAAGGATTTCTCCATTGCAACCTTTGTTCATTCAGCCCACTATATGTGGTAGAATATTTCCTGTCATGTTCCTGCAGTCTGGAGTTGTCTATCCATTATATCTCCTTCAGGTTTTGAAAATGTCCCTCAAATCCTTTTCTTTGATGGTAAGTTTTGTCACCTCTCCATGACTCCTCCTCTTTCCATTTTTGTGCTTACCTTGAAGCAACTAAGATTAAGTCATTATATAAATTCTTCTTCTAATTTCGTGCCATCAAGTGACAGAAAGCGAAATATATTTTTCTTTTTGGCAATTTAAAAATAAGTCTTTTTTTTATTGTGACTTTCCAAGTTCCACTTGGTCAATTTAAAAGTGAGATTCTGTGTTTGTATTGAAAAAAACGTGTTAGCATCGATGGTGTAATCAGAACTTGCCAGTCAGGTTCTTGTTGTTGAAGTGGTGCTGGTTGTTATAGCTGATACTGTGGTAAAAAATACATGTTTAAAAAAAAAGTTGGACTTAATTGGAGTATTGGGAAATTGAGCATTTTTTGCTGTAAACAGGAAGTGCACTCTGACTGCACACCGGAGAGAATGCTTGTGAACACAGAAATGGCTTGGAAGTGGGCCTCCAGACTTTTCCATGTTACTGTGGAAGTTCTGGTTAAGGCAGTGGACCGGTGACTCCAACCCACCTTCTGACTCCCTAAAGCCTGTAATCATCTGCAAGGCACAGGTCAGGTGTGTGGTGGACTACTCCCCACTTGCCAGGATGGGTGTAGCTCCAACAACACTCAAAAAACACGATACTGTCCTGGACCAAGCAGGCCACTTGATGGGCACCACATCCACAAACATCCACTCCCTCCGTCACTGATGCTCAGTAGCAGCAGTGCAAGCCACCTGCAAAATTCACCAAAGGTCCTTCAACAATGCCTTCTGAACCCATGCCCACTACCATCTGGAAAGACATGAACAGCAGATAGATGGGAACACCACCACCCGCAAGTCCATCTCTAAACCACTCACCATCCTGACTTTGAATGATATGATAGTTAATTGGGTCAAAATCCTGGATCCTCATAAGCAGCATTGTGTGTATATCTGTAACAAATGGACTGTAGCAGTTCAAGAAGGCAGCTCATTACCATTTTCTCAAGGGCAGTTAGAGATGGACAAAAAATGCTGACCTCTCTCCCATGAATGAATTTTAAGAATCACTGCACCATTCTTCAATCGACTTCCCCTTCCTCCATAGCCACAATACTCTGTACTGCATTGTGTTACCACTATTCAACAATCTCATCCCCATGCCTTACATTTTCCACACAGCATCTGGAATATTCTCCATGATAGGTACTTCTTTAACTCATCATCACATTTATGCCCTGTTCTTCTACTGAGATCCTTGTTCTAATACAGTAGTCTTGGAGTGAATGTAGACATGCTAGCTCTCATGTAGTCCCTTGACCTCACTTCAAAGTTTTGTAAAATGGCTGTGGGGCAACTGAATTTAAAGATGTTAGCAAGTGAATGGAAAAATATAGAAATCCATTGACCTTGCAGACAGACACCAGTTTGAAAAGCTGCATTCAGATGCCAACATGGCAGGGTTTTCAGTTCTTTTCTTATTTATTACCTTTTAGAAATAACCGAAAGGTCACAATCTAATCACTAATAATGTTTGGCTGATCTCAATGGCTCATTGAATGGAGTATGTTCCTTGCATGGATGGGTGGATATATTTCATGTGGTGTAGTACCATGTCAAACTATTGTTTTCATATTTTGAGGTAAACAAATGATTCTTTCAGTTGTTCAATCTATGTGTGACATTTTCTTTTCATTGTCTACAGGAGCCTTAAAGGAACAAATAATAGCTGGAGATAGGATTGCTAATGTTGTGAGTTTAGCACAAACATAGTTTATAGATATTGTTGAAGATTGCTCTGCTCCTTGGGATTTGTGAGTTAGAAGTTTGCCAGAAGATTTTGTTGTTAGAAATATCATATTGTTTGGAAACCTCAAAGGGATCTGGAGAAATTTAATTTACTCTGAAATCAGCAAAGCTCCAGTTTTGATTCTAAGTCATGCTAGATCTGTGTCTGTTGGTCTCTCTGTGAGATTCATTGCCGCAAAAGGCTGTGGTGGGCAAGTGACTGAGTTTATTGAAGATAAGGATATCTAGATTCTTGATTGGTAAGGGGATTATTGGTCATGGGGAGAAGACAGAAGAGAGGAGTTGAGAAACATATTAGCTATGATCAAATGATGGAGATAGCCTAATGTTATTCCTATATCTTAAGGTCAAGTGAAGGACTAAATAGTTTGATCAGCTTTCATCTACCAAATTTATCTAGAGAGTACTATTAAGGTCAGGAGAGGATTGAGGTAAAAGCAGAAATGCTGGAGAAGCCTAGCAGTTCTGGCAGTATCTGTGAAAGGAGAAGCAGAGTTAGTATTTTGAGTTTGATCAGACTCTTTCTCAAGCTTTCAGAATTGAGGGCTTGTTCATGGCTATAAACCAGTGGTCACCCCAGGCTCTGCATTTACAGCAACAATCTGCATTTAATAAAGTGATACATCCCAAGGCACTAGAAAGGTTCATGTAAAAAAAAAATGAAATATTGTTATTTGATTTGATTTATTGTAGTAACATGTACCTAAGTACAGTGAAAAGCTTTGTTTTGTGAGAGGTACAGGCAGATCATAGCAAACAAGGACATACAGATCATAGGGTGCTTAGACAGAACCCGGTGTTGGCCATACTAGAGCAGACAGATCCAGAATAAAACTTGACTTGTTAGCTAATGAGTTTTATAAGTGTGGTCCATTATCATGGTAGTCTGTCACTGAACATATTCACTCAAGGTTGCCAGTTTTCTTTTAACTAAATAACACAAATTTACTTTACAAAAGAAAAGAAAACAAGCAAAGCTATATATAGCTATGTATATGTTAGTCAATTCTAAAAGATTGTAACATGAACAGCAAAAACACAGATTCAACCTGTTTACCAGCAATATGTCTTTCAGCAACTCAATCGCAGAGAAATATCACTCTTACCTTATCTCTTTAATTTCTTATTTAACTGACTCTTTCCAGTTTTCTTTCATGTGCTGCCTAAAAGGTTTTAAGATTTTCGTCTTAACCTGAGCATCCTTTGTGAGGGTCTGGATTCCTTTTAAGTTCTGACAGCCCAGAAACTTGTATAAGTTCTACAACCTGGAGATAGGTTTAGTTTGTTAGCTATCAAACACTAAAGTCTTGTCAATGTTGTGGAGGAAAGAAACCTCACAGGCATGGACAGTCCCCAGCTAGTAAAACTGTAGGCTTTCTTTGCAAGCAAATAGTTCACTTTCAGAAAATATGCTGAAGTAGAGGACAGCCACAGAAAAACAAAAGACCAAATAACTGCCCACACAAAGACATAAATCAGGTACAGCATAATCCAATAAACCCATAGTTTTCCAATAGCAAATCAGTAACCCAGACCAAACATTTTGACTCAGAAAGATTTATGTCAATGGGCATCTCATAAAATTCAAGTCAGATGTAGGAGCAAGTTGCACAATACTGTCAGGTAGTGAGCCTCGATTTTTAAACAAGTTACTATTTTAAAGTATTAGTCCCATTAATCCTGCCGCAGCGAAACCTATTTTGATAGAATTTGATAGAAGGGAGGTCTCTTAGTGTCCTGCCCAGCATTCATAACCAGTATCATCAAACAAATCTATTTGGTCATTTATCTAGGTCCTTTTCTGTGTGTAGGTACATGCTGTAACAGTGGCTATATTTCAAGATATATAATTATTTGTGAAGCACTTTCTGACCTCCTTGGGACTTTTAGAATGCTATCCTTAGTGTCACTGCACTGGCTCATTCAGAAGTTTGCTTCCTCCATCCATCTCGTCAACAGTTCCAATTGAGCATTGCCATTGTCCCATAAGTCTCCTCTGGCTCCCTTTCCCTTAGTCTATTAATTGCACACCTGCTGACTTCTGCCAAATTTGATTATCTTACCGCATTCTACCTTCATATCAGGCTTCAGTGGTATTTCCCAGCTTGCCTCCACTGACCTCCTATAATATCTAGAAACAATGATAAAAGCTTCTCTGCCCTGCCAAATCTTTCAGTTTTTACCTTTCCAAAACCTTTCCCTTTTGGCTTTTCTGACTGTGGCAAAGGGACAGCATCATTAGGCAAGTAACCTAAAGGCCTGGACGCATGCTCTGTGGTCACAGGTTCAAATTTCACCTGGTGGAATTTAAAATCACTTAATAAATCTGGAATATAAAACTAGTTTCAGTGTTGGCATCATGGAATGGCCATTGATTGATTCACTAATGTTTTTCAGTGAAGGAAATCTGCCATTAGAACATAGAACATAGAACAATACAGCACAGAACAGGCCCTTCGGCCCATGATGTTGTGCCGAACATTTGTCCTAGCTTAAGCACCTATCCATGTACCTATACAATTGCCGCTAAAAGGTTGCCAATGATTCTGACTCTGCCACTCCCACAGGCAGCGCATTCCATGCTCCCACCACTCTCTGTGTAAAGAACCTACCCCTGACATCCCCCCATACCTTCCACCCTTCACCTTAAATTTATGTCCCCTTGTAACACTCTGTTGTACCCAGGGAAA
>NC_057711.1:27181083-27193825 GCF_004010195.1 Chiloscyllium plagiosum | reverse complement strand
GTAGAGTTGCAACATCACTTCACGACTCTTGAATCCCTCTGCTAATGAACGCTAATACTTCATAGGCCTTCTTACAAGCTCTATCCACCTGAGTGGCAACTTTTAAAGATCTATGAACATAGACCCCAAGATCCCTCTGTTCCTCCACCTCACTAAGAACCCTACCGTTAACCCTGTATTCCACATTCTTATTTGTCCTTCCAAAATGGACAACCTCACACTTGACAGGGTTGAACTCCATCTGCCACTCCTCAGCCCAGCTCTGCATTATATCTAAGTCTCTTTGCAGCCGACAACAGCCCTCCTCACTATCCACAACTCCACCAATCTTTGTATCATCTGCAAATTTACTGACCCACCCTTCGAATCTCTCTTCCAAGTCATTAATAAAAATTACAAACAGCAGAGGATCCAGAACTGATCCCTGCGGAACTCCACTTGTAACTGGGCGCCAGGCTGAATATTTACCATCTACCACCACTCTCTGATTTCGACCGGTTAGCCGGTTTTCTATCCAACTGGCCAAATTTCCCTCTATCCCATGCCTCCTGACTTTCCGCATAAGCCTACCATGGGGAATAAGCCTACCATTCATACCTATTCTCATACCTGTGGAAAAGCATAGCAGGTCAGGCAGCATCTGAGGAGCAGGAGAGTCAACGCTTTGGGCAGAAACCCTTCATCAGGAATGCAATGCCCAAAACATTGACTCTCCTGCTCCTTGGATGCTGCCTGACCGGCTGTGCTTTTCTAGCACCACACTCAAGAATAGGAATGAATGGCAGATTTCCTTCACTGAAAAATATTAGTGAATCTCCAGCAGTCCTCTCTTTCTCCTAGATCCTTACCTATTCTGGCCTACGTGTGGCTCCAGATCCACAGCAATGTGGCTGACTCTGAAATTGTCCCCTGAAATGGCGTGGCAAGCTACTCCATAGCAGGGCAATTAGGCATCGTTAAGAGTTCCTGGCCTGACCTAAAAATGAACAAAGAATAAAACAGTGCTCTGGAAATTGTTGCTTGACCTTCTGCACTTTTTACTTTTGCCTTTGACTTGTTTTAATTTTAAACTCCTTTATTTAATTAAAATTTCCCAGGTTGAGCAATTTTAAAATGAGATTCTGTACTTTTATTTGAAGGAGATTTCTGGCATTGGTGATGTAAGTTAAATTTCTCACTTTAGTACTAGTTATTACACCAGCAGTAGTTATGGTGATGGAAAAAAATCTCTAAAAGGAATAAGTTTTAAATCAATCTTTGAAAGCTGTATGACTTTGAAATGTCCCTTTATTTTTGGAGATTGCTGTAATGAGTCTGAAAAACAACAATTTGTCTAAATTTTGTTCAACTTTGACAAGTTAGACAAAACTATATTCACAAATTATTATATTTTCACAAGTATTGACACTGGTACAGAATCTGCTGCTGATCTCAAAGAACTCATTCACTGAAATTGAATGAAGATCTGTGGATGCTGGAGATCTGAAACAAATAGAACAGAAATTGCTGAAGAAACTCAGCAGGTCTGGCAGCACCTGCAGAGGGAAAACACAGTTCACATTTTGGGTCCAACACCCATTTTCAGAACTGGAGAATTTTCACTGGACTCGAAATGCTAACTCTCCACATTCACTCCACCAGTCTTAAAAATAGGCTTTAATTGCATTGTGGAGAAGAAATTTTATCCTTGCAAGAAACCACACTTTTCTTGTAAAAATGTATTCCAGGTATTTGGTTGAATAAGTTTTCAATTTTCTATGGTATAAATGTTAATAGATTTTATAAAATTAGAGTTATTGAGGCTTGCAGTAAAATTCTTAGCTTTAATACCTTGGAGGTTCTAATCATATATTCTGCAAAAGCAAAATTTGATTCAATTAAGTATTTTTGAACTTAATGGAAAAAGTCACTTTTTGTCAAAGCGTTTTTGTCTTGGAGAAGCAATAGCATGATGGTCATGTCTCTGCACTAATTGCCCTGCTCTAATGTTCTGGGACCACTGTTCCACCATTGCAAAGAAATCTAAAATCAGTAAAAATCTTGAATCAAATGCTCGGCTAACACTGATCAGGTAACCACAGTAATTGTCGTAAAACTAATGCCCTCTTCTGAAGGAAATCTACCATCCTTCCCTGGCCTGGCTTATGTGTGACTCCTGAATTAAACTAATGTGCTCTTAACTGCCCTCAGAACTACGAACATAAGAACATAGAAACCAGGAGCAGCAGTAGGCAAATCAGCCCCTCGAGCCTGCTCTGCCATTTAATACGATCATGGCTGATCTCACCTCAGCCTCAATTCCACTTTCCTGCTCCCTCTCCATAACTCTTCAACCCATTAGGAATTAGAAATCGGTGACTCGTCTCCTTGAAGTTACTGAATGTTCCAGTATCCAGCACACTCTGGGTGAGTGAATTCCACAGATCTACGTTCCTTTTAGAGAAGGGTCCTGGAAGCAGAAGCCTAACAAGTCACTTAGTTTGAGAACAATTAGGGATGGGCAGCAGCCAACGATGTCCGTAATCTCTGAATAAAAGGCAATTCACCACGAAGGGAAAACAGCATTTAGACTGAATGAGGAGAGTGCTGATTGGTTAGTTAGAAGACTCTGATTGGTAGAGGTGTTGCCATGGAAAGGGCACCAATTTGTGAACTTGTATTTTTGTTTTAATTTTCACTGCATCAAATGTCTGCTTTAATACACGGGAAATATGTTGGTGCACATTTTAATGGATTTGTGGCCTGTTCCCTGTCTGTGCTGAACTGTGATATTAACATGTGAAGAAGAAGCTTGAGAGTGGTCCCCAGTGAGGAGCTGCTGACTACTAATCTGAATCAAACCTTTAGGTATCAGTACAGTGTGAGGAGCTCAATTATTAGTTCCTTTGGAGATGCAGGTGCTGGACTGGGGTGTACAAAGTTAAAAATCTCACAACACCAGGGTTATAGTCCAACAGGTTTAATTGGAAGCACGAGCTTTTGGAGCTCAGCTCCTTCATCAGGTGGTTGCCTAATGAATCACCTGATAAAGGAGCAGTGCTCCGAAAGCTAGTGCTTCCAAATAAACCTGTTGGACTATAATCTGGTGTTGAGATTTTTAACCTAGTTCCTTTGTACTTTGGAAACAGCTCAGAAGTGTATTATCAAATTTAAATGCAAATTCTGTGATAATCACCATTAACAACATAATTGAGGCACAGAGGGAAGCAATGTTCTTACTTTGTTTTACTACATCCTACATTCAATGGGAATTTGAGAATTAACTGAAGACGTTGTTTGGAAGACTGTTTGCTTAATTGTCCCCAACATTTAATAACCTGTTTTATGTTTACCCCTATAATATTCTCCCTCCTTCAGCCTGAAAGTCAGTCAGAAGAGAAAATGGCATCCAAGATTAATACATCACAAGGATGCTGGCAAATCACACCAGACGTTGCTTCACCTCTTCCTCTGCTACCTACTAACAGGACTCTTCTCTCGCCTTGCTATGGTGTGGAGCGAGAGCCAGCTACCTTGCCAACCTTCGATGACTTCATCCCTTCCCACCTCCTGAAAGCCCGTTACCCTACCCTGTCATCTTACAATCTTCTTTCCCTGAACTCGAATCTTTTCACAAACCCGAATGAAGCATCTTCGTTTGTTACTGACTCCACTCTGAGTGAATATTCGTCTTGCAACCTGAGTGAGTCATCCACGGCCATTCTAGATGAGCTGCAAACCTGTGGCTACGAAACCACGGATCATTCTGACACTCCATCCCCAACCCTGAGTCGGATGTCTGCAATAACTGATGATACAACTACCACCACTACTGCTCCCACTCATGTAATTACCCTTCCTGTTAACCCACCTTGCTGAAAGAGGTGGCAGAATTCAAGTAGGGAATAACATAACAAGAATCCCTCATTCAAGGTGTCCGCATGTTCTGTATCGTGTCTTGTTATTTGCCACATAATTTACTTAATTCCCACTTGTACCAGTTGCAACCACTGCTACCTACTAACAGTTTGTCAATTAGCAAATATGGATATCTTTTTTTTGTTGGTCTGGTTTATTCACTTGACTGTGAGGCATCCGTCTTCCCAGTAGTTCCAAATTAGGAACAAAGTGGACCAATTAAAATATTTGCCAATGTTAGGAATTTGTCAAGTTCTTTTGAATTTATACCATGTAACTTTTGTCCATTTCTGATGCTTTGGGCACATGATTAAAGACATTAAAAATCCAATTCAAGTTAAGACTGAAAGGCTTTTTAAGTGTCACTATGAATAGTTAGAATATGCGTGATAACCATTATTTTCCATCAGAACCTTTAAAATAGCCACGATCAGCATGAGAAGGGCAACTATAATCAATTTATCAAGACCTTTTCAAACTATGAACTTACAATGAAAGGTTGCAATGTTAGTTAACATAAATCAAAAAATATTGGATCTTTTGCCAGTTATCAAAATCTGTTCTCGTGAGTGCTTTAAGTGCAAATAGAACTGCTGTGGAAGGTGTATATTTCCATTTGCACAATGATTTGTTGAGTGGAATAAATTAGAATTGAACTAACCTTTCCTCTTCTCATCTTATTTTCACTTCATCAATTTCATAATTCTCTTTCTATTGTATGTTTGAAACTAACACCTTCTGGAGTTTATTCAGGGAACTGAAAATCCTCCCTTGGTTTGTCTTGCTACAAAGGAAATGTATTTTAAAAATAAGTTTAACAATATCTGTGCTTACTGTAAAGTTCATATGGTCAGTAACATCGCTGAGTGCACGACTGAGTCATATTTCTATGGAACCTTTCAGCTTTACCACAATTACATTGCGTTTGAAGATCTTTTGAACACGGCTGTGTGTAGATTCACATTGCTTATATAGGTGCAGGAAAAATTCAAAAGAGATCCAGATACAGGTTCAATGCTTCAACCATTCTGCAGATAGTTGGACTCAGAACTTTTCTCTTAAACCTTAATTTCATAGCATTACTGGGAACATTAATTTTGAATTTGTTAGAGATTCTGTGCTGATATTAATGAAGCTGATTCCTTTTTCTTAAAATCCATGAGATTTCTTAATGAACAAAAGGAAATGAAGGCGTCACATAGTTTAATAGTGTTAGGGACTGTTGGTGGCAGGACTGCTGAAGGTTCATGTGCTTTAATATAGAATCAGGAGAGAGAGTGTTTAGCAAATGTGGGCAAATGCTCCAACACCTTTTCCAAAAATGGATAAAACCCCAGACATTATTAGCTAAACCAGATCCCCAAGAAAATGTGTTTTACCAAATTCTAATCACTTTCATCATTTATCCTATTCTAACTCATGTTTTGTTTTGTATTGTAGATATTGAAGCACTGACTGCATGAGGTTACAAAAAATACATTTAGTTTTATTTTCATTGGAACTAATATTCCCTCATTTGGGGATAACCATTGTGTTAGCATTGTCAGAATCCATAATACAGTGAAACTAAACTAATGTGGGGTTGGGGGTATTGGATGATAGGAGCGGTATCCCTGCCTGGAAGATTGCAGTAGTGTGTGAAAGCATTTGTCTGGAAAGTTGGAATGCTTTGGAGGAAAGCTCACTGTAAATTCACATTAGCAATCTTGATATAAGATGGCATTCTACTCTCACACTAGTGACCTGTGTATGTTTCTGTACGTACTAATCACATCACCACTGTTCCCTCTCGTGGGTGACGAAGTCTTGCATCCTCCCACCTTAATAAAGTGGCATCAGTTCATTACTGGGTACTGATAATGGTCTGCTTTGTTCTTGATGTATACAGATGGTGGTGAATGGAAATTCTCGCACTGATAGCAGCAGTCCAATGAGTTATTTGCAAAGGCCCTTCTCACCATCATCAGCTTATTCTTCATCACCTTCAGTAAATCCAAACATCGTTACAATGCAACACAGCAGAACCATGGGTAAGCTGTTTCTGTGCAATGTTTACTTTGTGCAGTTGTGTTATAGGCTTTGAATTAATCATTTGGCAATGAACACTTGTTTAATCTATAACAATGACCTATATTGTGCAGTGACATTTGGTTTGCATATCCTAATGCAACTAATTGTATCTTTGTACATTTGAAAATTTAAAATGCACGACTGTTTGTAATTTTTTTTAGAATTTGTCTAATAAATAAGAAACAGTGCTGGTTAATACAAAATGCTTAAAAACTCAAACTGCTTAAAGTTCTAAGTATTTAAAGGACAGTTGTTGAAATATGTTGTTAAATCATGACCTTTGTGTTCTATGGGTATTAATTTCATGGTAAGATAGTGAAAATGAAAATGTTATAATTTTAGCATCATGAAGTATCTCAATTGGCCAATAAATGTTTTACAGTTTTGAAGAAAAATCCCTCATTTCACAACTTTGTAAAATCCCCTCTGAGAACAGTAATTTAAAGTTTGTTATTCTCTCTGCACTGGTACTGGTGAAACAAAGTCCTTTATTGTTTTAACTCCCTATGATTTCTTGAAAAGGTTCGTGAAGGATATGAAAAAGTTGGATGATTTAATGGCATTAATGAATGATGGAGGTGGCCATGTGCTTTGTTATTGAACAAGGAGAGAGAGTGTTAGATAAATGAAAGTTCAGTGGATGCATAGGCAAACATCTCATTCCAAAATGGTGAACCCCCCACCCCCCAACATTTTACTCATTCAGTATTAATTCAACCAGATCTGCACAAAAATGACCAAGACTGTGTTTACAAAATTTCAGGCTGCTTTATTTATCTTAATCTAACCCAGATTGCTTTCCATATTGATAGTTTAGCAAGCAATGATTTTTCTTTTGAAGACCTTAAATATCTAACCTTAAACACCTTAAAGATCTAATAGGCAGGTTTCTTAAATGCCTTGAAGTCATGACACCTCAATTTGACGATTATTCTTGACAATTTCTCTTTGAAAGTGCTTTTAACAGTTTATTTTGAGACTTTTGACAGTTCCCCTTGAAAGGTCCTTTCGATACTTACTTTTGACACTTTTAAAGTTAAAAATCACACAATACCAAGTTATAGTCCAACAGGTTTATTTGGAAGCACGAGCTGAGGGTTACAGTGTCATGGAGTTGTAATGATATATTAAACAACTTTAGTTAAAAAAAAATCACACAACACCAGATTATAGTTCTTAAACAAATTTAAATTCAGTCTTTCATCTTTTAGAATGGGATATGGTGGCTTAGGTTCTTTAATAGGTTCTTTAAATCCCAGGCTCACATTGTCAAGGTGGCATCAATTTATCTAATAATCGGTGTCATCTCAGCTCAGACAATGCATTCAATGTGTGAAGGTGAAGGTAAATTTTGACACTTTGGCAGTTCCAATACGGTAAAAACAAGGACTGCAGATGCTGGAAACCAGAGTCTAGATGACAGTGGTGCTGGAAAAGCACAGCAGGTCAGGCGGCATCCGGGGAGCAGGAAAATCTACGTTTCGGGCAAAAGCCCGTCATCAGGAATAGAGGCAAGGTACCTGAGGTGAAAAGGAAGATAGGCAGGTAGGATAGGTCATGAGGGCGGTGCTAAACTGGAAGGTTGGAGCTGGGGTGAGGTGGGGGAAGGGGAAATGAGAAAACTGGTGAAATCCACATTGATGCCATGGGGTTGAAGTGTTCTGAGGTGGAAGATGACGCGTTCCAACTTTTTAATGTACTTTGACAGGCACTCATGCCTACTTTTGGTGATTCCAAAGGGCACCTTACCTCTTTCAAAGATATATTGGCACCAGATCTAAAGGGATACCTCAACTCTGCACAATAAAGTTCAGATCTGTTCCTATCAGGTTTAATTTGTACACTAATAGGAGGTGAGGACTGCAGATGCTGGAGATCAGAGACGAGAGTGTGGTGCTGGAAAAGCACAGCAGGTCAGGCAGCATCTGAGGAGCAGGAGAATCATTGTTTTGAGCATAAGCCCTTCATCAAGAATGAGGCCTGATTCCTGATGAAGAGCTTATGTCGTAAACAGCGATTCTCCTGCTCCTCAGATGCTGCCTGACCTGCTGTGGTTTTCCAGCACCACACTCTCAACCCTTAATTTGTACACATCATGTTTCCATCTTTCCTTGCTATCTGTACACACCCAGGTCACCAATGACACAGGAGAGGAGATAGCTGCTAATTAATATGGGCTCAGAAGAAGCCCATGGGATGACTGTTACCAGAGCAATCCAATCCAGTGTACAAATTTAGGAATAGGAGTAGATCATGACTGACCATCTCCTCAATGCTACTTTCCCACATCAACTCTATATAATTTGATGTAATTAACCTTCTTTCCTTATCCTTATTCCTTCATTGCCCACTTTCACAAAGTTTATATTTTTCCCCAAGGCACAGTGAATGCCATTAAAGTTTGCAGTTTCTCAACTAGTTTCCAGTTTATCTCCTCAAACAGTCTGCTCTCACAGATAAGTGTAGCCAAATTCAACATTATTCTAATTCCAATGATACTTTGATTTATTCCCACAGAGCAGACGCTATGGAAGCATGTAAACATAAACTGGAAATATTTCTTTAATGTTGCACCACTAAGTCAGATAGACCTATCTCTGAATGTCCCACATAATACCAAGTAATGTCAGCCACTGTTTAACGTGGATATAAAATCTAGTCCTGTTTAAATTGGTGTTGCTTACCATTTCTCACCACTTACTTTCATTAAAAAAATGAACTTCATTATTGCTGCAGTTTAGTTCTAGTGCTCAGAAGATACTGAATTACACTTTTTTTTGGTCAGTGAGCCATATTTCATTTGGCATGTTCTCATTGAAGTTCTGGTACGCAATCAGAATTTTCACCTAAATTTACTTTTGCGTACATTTATGTCAAAGTGCTGAGTCATTATTTATCTCATCACGCAAACCGTTTCCATAAAGTAATTGCAGACTTGATGCAGAATTTTCAAAAGCTCATGGAGGTGGTTTTTTTTTTTGTTGGCGAACAGGAATGAAATCTAATCAGGCCAAATCTGTACCATATTCTTGCCTCCACAAGATTCTACTGGGGATACGGTGTTGCCAGTACTGATAATCTGATCGATTATTCTCTTCAAATACCATGAGGTTTTGATTAAAGGCGCTGTTCTGACACCATCTAGATTTTCTGGTCGTCCATTTGGTACCCATCAAGTCAGGAGCTGTCCATGAAACAGTCATGGCGTCCCTGTGCCGTACTGAGTAATTGTCGGAATCTGGAGCTCTATCCAACGGGGTAAATGCCACACCAAGGAATGGCAGCAAGAACTGCCTATTGCTAAATGAGGCTGCACCAGCGGCTGATTCTGAACCATTTTAATTGTTATTTGTGTCCAGTGATGGGGACTGGAGGCACCCTCACATCTCATGATGTACTTCAGCAGTGCCCGCCACTGATGGTGAGACTGTTAGCCCCCTGTAGCCCCTCAAGAGTAGGGTTCCAGTCACCAACTTTAACTGGATGGGAATCCTAGCGGCTGCAACTTAAGTAGCCATTTTCTTCAAAACCGCCATTGGAATCTCACCAGCTATAGTGCACCCAGGTGTTGGGATCAAGATATTGGAATTAAAACTGTCTATTGTTCTTAGTTCCTGTGACACTCCACCATTAACAATTTGGCAGTCTCCTATGGTACAAAGACTCCAGGCACACATCAGATAGCCAAATAGATGGGTGGCTACATCGAATCCCTACAGTGTGGAAATGGGCCCTTCAGCCCAACAAGTCCATACCGACTCTCTGAAGAGTAACCTACCCAGACTCATTCTTCCTACTCTATATTTACTCCTCAGTAATGCACCTGAGCTATACATCCCTGAACACTATGGACAGTTTAGCATAGCCAATTCACCTAACCTGCACATCTTTGGACTGTGGGAGGAAACCCACGCAGACATGGGGAGAATGTGCAAACTCCACTCAAACAGTCGCTCAAGGCTGGAATCAAGCCCGGGTCCTTGGTGCTGTGAGGCAGCAGTGCTAACCACTGAGCCTCTGTGCATCTTATTGAGTAATCATGTTACGGAGTACACTTGCAGTTCAAGGTTTATGTCTTATCTTGCTGTGATGGGCTTTGTATTTTGGAAACATTGTGGGTATACATCTCTGTGATTTGTGTCCCTTTTATGTATAAGCTCATTACATAATTTTGTCAGAAATGACTAAATGTCATGCATGTGTTTGAAGACTCTGTTGGATAACTAATGGGTCTTCTAATCCATATTTTAAAGTACTTTTATGAAGTGAACTCTTCCTTTCATGATGCCTGAACTTAAATTTGAGTGAGAAATATGAAAAGATTCAATTTGTACCAGTTGAGTTAAAATATAATCTAGGCAAAAGTAAGGACTGCAGATGCTGGAAACCAGAGTTTAGATTAGAGTGGCGCTGGAAAAGCACTGTAGGTCAGGCAGCATCTGAGGAGCAGGAAACTCAATGTTTCGGGCAAAAGCCATTCATCAAAATATAATCTGTTCCCTAATCCTGACAATTCTGATTGTAATGTGCCATTTAATTTATTTTGTTATCTAAGTGTGGGAATGGACAGGGGAGTGATTATTTAAATGAATGGATTCTTCCTACATAACTTGATATTCAAGCTGGAATACTGCAGTCAAAACACACTCAATACTAAGTACATTTTCAAATGGGAGTAATGTGGAAGAATTATTTTGGTAATTTTGAGTTGAGGAACCTAAAGTGCCTTCAATCTGCCAATCCTCACAATATGCTTAGAACTGGTGTCATTCGAGGCACTGAAGGACATGATTTATTCATTTTGATTTGGTTCTTACATGACATCAATTTCTTTCCTTGCAGAGAACCTAAGTACATCACAGCAGAGCAAATCACCTGGTGCAGACATAATGAGCATTGACCCGGTTTACAGGACATCAGAGGAGGAGAAGAAAGTCACGGTAATTAAAGCACCGCATTATGCAGGAATTGGCCCTGTTGATGAATCTGGAATACCTATAGCCATAAGGACGGTAGGAATATATTTCTTTTTCTCACTTTATTTTTGCTCTCTCAATTTTTTTTTGCAGAGCAGACAGTATTTCCAAAATTTGCTCATCCATTTGCATCCTGGTTAGAGCTTGAGGGCAAGAAATAATGATTGGAGAAGGCTTGTATTTGAATTTCAAATTGTACATACTCCAAAAAATTTCGAAACAATTTCTTACTGGATTTCCTCGTGATTATATCATGATTATCTCCTCTCATTTCCAATGGCCTTGCAGGCAGGAACATTTTCACCCTGTCAAATCCATCATTGTCTGAGGATTTATATCAAGTTACCTTAGCCTTCCTTTTATTTTTAAGAGATAAGAGTCCCAGTTTCTGTTCCACATTCCCTGCCAAGTTTACCTGCCCAGTTCCAAAATCATCCTTGTACATTTTTCTCACCCTTTCATCAAAACCCCTTTATCCTTTTCATAATATGGAGATCAGAATAGTGCATAATGCTTGAAATGTTAAACCATCTGATACTTTAATAAAGGTTTTACATTACTTGTCCACTTTCCAATCCTAAACCTCCATAAGGAAATTCCAATGATGTGGTTGTGTCAATGACCTTTGTAGAGTATATAATTACACTCAGTGATTTAGGTTTTTGTAGCCAAGCCTTTTGCATTCAGCCTCTGATTGCCCAAGCAGTGTTTGGCCTCCCTCTTCTCTCCTACCAAACTGCATCATCTCACAGTTGACAATATTGAAATAGACCTATCTACTACACACCAGTTGTTTGAGCTTACTAATGTTTTCCTGCATTTTTCCACACTCTTCCTGAGTATTAACTGCAACTTCTAAGTCAGCATTAACTGCGAATTTTGAAATTTTGCTTCTAATTCCTGAGGTGAAATCAATAATTAGGCAGCAACAGCCTGGGTGCCATATCACTACCCATCTTTTTGAAATCTTAATCATGACCTTTAAACCTCACTCTACTTTCTCTCTTGATTCTGCCTTGTTATCCTTCTGTAATCTGTCCTCAGACTCCAGATGCTCTGATCATAAATCATGAGCTTGATTTCTATCAGCCTGATGTTTGGGTGGCTGAGATTGTAAACCATGTTTATTATTAACTGCACCATCTTTTAATAAGTGAAACATCTATTTAACAGTGAAGTGTTTGCTTTTGTGATTAAACTTATAATTTTAGTGGAATTGAATAAGAGTTGAAGAAGAGTGTGGCAGTGAATTTTGATTTCCTTATATGCTGTCCTTATGGATCCAACACTTAATTATATAATTACATCATTAGTCCTAATCTTCACTGCAATATTGGCACAGACAGCTTCAAAAATTGGAAAAAAAGCCATTCATTTTCAATTGTCTCAATTGCTTAAGAAAAATTACATTTTGGTATCAAAGCAGCTGTCTCAGATCATAATATGACATGCATAATATTTGCTGTTGAAGAGTGTTGTGCTGGAAAAGCACAGCTGGTCAGGCAGCATCCAGGAGCAGGAGAATCGACGTTTCTACCATAAACTCTTCATCAGGAATGACGGGCAGGCCCAAGGCAGCTGAGAGATAACTGGGAGGGGATGAGGCTGGGGGAAGGTATCTGGGAATGCGATAGATAAACAAAATAGGGAGTGAAGGTGATAAGTTGGTGATAGGTCAGTGTTCTGGATTAGTGATGCTGGAAGAGCACAGCAGTTCAGGCAGCATCCGAGGAGCAGTAAAATCAACGTTTCAGGCAAAAGCCCTTCATCAGGAATAAAGGCAGAGAGCATGAAGCGTG
>NC_057711.1:27177695-27180326 GCF_004010195.1 Chiloscyllium plagiosum | reverse complement strand
TGGGAAGGGAAATTGTGGTCTCTAAAGAAGGAGGCCATCTGGTGTGTTCTATGATGGACCTCCTGGGAGCAGATACAGTGGAGGCGGAGGAATTGGGAATACGGGATGGCATTTTTGCAAGTGGTAGGGTGGGAAGAGGTGGAAGTCCAGGTAGCTGTGGGAGTCGGTGGGTTTGTAAAAAATATCAGTGTCGAGTTGGTCGACATTAATGGAGATGGAGATGTCCAGGAAGGGGAGGGTGGTGTCAGAGATGGTTCAGGTAAATTTAAGGTCAGGGTGGAATGTGTTGGTGAAGTTGATGAATTGCTCAACCTCCTCGCGGGAGCACGAGGTGGCGCCAATGCAGTCATCAATGTAGCGGAGGAAGAGGTGGGGAGTAGTGCCGGTGTAATTACGGAAGATCGACTGTTCTACGTAGTCAACAAAGAGACAGGCATAGCTGGGGCCCATACGTGTGCCCATGGCTACCGCTTTGGTCTGGAGGAAGTGGGAGGATTCGAAGGAGAAATTAAGGGTGAGGACTTGAGGCAGTTAATGTCGCGGCGGTAGTTGGCTATGAAGAAATCGAGGGCAGGTAAGAGGCCAGCACGGGGTGTCTAGGTGGAGGGGGTGTGTTGGAGGCGGGAGAAGGGGTCGTCAGAGGGTGGGCGGGAATCCTGGTTGAAGAAATAGGTGCGGAGGCGAAGGCGGCGGAAGAATTGTTCGATGTCTCGCCACGTGTTAAACTTGTTAATCTGAGAGCGTAGGGGAATGAAGGTGAGGCCTCTGCCGAGAACTGATCTTTCATCCTCAGAGAGGGGTAGTTCTGGAGGGATGGTGAAAATACGGCAGGACTGGGAGCTAGGACCTGGTGTGGGGCTGGAGTTGGGAGTGGGGGCGGGGTTAGGCGTGGGCCGGGAATCGGGGTGGGGACGGAGATCGGAGCGGGGGTGGGGTTCAGCGTGGGGACGGAGATCGGCGTGGGAGAGTCAGTGTTTCCTACTGAAGAAATAATACTATTGATTGATAGGAAATACTATAAATGATCTGTGTAGGCACTTATATAATGTACAAAACAAGGACAGAGTTAAAGAAATATCAGAAATCCTAATTTGGTCAACTTCTCCATTACCATACCCATTTGATCTCATTCAATATCTCCCATCTTCTACCCTTTCACAAACCTTTCTTTCCTCCTTGCCCAATCAATTCATATTCTAAACATGATCTCTGACTTGTCTTAGTTTGGACGAAAGGTCATTGACCTATGCTGTCACCTCTTGTTTCTCTGCCCACAGGTGCTACCTTATCTGTGAAATATTTCCAGCATTTTCTATTTTCTTCTCAGTTTGCCAGCTTCTGGAGTTTTGTTTTGGTTTGCATTATTCTGAAGTTGGTACCTGCTCCCCCAGTTCCCACTGCAAGACTTAAATTACAGTTGATTCATTGAGGAAAGCATTGTTTTTCATAAAGGGATTTCTAGATATTTTTTCAAGAAAAAGAAATCTTGACCCACTTTTTTCCTCAACAGTACATTATTATTATTATACAGTGAGAACATTTTTCCAAAAGCTGAAAATATTTGAGGTCTCTTTCACCACGACAGACAGAATATCTGCAAAACATTATTGTTGAAACTGGTGTGCACTTGTTCCTAAACTCACTGGCACCTCTTGACTCCAGTCACACTTGAGGATGTGTAACAAAATAATAACATAGTGAATGTCTGAAGTATTTGGTGTTTTGACCCAAACACCCCTGCCATACTGTATTGACCACTTAGGTTTTTATGTTTAAAGGGAGTAATTTGCCCTTTCTTAGCTGCCTATGTTGTAAGTTTCATTTATGAGGATTTCTTTTAAATGAGAAATTGGGTGCAAGTAAGCCAACAACGTCACCTCACTAAATATGCCATGCAAAGATCTGTCATGGGCTTACAGCAAAACTCTTAACCACAAGTGCTGTTCATATAAAATGATGAAAAAAATATTTATGACTATCTTCCTTAGAGTTGTCACTTCCAACTTAAAATTGAAGTGTCCTAATTTGAATATCCTGACTCATCTCACCAACACTCCCTTTCATTTTATTTTTGCTGCATGCATTTTATTCCATTAAGCGCATAGGCCATTGATTTTTTTAAAAATTGTGCAGCCATATACTCATAGTTACTAAAGGGCCCGACATGTGTTCTGCCTTTGCTAGAGCATTCCAATTGTTGCATGGCAACAACACTCAGAGGAAATGTTGCACTTCTCCAGCTTTCTCTCCCAGCTTGATCAGGTGTACCCGAGAACTCTGTGGGAAGCTGGTGAAGTGATTGTTGGGCCTCTTGCTGAGATATTTGTATCATCAATAGTCTCAGGTGAGGTGCTGGAAGACTGGAGGTTGGCAAACGTGGTGCCACTGTTTAAGAAGGGCAGTAAAGACAAGCCAGGGAACTATAGACCAGTGAGCCTGACCTTGGTGGTGGGCAAATTGTTGGAGGGAATCCTGAGGGACAGGATGTACATGTATTTGGAAAGGCAAGGACTGATTAGGGATAGTCAACATGGCTTTGTGTGTGGGAAATCATGTCTCTCAAACTTGATTGAGTTTTTTGAAGAAGTAACAGAGAAAATTGATGAGGGCAGAGCAGTAGATGTGATCTAT
>NC_057711.1:27109978-27177191 GCF_004010195.1 Chiloscyllium plagiosum | reverse complement strand
AGAGGCTGAGGGGTGACCTTATAGAGGTTTACAAAATTATAAGGGGCATGGATAGGATAAATAGACAAAGTCTTTTCCCTGGGGTCAGGGAGTCCAGAACTAGAGGGCATAGATTTAGGGTGAGAGGGGAAAGATATAAAAGAGACCTAAGGGGCAACATTTTCACACAGAGAGTGGTACGTGTATGTAATGAGCTGCCAAAGGATGTGGTGGAGGCTGGTACAATTGCAACATTTAAGAGGCATTTGGACGGGCATATGAATGGGAAGGGTTTGGAGGGATATGGGCCAGGTGCTGGCAGGTGGGACTAGATTGTGTTGGGATATCTGGTCGGGTTGGACCGAAGGGTCTGTTTCCATGCTGTATATCTCTATGACTCAATAACTCTTGATGTAAAATCATCAACCTATTTTGGACTTCCAATATCCGTGTATATCTTGCTTCTCTAGCTGAGGTAAAATTTTAAGCTTGAGGCAAGAGTAACGCATCGTCTCTTTCAAACCTTTTGGTTCTTTGCCATTTGTTCATTTTGGTTACTCGGTTTTCTCAATCCCGAATGTACCTCCTCACCCCATCCCTGACCCAATGCAACGAAGATCTGTGATCCCAGACCCATCGATTATTGTCACAATACAGCTGGAGATGGCATTTCTTTCTACGCTTCTCGTTAACCATCATTCCCTCAGCCCATAACAGTACAGTTGAGATTGGAGGTTTGCTGTGTAGGGATTTGGGAGTGCGAATGTCTGTCCTGACATTCTCCCATTTCAACCTGTTGTATTCACCAACACTGATTTCTTTCCCATTCCAGTTGGAACAATACAATAGCCTGCAACTCTAAATGCTTCTGTGGTAACTAATGTACATCCTACTCTGTTAGATAAAACAAAGAGACTGGGAACAGGCTATTCACATGGAAGGCCTTTAAATCGTTGAGTGTTGAGATTTCTACTCAAGTCCTGATAATGCAGTCCTGATTTCTACCGTTGATCACATCCAACCCATGATGGGAAATGCTCATGATGATTTAGGATATTGATACTGCGACAAGGAACTGCTTCCATACCAAGCAGCCAATCAGCTTCAACCACACTGTGGTCTTTCTTGAGGAGATTGAATGAGAGACATTACCATGCCAGTGACCCATGTTCACAAGGAGTTGGATTATGACTAGCTATTTTCATCCAATTGGGATCCTATAACAAAGAAGCCCTCCATTGTAGCAGCTTCGGCAGTTACATATATAACACCTCCTTACTTCAATTTCTACACTTCCATTTTGACAGGTGTTATTAATTTGTTATTCTAATCTGATGTGTATGATGGTATCTCTTGATTTAACCAATTTGGATCTATTGTATCCTGAATAACTGTCTGCTATTTCTTCATGTAGCTGGGGAAAGACAGTTCACACTGAATTAATTCTCTTTATTAATTGATGGCTAACACACTAGACTATCTTACTATTTCATGCTCAGAATTGCCATTTACTCACAAAAGGGTTTCTTCAAAAAATATTTGAGAGACGCATAGTTTCCAGACAGAAATTTTCACAGGCCATGATACTAATTCCTTACGTATTTTAACACTCAAAAGAGTTGTTTCCTGGGGGTTTACACATTTTTTAGAGTAAGGTACAACTTGTATTCAGTGGGATTGTTTTCCTCCTACCTTATTTGCCTTCCATTGCTCAAACTCAATTTGGGTTACTATTCTCCTTTCCTCCGGTTCTTCACCGGGTTTGTATGTCTGAAAGGTGAGCCCTAATTGACCAACCTTACAGAATTCTCTGGAGCAAAAGTGGAGGAAAGTAGTATCAGGAAGAGGTCATTTAGCTCCTCAAATCCATGCTGCTTGTACAAATATCATCAGCAGGTTCTGGAACCCATAGATAGAGGATGGTCCACCATTCTAGTGTGAACCAATAAGCATTTATTAACTATTTACATCATCAGCACAGCTCAACAGAATTTCACTAGAACCTTCTTTGCACAGGTCCCAGTTCCATGTGATCTGAGGATGCAGCATGGCTCTTAACAAAAAGCTATTGACCCCTATACTATACCTTAAGCAGAGATAGATAGGTTATTGATTAGTAAGGAGATCAAGGACTACGGGGAGAAGGCAGGAGAATGGGGTTGGGAAACTTATCAGCCATGATTGAATGATGGAGCGGACGTAATAAGCCAAATGGTTCAATTCTGCTCCTTTTTCTTGTTGTGTTCCCCAAATTTACTGATAAACCACTTACATTTCCATCTTGCTCTTTTTACCCCACCTCCTGTCAATCTCTTGTGCTGATGGCCTCAATCTCCAGCTATGTTCTTGGCACTCTAGAGGGCATGTAGGATCATGTTTCTGTACAGACATCTCCTGGGAAGGCACTGAGATCAAGATGTTGAGAGTTCTGCTTTTTAATTGGTAGCACTCTGGAGAAAGGTTAAGCTTTTAGTTGCTTCTGCTCGATCTCTCACCTTGCCTGAGGTGTCGTGAGCTGTCATTTCTCCCTCTCTCTCTCTCAATGAGATAGCAGCCCCATGGCCTGGTAAGGATGTGATGACTTTATTAGTTGTTCCTGTTAGTTACTCCTGCTTTAATGAATGAACTTCGATCAGCTCCTGGCAAGAGCTGTGTCATCTGCTGCTGCAAGAGAGATTAAAATCATAGCTAATCCATAACTGAATCACATAGAAGAGTCTGAATGAGAAATGATGTTCCTGCTCCTCCTGTGAGAAATCCTCTGGTGGTGGTGATGCTTCTCCGACAGTTTCCTCAGCTTGAGGCTGCCAGAGGCACTGTGGAGAATCATATCTCAGGAACTCCAGCAGTGAGTAGGAGTTTGCTCTCATCAACAATACAATGAACTCGAAGGTTCAGTGAAATTAGACCCTGTTGAACATTTAGACCAGCACTGGGATTTGTAGGAAACTCTTCCGTAGCATCTGCCAACTTGCTTGAAAACAGAATCACAAAATCATTACACCACAGACAGAGGCCATTCATCCCATCATATTTGTTCTCCCTGTCTTCTCCTCGTAACCATACACAATGTTCCCTTCTAAAAATGCAGTCCAACTCCAATTTGGATCCACAATTGATGCTGCCTCTACCACAGTCTAAGGCACTGCATCCAGATCTAATTATTTCTTGTGAGAAAAACTGTCATCTAACTTTTACCTTTTTTGCCTATTACTTGTAAAAACAGTCCAAACAATTCAAGACTAGGTAATTCCTCTACAACAGCTATGATGGTATTAGGAAGGACATCTAATTTCAGTCCTTCTTAACACAAAGCAGTTTCTGTGTTTCTTTTTCTCGCGAGACATGGGTGTCCCTGGCGGCCAGCATTTATTGCCTGTCCCTAGTTGCCCTTAAACTGAGTGACTTACAAGACCACTTCAGAGAGCAGTTGAGAGTCAGTCACATTGTTGTGAGTTGTATGCTAGACCAGGTAAGAACAGCAGATTTCCTTCTCTGAAGGAATCAGATGGTTTTTCTGACAATCAGCAATAGTTTCTTGGTCATCAGTAGGTACTTAATTCAAGAATTATTTTTAATTGAAATTAAATTCTAGGTTTGAACCTGGGTCCCAGGAATGTTAGCTGATTTTCTAGTTTAACTGTCTCTTGGTAATACAACTACGCCATTGCCTCCCTCATTAGATTGTGATTGATGCTGCATCGAGTCTTCAGTGCAACGAACCAGTCACTTGGCCAGATTAGAGTGGTGCTGGAAAAGCACAGCAGGTCAGGCAGCATCCGAGGGGCAGGAAAGTCGTTAATTTTCCTGCCCTTCGGATGCTGCCTGACCTGCTGTGCTTTTCTGTCGCTACTCTAATCTTGACTCTAATCTCCAGCATTTGCAGTACCCACTTTCACCCAGTCACTTGACTAGTCAATGACTGTCAATATTTCTAAGATCTGAGTAGGTATTAAGTCCAAATGTTGACATTTTCAAACCAAATGATTGGAAAAAGTAATTGTTACTTCCACTTTTGGAGAATAACAAATTCCTAAGTTCTGTCAGTCGAATAAACAAAGAGAGAGTGTGTGTGTGTGTTTTACTTTTTGGTGACTAATTTAAGCTTGCATTTGTAATCTAGACAGTGGATCGACCCAAAGACTGGTATAAGACGATGTTCAAGCAAATACATATGGTCCATAAGCCAGGTATGTTTGAGACTGATGTTTGAGATAAATGATTAACATTTTGAAATTAAACTGTGAACCTCTGAGTTTTAATTTTCATGCTGTGTTATACAACAACAGCTTGTGTTTATCTTATCTCCCACTTAATGTAGAAAAACATCTCAAGGTGCTTCACTGGAGTACAGCGAAAAAATATGGGTAACCAAAGACTTCACCAGAGCGTTCAAGGAGGAAGGAATGGTTTAGGGAGAGCATTCCAAAACAAAGCACCTACAAGGATAAAGACATTATCATTGAAGAAAAAAGAAGGGGAAGGGATTATTTTAATAATATTGTAGCAAAGGAATATTCTGGAATATTTCTCTGGTGGAGGGATGGTTACAGATACGATCGGCTGAGGCTGCAGAAGGATGTCAGCAAAGGACAGAAACGTTAGGCAAATATAATTTGGTGCAGAGCAATTTTTGCATGAGCTGAGTGTTTCAGAGTGTGGAGGCTGACTTGACGATTGTAGTGGTTGAGATTCGAACTTCATGGTGAGGGTTGCCAGCAACGGATGAGCTGAGGCAGGGATGGAGGTTGGAGATGTTCCAGATGGAGGACAGCCTCGGGTGACTGTCCACGTGGAGATTGCACGTTCTCCCCATGTCTGCATGGGTTTCTTCCAGGTGCTCTGCTTTCCTCCCACAGTCCAAAGATGTGCAGGTTAGGTGAATTGGCTGTGCTAAATTACCCGTATTGTTCAGGGATGTTTAGGTTAGATGCATTAGTCAGGAGTATATGTAGAGTAATAGGGTGGGGTAATGGGTCTGGGTGAGTTACTCTTCGGAGGGTCAGTGTGGATCTGTTGGGCCAAATGGCCTGTTTCCACACTAGGGATTCTATGATTCAAAAGAAGTAGGCGTAATGGACACACTTCACAATTTTCCCATTGATGATAATGAAAACAGGACTTAGGAAGATATGTAACTGCCCAGGAGCAATTGTATGTGTTACACCTGATGATAAAAGGTACAATTACTTCAGGTGTTCCCAAACTGCGGCTGGTTAATCTAAACATTCACCTCCAAGAGACCATTAACTTGTTGATAACCAGTTTTTAATGATAAGCACAGTGAAAACAAAATATATAAACAAACTTACTGAGGAATCTATACAGGAAAAACTTTCTTCTGTCTCATTGTGAAAAAATTTTTAACCCGAGGGAAGACTCCACTTTATTTTAAATTGTACACCTGACAGCCAGGTTTTTGGGAATGACTAAGTGTTCAAAATTGAGTACATATCCTATGTTCAGCATTGCCAGTGCACATGAACTAAACCTTGACAACCTGCATTCAGAGGACAGCTTGCAATGTACCAACTGGCTTGGTGTTCCAATAGACCACTTAAAAGGCTGCAGGTACCAGTGTGCTTGGCATAGCCTGCTGAATCTAGATCTTAATCTGATGGCCTTTATTAAAGAGATGTTCCTACATGCAGCCTCCTGAAATATACTGGACATTAGACAAACTTTAAATCAACCTCTATTTTAGAAGCTAATACAATACTATCCAAGTTGTTACAGTCCAAAAGCCACTTGGTGACAGATGGTGCTGGAGCTCACCTCTACTCAGAATAATTTATTTTCAAGTGAACCTTTACCTGTGTGTCCTTTAGGCTGCAAACCATTTTAGAAGTTGCTCTGGGATTCCGAGGTTGGCTGGAGTAAGCCCTTCATTTATAATGTCCGGGGCTGTTGGTGGAGACCTGTTTGAACGTGTAACTGTTACAAAGATGATCCTCAAGTGTTCCTGTTACCAGAAAAGAAACATTTTGTATCTTGTTCTCTGTGCCATGCACATTTATGAACTGATTGCCTAGGGAACACATGCTGACTTTCAAATGGCTTTGAAAGCGAATCCCTTTATTGAGAAAGGCTGAGATTTTTTTTATCCATCCCTATGCACAAGACAGTTGTAATAACTGTACCCGACCACAAAGCCTGCACCCAGCTGCTTAAAACGTTGCATTTATTTTATTGTATTGTCTTTTTATGTGCTTTATACAGATCTGCAATGTTCCATTTTTCCACTAGAACTTATGCTTTCAACATGTTCCTTTTGTTTTGTAAAATGGTTGGCTTCTAACTGACATTATGAACCAATCATTTGAGAGCTTTGGTTGCCTTAATGCCACACTGGCAAGCAAATAATGAAGGGTGGGCAGTTGACGTAGTGAAATGTCAAAATTAGAGTTGAGTGGATTTATTCACTAGGGATTTAGGGAATTAGAGGGATACCTATCCTGTGATACAAAGGAAAATTAAACATAATGCAGTCTGAAGTAGTTAGGGTCAGTTTAGTAAGGAGCCACAATATATAAGTGGTTCACAATATATAAGATTGGAAATAAAACTATTAGTCCAATTCCATTATTACCACAGCTGGCAGTAAACCACTTTCAACATGACTTTTTATTTTTTAACAGATGATGATACAGATGCATTCAATGCTACATATGCATATGTTTATCCTGGTAAGAAATTTATATTGTTTTGTTTTAAATCTCAAACTAAACTGGGAAGCAGCTTTTCCTGATTGAGCAAAATCCATGTAAATGTACCATCGCTGACCTCCATTCTCAATCTTCACCCAGCAGGCCCTCTTTGTAAATTCCCATCTTATTGACTGTCTCTCGGCCATAACCCCGTTAATGACCCAGACCCACCAATTGATGGTTAACTGGTGGTCCCATTATTGTCAATCCCAACACCACGACATGATGAAATAAATTCACTTAATTCCCATTCTCCACTTTGGAAAGACCTTTACTTCCCTTTTCCTTGAGCCTGTCACTCAAACTTACTATCGTCAGATATCCTCAGGGTCTCTGCATTAAATTAAGTAATCTAAGTAATAAAAGAACAACAGCTTTATTTCTTAATTTCAAATCTAAAGCACTAGACAAACTCTAATTCAACCTCTATTTTAGAAGCTAATACAATACTTTCCAATTTGTTACAGTCCAAAAGCCACTTGATGATAGACCATGCTGGAACTCATCTTTACTCAGAATAATTTATTCTCAAGAGAAACGTTACAAGCATACATCTTCTAACTTAGCTATCCACCTTTTCAGTAGTGTCTTTTTCGAATTTTGTTTTAGTCAATGTGTTTGGACATGTTTTGACACATTTACATTGCTAGCACAGAATAAAGCAAGACATTACCTCTGTGCTATGAAATCCTAGTGTCTCTTTACTTTATCCATTTTTTTCTATTGTTTTCAGAGATGCTATTACATACATATGGGCATTGTTTTTACCACCATCAAATCAGCTGTATTATCAATTAAAAGAACAATGATCCTTACCCACCAGGGCTAGTGCAACAATAATAAATATAGCAGAGGGAAAGAGGAGAGAAAGTGTCTGTTTGTATTTTTCTGTAGTGTCTCTTTATAATTGCTAATATATTTTATCTAATCAACCTGTTCAGAGATGTTACTGGACACCTCTAGAGCAGATGAGACTTGAACCCTGGTCACTTGGTTCAGGAATAGGAACTCTGCCTCTACACCACCCGCTATAATTGCTCAAATGAAACTCCAATTAATACCTTCCACCTGCAGATAATTTACACACAGATGTACAATTAACAAAGAACTCATGTGGTGTTGTGGTAGTGTCCCAACCTCTGAGCCAGGAGACCTGGGTTCAAGTCCCACCTGCTCCAGAGACGTGTAATAAAGTCTCTGAACAGGTTGATTCATAAAACAAAATAAAGTTAGCACAAGGTAAACCATTCTTAAATGTTATCTATAACAATGCAGTCATTACCTACATTCATTAGTTGTACTTGCTGTCTGATGATTTTTTTCCGCATAGTCTTTTGTTTTTCTGATTTCTGTTTTTCTCCCCGCTACCCCATTTCCCCTAAAAAAGGGGTAAGTAAGAATTAAAAATGTTGCAAATGCCCATAGTCTGGTGTAGGAACAGAAATAACTGGAAGGACACAGCAACCCAGTCAGATCCTGTATAGAGATTATACAGATTAGAGGTTTGCACGCTGGAACCAACAAGGTTGTTTCACTGTTGACAAACTTGGAACTACGAAAGATTGAACTTAATATGTTTTGCATCAGCTGTTTATCTAATCTTTATCAAGAAATTTAGACAGGGATAGGGTGAGTAGGGCAATGTGCCTTTATTTTTAAAGGGTAATATTACTACATCAAAATGCCCAGTGGATCATTTTAACCTGCATGTGCAATGAATAATTCAAGCAGCAATGAATGGTGCCATATTAATTGTTTATCACTGGAAATGGTTCAATCTTCATTTTGATGAAAGCTCAGTTAAAATAGCAATATAAAAGGTTCCTCCACCAGACTTGGAGGTTGAGAGAAAAGTTGGCAATGAAGGTGAGATATTAATAGCCTTGAATTCTTGTTCAGGTAGAAACCTGACCTGCCCAATATGCCAAAACATTTTCTTCAGATATTACATTTCATTGCTCATCCAAGCATGAAAAGCTTACAGAAAACAAAAGATGTTTCAACTGGATGCATCTTACTCATTTTATGAAACGCCTTTTCATCTTCAACTTTTCTTTCAAGTTTTAATTACTTTAAATTGGGAATGCAATAAGATTGGGTTCTCAGTCATTTCATACACTGGCCTTTTCAGCTTCAGGACCTGCATTCAAATCTAGTGTAGACAGATGAGATGAGAGTCTCTTTGTGCTGACTAGAAGGAGCTTCTGTGAAATCAGATTGAGGAGTTCCTCACCAATGGGTGTGTATATACAGCGCAAAGCTATAATCTCTGGCTTTCGCAGATTATGAGGCAGTTGCGGCAAGTAGAAAAGTCATACTGACCTTCATGCTCGAAAATATTAGTGACCAACATATACTACTGTAACAGAGTAGAAGAGAATTTAAAGTACAGTACAGCATTCCAACATCCAAGTTGATAAATGCCACATATGGAGTGATAGTTCTGGTGTGTTCTTTTCTGCAAAAAATAGTCCCTTACTTTGAAACCAAGCTCTTGCACTTCCTTCATGCCTTCCCCTGGTACCTGCACATGGTTCCACAGAGGCTGGCATTTTCCAGTGTATCAAACAAAAATATCCACTCTGCAGTTTTGCCTGGAGAGTGAGTGATCCTAATCTACCCAAACATGGAGAGCAGAATCACCAAGTATAATAGAAAGGTTGGAAGGTTGGAAATCTGAAATAAAGACAGGGACTGCTGGAGAAGCCTGGCAGCATCTGTGAAGAGAGTTACAGAGTTAGGGTTTCACATCTCACGTGACTCCTCTTCATCTCTCTCCACAGATTTGGCCTGACCTACTGAATTTCTCCAGCACTTCCCGTTTCTGTCACCAAGTACAAATTACCTTGGCCTGGTTTGCATTTCCAGCAGTAATGAACGATAGAAACAGATCTCCCGTTCTTTTTTTGCCTTCCAACCTCTGCCAGCCCAGTGACACAAGCCAAGATATTCCCTTCGCTTCAACACCTGCTAACTTGAGCCACAGGGATCAGTGCTGTGGTCACAATTATTTCCGATATAATAGTAAAGTGGATGAGACAAGTGAATGTACTATTGTTCAGTTTATGGAAGCCACTAAAATAGATGGGAAGGCTAGTGATGAGGATGACATAAAGAGTTCAGAGAAGGGTATAGACAGGCTATGTGCCAAAAATTTGGCAGCTGGAATTTAATGTGGACAAATGTGAGATTATGTGAGAATAAAGGAACTGAATTTCTTTATATGGGAAAAGACTGCAGAAAACTGCAGCACAGAGGGATTTGGAGGCCCTTGTGCATCACAACAAGCTAGCATTCAAATTCAGTGGATAATAGGAAAGGTGTATGGATGTAGGCTTTGATTTAAAAATGGAATGGAGTATAAAAGAAAGGGAGGTCTTGCTAAAACTATGCCAGACACTGGACAGATTGGAGCTGGAATATTGTGGACAGTTTTGAGGCCCTTATCTCAGGGTTCACAAAGTTAATTCCAAATCTGAAGGAATTTTCTTATGAGTTGAGTTTGAGTAGTTAGAAAAATGAGAGGTAACCTAATTGAAACATGTAAAATTCCAAGGGGCCTTGACAGAGCAGATGTTGAGAGGTTGTTTCCCCATGTGGGAGAGTCTAGGACCAGAGGACATGATCGTAATAAGGACTCACCCATGTAAGACAGGTATGAGGTTGAATTTCCTCTCTCAAAGGGTAGTGATTCTGTGGACCTCATTACTGTAGAGACTGCCAAGGTTAGATTGTTAAGTGTATTCAAGGCTGAGATGGACAGGTTTTTATGTAGTAAAGCAGTCAAGAGTTATGGGGAAAAGGCAGTAAAGTGGAGTTGATGATTATGAGATTAACCAGGGACTCATTGAATAGCAGAACAGACTCAATGTGCTGAATGGCCAACTTCTGTTCCTGTATCTCATGGTTTTATCAGCCAATACAGCACAGATTCTGAACAAACTAGGGAACATCCCAGTCTTTTGGTTTGTCATGCCATCAAGATGCATTTCAACAGTGGAAAATGAGTTGGGGATCAGTACAAATATCTGTGACAGACCACATCTGCATAATTTGTATTGAACAAATGAATTAACTTTACTTCTGATATCCAATGAGAAAATATTTAATATTGAGACTTGGGTACAAGCCCAGATCCATATCTGTCCAGCATTGGTGGAGACTACTAAATATTTTGGAATTTTCACAGAATTACTGAAATCCCAGAAGTGAAGCTTTTTTAACTATGATGGATGCAGTTTAGGAACCTCAACTTCGTTCATGAGACAGAAAAAATAAAGATTCCCACGTTGCTGTACATGGCATTCGGATTAGTCTGGTCCTCCTCCCACTCTTTTGCAGTAATTTCTGCAAAAAAAGTAAAATTAAGGGATTTACATCTTACTTCTATTGAAGGTTATATTTGGAGGCTGTGCCAAGAAGGCTTTCAGCCGCTAAGTTTGAGATGTACCTGCAGAGAAAAGTCAACATTGTTTTGCTTGTATATAACATTTAGAAAGCCACACATGTTCTCTTCTACTGAAGATTAAAAAAATCTTTCATTGTTTTGTACTAGATAATTACAGCTCATTCACCTCTGTTCAGGCGCACCCACCTCCCAAGACACATACTTATCGGCCTTTATCAAAAAGTACCTCAGACAATGGTGTTGAATTCTACAAGGAATCTGCTCCATTACCACCACCTCCACCTGTTCCACCACTTTCACAACCAAGACTGAGAGAAACAGATTCCACCGAAAAGTAAGTGCTGAGTAAAGATGTTGTGCGGCAAGAATTGTAAAATAGTTGAGGTTTGTATAATTAATTATCCAAGGACTTGTCAAATTCAAAAGTTAAATGAGAGTGTTATTATTTGATGGGGCACATTACGTCTCTTATTGGCTGAGTTGAATTTTCAGTATTAAAGAGATTTGCCAACTTTAAAATGATCTGAGTGCAGTAGATTTAAAGTTGAGTGTATACATACTTAACGTTTTTATTGGAGAAGAGATAGGAATGAGGGTTCATGCTAAGTATTTACATGCAAAACAAATCTGCTTGCAGCACTGTAGAGCATCTATATATTTCTCTCCCTCACTCTGCTTTTTGGTTTTTACTGGGGAGGGGGGACATGAAACGTTGCACAGGAGTCCCATAAAGGGGCAGTGCATGGGGGGAATCAGGGTGCATAAGCTGGTGTGTAATCAGCATCCCTTAGATCCTGCAACCAGATTCAATTATGGGTCAGTGTGGGCAAATGGCTGATCCATGCAGGTTTCTCCAATCGCCAATGAAGAGACTGTTTTGGGAATACCTATACACTAAGGATGATGGCCTTCTTCTCCTACCTGCTATCCCAATCTGAGGCCCACCAGCAACTTGGCAGCATCACCAGCACCACAGACTGAGGTGACCAATAGTGAGGCTGTGAGGTGTGGGGGTGGGGAAGGATTGCTGAGTCTGCATTGAGGCGGTGCAATGAGCTGCGTACATTTGTTTGTTTTGTTATTGGGCCAGGCCCATTCAGTCAAGCCTGGGCACCAGAGGGGTGAATCCTTTAGTGAATGTAACAATGTCAAAACCACGGAGGTGGTCATTAGCATTGGGTTAGGGACTCTCTATGGGTCACAAAGCTTTGGTTGAGAATCCTGCCTCTCACCAACTCCAGGTAGCTGCTCAGAGGAGTTCCAGATTTGTTGATTGATCTCCATGCAGTGGAAGAGGCATCCTGAGACAGTACACTTCCAATATAGCAATTTAATTATTTTGACTGGCTGCCCACCTCCAGTCTGAGGGCAGCTGAGCTGCAGCCAGTCTTGCCCCGACGTCATCCTGTGGCAGCAGGAAGACATTAGGCTTGTCTGCTCAGCACCAGGGCAGAGTCAGTAGCTAACTAACACAGGGGAGTGAGATTTGTTAAAAAGCAAAATACCATGGATGCTGGAAATCTGCAACAAACACAAAGGATGCAAGAGAAACTCAGCAGGTCTGGCAGCATCTGTGGAGAGAGAAACATAGGAAAAAGATACAAACCAGATTCAAAATGTAAACTCTGTTTATGTCTCCACACATATTGCCAGACCTGCTGAGTTTCTCCAGTGTTCTTTCTGTTTGCTTCCAGGACATTAATATGTTGCTGATTAATGGATTGTGGTGGATGTGGCAATGGCAGGGGAGGTGGGCACAATGATGTGTCTTTGTGATTGTGAACTTCTCAGCCTGCACTGGGGTAAAGTTGCAGCCCTTGGAAGTTTATCTATTCAAAGCAGCATTAGCAACATCAGCCACACTGCCTACTCGATTTAAGAATAGACTGTTCTCAATGCATTTGAAAAGGCACTGTTTGACATTTCCATCCAAAATGCCAAAGTGAAATGGGGAATACGTTGACAAGCCATTTACAATACCATCTGCTCAATATATGGGAAGCAAGAATAGAACAATGCTGACTGGCTAAAGATCTCATTACTATGATGGAACCTGACACTAAATCCAAGGGACATGCTCTGATTTATTATAAATGTGACCCTGAGAATCCATTGTCGATTGTCAGAAAAGCTCAGTTGGTCCTTTAAGAAGGAAACTTCCGTCCTTACCTGGTCTGGCCTACATGTGACTCCAGACCCACAGCAGTGTGTTTGACTGTTAACTACCTTCTAGAATGGACAATAAATGCTGGCCTGGACAGTGACCTGTGAATGATTTTAAAAATAAATATCTGCGTTAAAAGCTGCTTACTCAAGTTCCATGAGATGTGAGGGAGCATGCCTCACTACTGGTTACCGGAATATTCAGATATCCATTGGAAATGCCAGGGGCAAGTCTGCAGGGATCAAAGAGGCAACAGGCCCACCTTCAGGAGAAACGCCTTGAGCAAAGGGAGTCAGTATGTGTTACCTTCATTGGTCTCACCAAGACAACTGACCATGTGAGCATTCAAACTCCTGGTGATAAGTGACTGCCAACTGACTCTGCTCGTTCTGATCTCCCTTTCTATGAAAGGATGATGCCCCAGATCAGCCCCATGGACATCATGGGAACTGTGGGAGACCCACTGTGCGGTCAAACAGGGCTGATGTTCCGCCACATTCTTACTGCTGTCATTTGTCCTCAGGTCATCTACAGAGGGAGTCTACTTATTGACCAGAACTGACAGAAAGCTGCTTAGCCTTGCCCACCTGATTTGCAAAATAAAGATAGTCACCTCTAAGGAACTTTGTCAGAGGGTTCCAGACATAGGATCATTAGCCCAGTGAAATTTGAACATCCCCAGTAATTCATGTGGAGTCGGCTGCATCGGGATTTCAAGCTTGACACAACTCCTCTCCAACCTGTAGGAATAACTATCTGGTCCTAAGAATTTCTGGATACCATCAGGCTATGACTCAAAGAGATTCCCCCCAGTCTTTAGCATTTGCTTTGTTCAAGGCTTGAATGATGAACATTGATATTATCACAGCTAGGAATGTCGCAGGTCAGAGATAGAATTTTGATTTTAACCCCTTCAAATCTTTGCCTTTCGATGTACAGGTGAGCTGAGGCAGGTCTCTCTCCTGTCTCTCTGGGTGCTGGTGGATTCCTGATGTTGGAACTGTGCATATAACACTGGCCCTTCATTTAATATAACTTTACCGTGGGGCTAATATAAGTTTCATCATTTTTTACCACGAAAATGGAAAAATATTTCAATTCCAACCATTCCCAATTGAAAACAAACATGAAAATTAAAGTATATGTCTCTCATAAATACATTGCTATTAATCAGATAATAATTTGAGTCATTCAGTACTATTTTTGGAAATGTTTTTTTTTCTTTTTAAACCCATTAAAGTATATTGCTACAGCCCATGTGCCATCTTTGTAATTTAACCCAGCATGACATCACATCAGCATTATGATGAGAGCAGGATGTCACTAGAGCAATTTTATTTTTCAAAAAGCGAAAATTACTCTGAAATTATTTTTCTTCATTGCAGGTTACAATGTACTACTTCAACAAATTTGACTAACAATCTATTCTATCATGTCACTTAAAGCAGTTTGTACCTCTTCCCCAATGTATCTGTTATGCCTCCTTTTCTCCTTATAATGTCCACTGTATACTAATTTACGAGTTGGATAAGTGGATTTCTGTCACTGGGAGCATTGTTATTTGTGTTCTTTATCACAGCCAGTGTGTATACTAACTAGATTGACAGTCAATTTTTACTACCTAAAGATAACGATATGAACACCTTGTGCATTTGTTAAAGATTTAATTTGTGCACTGTCTCTGCGTGTTGTGGTCTGAGAGTCCCAGACTATTTCATATTCATGTAAATTGTTGACTGTGATGCTGATGATGCAGTACACGTAACAAATGCGATGGCTTTCACTATCATTTACTAGGAATGACTGGGATCCTCCTGACAGAAAAGTTGATACTCGGAGATATCGGGCTGAACCCAGAAGCATATTTGAATATGAACCAGGAAAGTCATCAATCCTAGAGCATGAGCGACCGGTAAGAAACTTGTTCTGATCTGACTTCCTTTTGTGATGTGAAATGAACCAAGAAATTCTGAATTAATAAATTTATTTTTGCCAAGGTGAGATAAGGTAGTTGTGAAGACCAGTCAAATTGATTTTGGACCCATACCTGCCTGTTAGAAATGATTTATTTTTTAATGTACTCAGTATGGGAGAAGACTGAGTTGGCATTCCCTGGACTTCGTAAAGCTTCCTCCTTTTCAGCGGTCATTCATCATTACACAAAGATTGTGAGCATTCCAGTTTAGTGGCTGAGACAAGAGAACAAATTGCAGTCGAGTGTATGACGGAGCCTGAGGTGAAAATGTTCAGACTTTGCAAAATCGTTGACCAAAGGACTTTGCCATTGTTCTAAACTTGGATGTTGGGCTCAAAGTCTGCCAGCAGTGAGGCCATTGGGAGAGATTGTGAAATCGGACCACTTGTCTCTATAGATGATGTGGGCAGCGTTGGAGGTAAAGAACCAAGATGGGACACCAAAAGGAAGCACTGTGTGAGTAGGAAGATTGAGGAACATAATGGAAAGATATTGAGGGAGAAAAGCATGGTTGACCATGTAAAAGATGGCAGATACATCACAGTGGTTCAGTGGTTAGCACTGCTGCCTCACAGTACCAGCAACCTGGGTTCAATTACAGCCTTGGGCAGTTGTCTGTGTGGAGTTTGCACATTCTTCCTGTGTCTGCTTGGGTTTCTAACGGGTGCTCCAGTTTCTTCCCACAGTCCAAAGATGTGCAGATTAGGTTGATACGCCCGTAGAGGGCTGAATTTGGGAGAGATGTTCTGCGGTGGGACTTGTTGGGTCAAATGGCCTATTTCCACACTTGAGGGATTCTGTGATGATGAAGGAGGGGGTAACATGGTCATAATCTGAGAAGATATAATTTGCAATTTTTATTTAGGTCATTTCTTTCTTTCCTTTTACCCACTGAGTCAAAGCTTCCCCCAGCCCCAGGTGTCATTCTCACGTCGACCTGGATAAAATCGACCGAACCCAATTGGAATAACATTAAATTTTGGTTGAGCAGAAACTGAAGATTTTGAGTTGATTACCCAATATTTCTTTCCGGTAACTTTGGTGGAAATTATTGGAGAAGTCAATTGCCAAGATTTACCCAATCAGTTGAAGATTGCATGATGTCAAATAAATTAACTTGAAGGAACCTGATTTGAAATGTCATAACATTCAAGACTTTGGGCTAAGTGTTAGAAAGTGGGACTTGTGTAGATGTAGAGTAGTTTGTCAGTGCAAGTTGATGGGCTGAATAGCCTATTCTGTACTGTTTAATTCTGTGAGTCAGTGGATATTCAAAGTGTATGATGAAGGAAATAATATTTGAAGAAAAAACCAGTGGTTTTAGTGTCTGTTTCATATGGTAACAAACTAACATAAAATCTTGTATTAGAAGCAAGAGTAGGTCATAGGTCAGGTTGAAGCTGCTACACCATTCAGTTAATCTGATTACTCCATACCTCTGATAATATTTCAGCTCCTTGCTCATCAAGAATAACGACCCAGAAAGATATTTTCTGCCCTAAACTTTCTGATCTGTACTGGAATAGTATTGGGGCTGCAATAGTAAGTCACATTTTCTCCAGTTTCCAATAGGTGATCACTGTTTATTGACTTCCGTAGGACATCCATATGTGGAATGCAGATCAGAGCAGCATTAAGTTTTGCTTAGATGTCCCATCATTAACAAATAGTCTTCAAAGTCTTGCTGACCAAGCTCAAGTCTGAAGGATGGCCAACAGTTTGAATCAGTCAATATCAATATAGCTCTACCCTAAAGTAAACTATCACTTTCTAAAGAAAGTAGGTAACAGATGGGCAGAGGAAGAAGATATTTTTTAAATTTATTTGATCCAGGGATGTGGAGTCCTAAACTTCACTGATGATTTTCAGTATTACCGCATAGCTGCTTGGGGGTAACATCAGAGAGCAATTAAGAATCAAGCACATTGGTGTGGGGCTGCAGTCACATCAAGGTCGGATCAAGGAAGCAAGGCAGGCAATTAGATAACATCATGTCATTCCTACTGAAACCAGTTTGCCAGATGAATTTAAACATCAAATTCTCAACTTGTCATTGTGGAACGTGTTTGATCTTTTAAAAAAAAGTTCTTCAGCATCATCTAACTGTTGAAGTTCTAAATTGGAGAAAGGCCAATTTTGACCGTATTAGGTAAGAACTTTCGAAAGCTCATTGGGGGCAGATGTTTGCAGGTAAAGGGATGGCTGGAAAATGGGAAGCCTTCAGAAATGAGATAACAAGAATCCAGAGAAACTATACTCCTGCTAGGGTGAAAGGAAAGGCTGATAGGTATAGGGAATGCTGGATAGATCCTTAGAAGAATATAAAGGCAGTAGGAATATACTTGAGAGAAATCAGGAGGGCAAAAAGGGGACATGAGATAGCTTTGGCAAATAGAGTTAAGGAGAATCCAAAGGGTTTTTACAAATACATTAAGGACAAAAGGGTAACTAGGGAGAGAATAGGTCCCCTCAAAGATCAGCAAGGCTCCTTTGTGTGGAGCCGCAGAAACAAGTATTTTGCATCAGTATTTACTGTGGAAAAGGATATGGAGATATAGACTGCAGGGAAATAGATGGTGACATCTTGCAAAATGTCCATATTACAGAGGGGAAGTGCCGGATATCTTGAAATGGTTAAAGGTGGATAAATCCCCAGGACCTGATCAGGTGTACCCAAGAGCTATGTGGGAAGCTAGAGAAGTGATTACTGGGCCTCTTGCTGAGATATTTGTATCATCGATAGTCACAGGTGAGGTGCCAGAAGACTGGAGGTTGGCTAACATGGTGCCACTGTTTACGAAGGGTGGTAAGGACAAACCAGGGAACTATAAACCAGTGAGCCAGACATCGGTTGTGGGCAAGTTGTTGGAGGGAATCCTGAGGGATAGGATGTACATGTATTTGGAAAGGCAAGGACTGATTAGGGATAGTCAACATGGCTTTGTGCGTGGGAAATCATGTCTCACAAACTTGATTGAGTTTTTTGAGGAAGTAACAAAGAGGAATGATGAGGGCAGAGATGTGATCTGTATGGACTTCAGTAAGGCTTTCGACAAGGTTCCCCATGGGAGACTGATGAGCAAGGTTAGATCTCATGGGATACAGGGAGAACTAGCCATTTGGATACAGAACTGGCTCAAAGGTAGAAGACAGAAGGTGGTGGTGGAGGGTTGTTTTTCAGACTGGAGGCTTGTGACCAGTGGAGTGCCACAAGAATCGGTGCTGGGCCCTCTACCTTTTGTCATTTACGTAATTGATTTGGATGCGAGCATAAGAGGTACAGTTAGTAAGTTTGCAGATGACACCAAAATTGGAGGTGTAGTGGACAGCGAAGAGGGTTACCTCCGATTACAACAGGATCTTGACCAGACAGGCCAATGGGCTGCGATGTGGTAGATGGAGTTTAATTCAGATAAATGCAAGGTGCTGCATTTTGGGAAATCTTAGGACTTATACACTTAATGGTAAGGCCCTAGGGAGTGTTGCTGAACAAAGAGACCTTGGAGTGCAGGTTCATAGCTCCTTGAAAGTGGAGTCGCAGGTAGATAGGATAGTGAAGAAGGCGTTTGGTATGCTTTCCTTTATTGGTCAGAGTATTGAGTACAGGAGGTCATGTTGCAGCTGTACAGGATATTGGTTAGGCCACTGTTGGAATATTGCGTGCAATTCTGTTCTCCCTCCTATCGGAAAGATGTTGTGAAATTTGAAAGGGATCAGAAAAGATTTACAAAGATGTTGCCAGGGTTGGACAATTTATGCTATAGGGAGAGGCTGACAGGCTGGCGCTGTTTTCCCTGGAGCATTGGAGGCTGAGGGGTGACCTTATAGAGATTTACAAAATTATGAGGGGCATGGGTAGGGTAACTAGACAAAGCCTTTTCCCTGGGTCGGGGAGTCCAGAACTAGAGGGCAGGGCGTAGATTTAGGGTGAGAGGGGAAAGATATAAAAGAGACCCAAGGGGCAACGTTTTCACACCGAGGGTGGTACTTGTATGGAATGAGCTGCCAGAGGAAATGGTGGAGACTGGTACAATTGCAACATTTAAGAGGCATTTGGATGGGTATATGAATAGGAAGGATTTGGAGGGATATGGGCCGGGTGCTGGCAGGTGGGACTAGATTGGGTCGGCATGGACGGGTTGGACCGAAGGGTCTGTTTCCATGCTGTACATCTCTATGACTCTATGACATTCCCACAATTATAATATTTTGACTCCGTTACAAGAAAGGAATGTCACTACATAGCCAAGGTAGAATGGTGTATGACTTGGAGGGGAGATGGTGTATTCATTTGCATCTGGAGATGGAAGTGGATGGTTTGGGAAGAAGCCATGGAGACTGGCTGCAGTGGACCCTGTAGATAGTTAGATGGTCTGGATTGCTGCTGCAGTGCACACATGGTGGGGAAAAGTGGATATTTAAGTTCTTGGAAGGTATTCAGTTTCTTGTGTTCATGCAGCTCCACCTATCCAGACAAATAGTGAGTGTTCCCTCAAACCTGTGCCTTCTAAAGTGGACATGTTTTATAGAGTCAGGAGTCGGTTTAAAAAGAAGCAGGTATTGGGGGGGGGGGGTGTTGTCCAAGTAAACCATTTTTTTCATCCACGTTTGACTTTTTTCAATAATTTGAAGAACTGTGTTCAAACTCAACGACTGCATAATGTAATGGCATCTTACAGTCAATCCTTAAGTTATTTTCCGCACATTTTTTTGCATCGTCCTTAAAGCCCATTTGATAGGGAATCAGGTGAAGAGGTGGGCGTGATGACGGTTGCTTGGTTGGTATAGATACATCAGGTACGATTCACTTCTTTCATTGTGTGACAAAGAACATGTTGACATTTTTCATTCAGAATGACATTCAGTACCTGAAATGTTACCTTCAAACAATGGTCTGTGCCACTGTTCTGAAAAGATCATTCACCCCAGGAGTCAATATTGAAGAAAATCTTCCAAACATTTTGTGACTTGAATTGTTTCTTTCAATTTATTTAATAGTATCTTCCACAAATAACACCACGTTTTATTGTAAAAGAAGCCCCAAAACAAATCTCAAATCTCTAAGATAAGTACCAAGTGCATAGACGATCCTTTCCCTGAAGACGTAAGCATTAGAATCTCACCAACATATTACACTAGCATGAAGGGCAGGAGTGGGTTGTAAGTGGTAACATTATCTCATATTTATACTAGGGACTCTCCCTTTCATTGAAGTTGCATACTGGAAGGTCCTTGAAGCAGAGACCCTCTGTAAATATGCAAACATTTTAAATTTTAACATGGTAATGAATATGTATAAATTATGGAAAGTGTTTCTGCAAAAGCACCCATATATTTTAACTTAAAGGAATATGCTGGTCAATTACAATATCAAGTCACTGAGAGCTGTAAGTGTTTGTTTAAAGCTACTGGGGTCTTGCTAATGCTCTGTACAGTTCTTAGCATTTGCCAAAAATAACAGAGGCATCAAAAGAGATCTATGAAAGTGCCAGAAGTCTAATAAAAGTGAACTAACTTCAATGATGTTGATAGATTAGAGACAATAATATTTTCCTTGGAGAGAAGACGGGAGAGAGAGGTTTTATAAATTGATGGATCTGGACAGAGTAGAAGGGAAAGCTCGCTCCTACTCACAGATGGATCATGAGACCAAGGTTACAGGTTTAAGATAATCATGATGAGAAACTTGTTCAAGGTTATTAAAGTTTGGAATGTGCTGTCTGAGACGGTCGAGGAGGCAGGATCAATAAAGGCAATTGAAGACTGAATTGGATTATTACCTGGAAAGGAAGCACATACAGGGCTACAGGGTGAAGTTGGGGGATTTATGGCACAAGGTGAATTTCTCATTTGAAGAGCCGGTGCAGACATAAGCTGAATCACTGTGCTGTAATAATTTGATGTTCTGTGATTCTGCAAAATATGTGTAATGTTATGTATGTATCTAGCAGTGCCACCAATAACCAGAGCAAGAACAAAGGATGTTTTTATGCCTTTGTCAGTAATCATTGTTTGGCAATGCGGTAATCATATCACAATTGATTTTTCCCTAATTTCTCTGTGCAAACCTTTCTTCATGATTTTCAATGCTTTTATCAAATTTCCTGTGCTTTTACTGTAATCAACATATGATCATTTCTAGAGCTTAAATTTTGTGTTTTCTTATTAAGGAAAATGATCTCTAATTTATTATTTTTAAGATCATCCAGAATAAACATTCTCAAATGACAATAATTCTGAAACAAGAATGGTGCTCTGAACTGGAAGGGCCATAGAACATTTTAGAAATCCTCACAATAATCACGTTCTCAAATTCAATCCCAACTTCTTCATCAATCACCACTAGCAATGTATAGTAGCAGAAACTGCTCACCAATGCCTATTGAATAATGCATATCATAATTTCCCTTTACTGCATTTTCAGCTAACTCCATCACATTGTAATTCCATATCTTTGGCACAGGTTCAAGCTTACTGAGCCAGCATATGAATGTTGAAGAAGGACATGTATCTAATGTTTTTGACTGTCTTTTCTTTTCATTCAGGCATTTTGTTCATGTTGATTTGGTGAAGTTGATGTCGTTTGTAATTACTATCTCACCTTGATAGTCATAAGAATAATTCATAATATTTCACCAGAGATTCAATTGCAGTCTTTCTATTTAAAAATAACATGACAAAGTGTTTTAAGTTGACTGCACTGATGGTCAGATTCTACCTGTGACTATTTTGCTCCTAGATGCATTAGAAGATTGTGTTATTATGTTGTTACAATTAAGAAATGTTCACAAGTCATTGCCTGCTCCATTTCTTTAATTATCCTCATAGTCTAGTGCTGCAAAAGCACAGCTTTCTAAAGACAGGAGATTCAGAAAACCTCAGTATGAGGTTCACAAAGAAAAAATACCCCAGAGAAAGAAGACTGCAGAAAGTAAGATGCCGTCCATCCAAAGTGCGCGGGAATTTGGTCTCAGACACCAGGAAGAGCAGAAGTGGGTTGTAAGTGGCACACAAATTGGATGCAGCGACTAACCATGCATGTTGCATCAGTGTTCATCAGAGCGATGCACGTAAGGAGGTGAAAAGTCCAGTGATCCAGGACCTGCTTATTTTCCGTTAAAATTACATGAAACTATTAGCCAACAGTTTGATGAACCAGTGGTAACTGTTTCAATGAATCTCGCCAAGTTAATTAAAAATCACTAAAATAATTATCAGCCAAATGAAGTGAACTATCTTAAGTAAGGCTGAGAGATGGTCCTGGAGCAATATGGGTTCTGCATTTGCTTTCCCATTTGTTACATTTCTTCTTGGTAAGACCTAACTTAAAGGTGTCATTCAGTGGTTTCACGAGACAAGTAATAAATTATTGAGATTGGTGTAGTAAAAGTCATTTTTAGTAGTCTCCAGATATTGATGTTATTTGATGAAATTATTTATTTTTGAAATTAAAATGATCACTTTAGAATACTCAGTCATTTCTCTGGATGGCTTATGTGTTTAGTTTCATGTCCCAAAGTTTTAACCATGGTATTAAAAAAAGACCCTGTAGTATTGCTAAGTTAAACATCAGCTGCATGTGTCAGTCTTGCTCTGTCTGTCTGTGGGTGCATCTGTTAGTTATCAATACAACATTAAATGTTTTCCAGCCAAGGAGACTGTGATTATTGAGTGACAATCCACAATGATTTACTGAGCTGACCCAGGTCCCAGTTGAATGTTTACAGTGAATCTCTGTTCTCTGCATGTTCTGGCCTGGTCTCAGTTTGTAACCTATTTCTTTGCGTTTGCAAGTTACGCTCATGCCAATATCACCAGCCTAGATGAGGCCATTAAATTGTTATGACAGGCTGCAGAGAAAAGCAGCGAACTGGCCAAAGCATAGTAATCCTGAGTGCCATTTCAGTGAGGAGAGAAAAGAGAAATGATGTAGTAATAGACTATAGTATTGCTAAGGGAATAGATAATGTTCTTGACAATAATGAGAGAGTCTCAGGGATTGGGTTGCCTACCTGTTGCCAAGATTTAGGACATTGCTTCTGGCCTGAAAGGACCTTGGTGTGGGAGTGGAAGGATCGGTTGTTGTGGTCCATATAGGTACCAATGAAATAGATACAATTAGAAAAGACATTCTGTTAAAGGATTACAAGCAGCTTGAGGTTAAATTTAAAAAGAGTGCAAAGGATTGCTACCTGAGCCAAGTACAGATTGTTCTGCTCTAACGCGCATTTCATCAACGCGATTTCACTATAACGTGATTGACGAATTGGGGATGCTGTTTCTAAAGTGCGATTTTTCTATAATGCAGGGTTGTACAAGAACAAAATCATCATATATAGATGAACTGATGATACAAATTGGTACAGGGTTAATAAGAATTGAGGGGTGAATGCTTGGAAGGAGGGCACAACAATTGTGCAGGGTATCTGTACATTGACAGGACAAATCGGATGGGTAAGGGTGAATTTGTAGAGTGCATCAAGGATTGTTTCCTAGAGCAATATGTTGCACAACCTACCTGGAAATAGGCTATTTTACATGTAGTAATGTGTAATGAAGTAGGATTAATAAGAATCCTCTAGGGGTTATGAGCACAACTTTGTGGAATTTCAAATGTGGATGAGGGATAGCAATGAGACATCAAACCAGTGTCATTGACTTAAATAAGGACAATTTCAGAGGTATGAAAAAAGCCTTGCCGTAAGTCAGCTGAGAAAATAGACTGAGAGGCAAGTCATTGGTTGAAGTAGTGCTTGTCATTTAGGCAGGCATGTTATATTGGTCAACAACAATTTATTTCTGTCAAAAAGAGCTTAATGAGAAGGATGAATCACCCATCGTAAACAAAGCTAGTCAAGAAGAGCATCCCATCAAAAACCAGCGTGTACAAAGCAACAATATCTGAGTAGGTCAGATGATTGGGAGTTTTTTTGGAACCAGGAGTGGATGACTAAAAAGCTAATAAAAAGAAAATTGATTCTTAAAGTAAATTGGCAAGCAATATAAAACAAACAGGAAGAGTTTCTACAGAAAGGATCATAGAGTCATAGAGATGTATAGCATGGAAACAGACCCTTCGGTCCAACCCGTCTGTGCTGACCAGATATCCCAACCCAATCTAGTCCCACCTGCCAGCACCCAGCCCATATCCCTCCAAACCCTTCCTATTCATATACCCATCCAAATGTCTTTTAAATGTTGCAATTGTACCAGCTTCCACCACTTCCTCTGGCAGCTCATTCCATACACGTACCACCCTCTGCGTGAAAAAGTTGCCACTTAGATCCCTTTTAAAGCTTTCTCCTCTCACCCTAAACCTATTCCCTCTAGTTCTGGACTCCCCCACCCCAGGTAAAAGGCTTTGTCCATGCCCCTCATAATTTTGTAAACCTCTAATGTCCTGTTCAGCCGCAACATGACCTCCCAACACCTGCACTCAATACTCTCACCAATAAAAGATAGCATACCAAACATATTCTTCACTATCCTATCTACCTGCGACTCCACTTTCAAGGAGCTATGAACTTACACTCCAAGGTCTCTTTGTTCAGGAACACTCTCTAGGACCTTACCATTAAGTGTATAAGTCCTGCTAAGATTTCCTTTCCCAAAATGCAGCACCTTGCATTTATCGGAACTAAACTCCATCTGCCATTTCTCGGCCCATTGGCCCATCTGATCAAGATCCTGTTGTAATCTAAGGTAACCTTCTTTGCTGTCCACTACACCTCCAATTTTGGTGTCAGCTGCAAACTTACTAATTATACCTCTTATGCTTGCATCCAAATCATTTATATAAATGACAAAAAGTAGAGGACCCAGAGTAGCTAAACTAAGTGTGTGATCCTTGGAGGAAGCAACTGGAGAATTGATAACAGGAAATGGGGAAATGGCAGACAATTTAAACAGTATTTTTTATTGGTCTTCAAGGTACAGGTACTATCACTATCCCGAAGATAACATAAACAAGGTGTAATGGGAGAAAGGATCTTGTAATAGTCTCTACCATAAGGGACAAAGTATTTTACAAACTGATAGGACTAAAGGCAGACACATGGATACAGGCCATCAAGTCCTGACAAAGGTTTTTAGCAGAGATAGTGGAGGCACTAGTCAAAATTTTCCAGAATTCACTGAAGGGGGTGGGGATTAGGGGAACAGAAAGCAGGAAACTATAATCAGCTAGCCTAATAACTGTTGTTGGCAAAATGCTGAAAGTAGGAAATAACAAGCAAGGCATTTGGAAAACCTTAATGTATTCCACATGTTTTTTTTTAGAAGGGAAATCATGTTTGACAGATTTGCGAGAATTCTTTAGGATACAGCAAGCAGAATTGATAGAGGGGAACCGGTCAATGCAGTGCATTTGGATTTTCAGAAGCTATTCAATATGGTGCCACATAAAAGGTTATTGTACAAGATAGGACCTCATGGAATTGGTGGTTGATTGAAGATCAGTTAACATTGAAGAGAAAGAGTCAGGATTAATCTGTGCTTTACAGATTAGAAAGCTGTATAACTAGTGGAATTCCACAAGGATCAGTCCTAAGGCCTCAATTATAAATACTTGTATTAATGATTAAGAGGAGGGAGTACAGTGTAATGTTGCCAAATTTATTGATGATGCACAAATAGATAGGTGGTATGTTGCAATGAAGACAAAAGGAATTTGCAAAAGGACGTAGATAGGTTGAGTGAATGGGCAAAAACCTGGTTGATAGAATTAATGTGGATAAGGTAGAAAAATGTGAGGTCATGCACTTTGGTTGGAAGAATTCAAAAAGCAGACTATAATTTACAAGGAGAGAGACCCCTAAGTGTGCTCAGCAAAGGGATCTGGATGTTCTTAGTGCATGGAGCACAAAGACATTAGCATGCAGATTAGCAAGTAATTAAAGTAAATGGAATTTTGGCCTTCTATTGCTAAGGGATTGGAGTTTACAAACAGAGAAGTCTCCTTAAAACTATCCAGGGTGTTGGTGAGGCCATGCTTGGAGTAATGTGTATGGTTTTGATCCTGTATTTATAAAAGGATATATCAGCATTGGAGGCAGTTCAAAAGAAATTCACTAGGCTGATTCTGAGATGAAGGCATTGACTTTATCAGGAACAACTACATATGCTACACAGTTCTTTATTCATTAGAGTTTATAAGAATGAGGGATCTTATTGAAACAGCCAAGATTTTTAGTGAGCCGGACATGGTAGATATTGAGAAGACGTGTCCAGTTTTGGGGTAATCTCAAAATAGCGGATCTAGTTACGGAGGATGGAGACTTTCATTTAAACTGAGATACAAAGTAATTTATTCTCACAGAGAATAGAGAGTGTCTGGAATTCTCTACCATTGAGAGGCTAGATCACTGAAAATATTTAAAGAGGAGGTAGGTTTTTGAAATAGCAGGCTGTGGAGCAATATGATGAGCTGGCAGGACAGAGGAGTTCAAATCGAGGGCATATCAACAGTGATCTGAGTGTCAGGGGCAGCTATAAGTCACTGAATGACCAGGTCTGCTCCTATTACATATGGTGTGTTATGTCACTCAAGACCCTGCTTGCTCCCCATGCTCCTGATCCAATAATTCACTCTCTCCCTGTTCTGCTCTCTCTCTCTGTTCTTGTCCTCTCTTTGTTTCCCATGGCCCTTGCTCCTTCTCTCCCACGCCTCCTTCATGTCCAGATATTAGTAGGCAGCTGTTTCTCCTGGCTCTGGCTGTCTCAGTGAAGGCCTACAGTGTGAAGCAGACATACATTGATCATGAACTAAATAGTAAATCTTATTTTTTCCCAGAAAGCAGCACTTTCATACTGATATTGTTCGATAGAATTGTAATTCAGATGGGGTGATTACTAATGCATTTGTAAAGGGCTCCACACCAAATCATAAAAACCAAGCTGCTCCAGATGCTGGAAATCAGACTGCTGGAAAAGCTCAGCAGGTCTGGCATTTTCTTTGGACAGAAAACAGAGTTAACATTTCGATTTTAACATTCCAGTGACACTCTCTCAGAACTAGTTCAGAAAGTCAGAATCATGTGTTGCTGGAAAAGCTCAGCAGGTCTGGCAGAATCTGTGAAGTGAAATAAAAATTAACGTTTCGGGTCCAAAGATCCGGTCACTGGACCCAGAATGTTAACTTTGCTTTCTCTTCATAGATGCTGCCAGACCTGCTGAGCTTTTCTAGCAACTTCTGTTTTTGCTTCTGATTTACAGCATCCGCAGTTCTTTCATTTCCTCCAAATGATGTTTGATTTAGACCTTTGACTCAGATTGTGTTCGATAATGACCTTGCCGGTACACTTCTGTAGTCTACTTTTGGTTTATCTGATAATGTTTGTTGCCATCAGCTACTTTTAACCCTGGTTTCTCAACAGTTTTTGTCCTTAATTTTGCTAAATGACTTCGTTTCTGAACATGACCAATAAACCCATTTGGTTATGTTTTGACAAGTGGCCCTCTAATTTAACTCTAACCTGAATGATGTGCAAGGCATGTGCATGTTTGTGTTCACATGATTTTAAAATAATTCTCGCCTTTCAGTATTGAAGTATTGTCACGTAGTAAGACAGGAAATAAGTCGTCTTAAGTGAACTGCCATCTTTGCAAATTTAGCTCTCGCAATATCTGTTATGCGTGGCTGTCTTGGTTTGTCTGATCAAGATAAAATTTGTGCACAGTGGCAGCATAGTGGTTATATCACTGGATGAGTAATCCAGAGACTTAGGCTAATGCTATGAGAAAGGGGTTCAAATCCCATCATGGCAATCAGAATTCTGATTCAAAGCATGTCTAATGTTGACCATGAAACTATTCCTGTTTATCATAAAAATGCATCTGGTTCAGTATTGTCCTTCAGGGAAGGAAATCTGCTATCCTTACACTTACACATGCCACAATACCTGGAGAAAGCATTGTGGGTCACACTGGCACAAAATGTACTTTAAGACTTCAGCCTCGCACCAAGAATACTCAGTAGCATTACTGATCGAGCTGGTCATGTCCTACAGGACATAGTGCCTAGACTGGGCCTGTGGCAGGTAATGAGGGAACCAGCAAGAGGATAAACTTAACATGACTTCATGCACAGCAATCTTCCTGTTGAAGATGCAAGGATCAATGATGCCATTGGTAGTGTTGACCACTGCACAGTCCTTGTAGAAACAACGTCCCATCTTCACACTAAGGATAACCCTAATATGTAGTGAGGCACTAGACCATAATTTGATCAAGCAACTCAAAACTGAATTTCCAGTGAAGCATGGTGGGCCACTAGCAGCACAACTATATGCAACTGATGTCCTGGTACATAACATACTCTACTGTTACCATCAAGCGAGTGGCTAACCATGCATAAAAGAAGAATGCAAAGGGAGGCCAGGACCAGCAGTCATACCAAAAAATGAGGTGTTAGTCTGGTGAAACTGCAAAATAGGACTGCTTCCACAACAGAAACAGCAATTGAAAGAACCAAGCTTTTCCATAATTATTGGGTCAGATCTGAGCTTGCAGCTTCAAGAGAGTTTAAACTAGTTTGGCAAGGGGGTGGGAATCAGAGCCACATGTCTGAGAGGGGGTCAGTTGCAGATGGGGCAGTGACAGGACGTATTGAATCCATCAGGAAGGTTTCTCACGCGATGAAACAAAGGGATCGGTTAAAGTGTGTCTGCTTTAATGCAAGGAGTGTCCGAAATAAGAGTGATGAACTTAGAGCATGGATCAGTACTTGGGACTACGATGTTGTGGCTATAACAGAGACGTGGGTTTCACAGAGGCAGGAATGGTTGCTTGATGTTCCAGGGTTTGAACATTTAAAAAGAACAGGGAGGGTGGAAAAAGAGGAGGGGGTGTAGCATTGCTATCAGAGTGCATGACAGCTGCAGAAACAAAGATTGCTGAGGAAGGTTTGTCTACTGAGTCAGTATGGGTGGAAGTTAGGAACATCAATGGAACAGCCACTGCATTAGGGGTTTTCTACAGAGCCCCTAATAGCAGTAGAGAGATTGAAGAACTCATAGGCAGGCAGATTCTGGAAAAATGCAGAGGTAGCAAGGTTGTTATTATGGGTGATTTCAACTTTCCCAATATTGACTGGAACCTCCTTCGAGCAGGTGGTTTGCATGGAGCCGTTTTTGTCAGGTGTGTTCAGGAGGGTTTCCTTACTCAGTATGTAGACAGACCGATGAGGGGAGAGGCCATTTTGGATTTGGTGCTCGGCAACGAGCCAGGACAGGTGTCAGATCTCGTGTTGGGAGAGCACTTTGGTAACAGTGATCACAACTGCCTCACATTTAGCATAGCCTTGGAGAGTGAAAGGAGCAGTTACCGAGGGAAGATATTTAATTGGGGAAAAGGAAATTATGATGCTATCAGACAGGAGTTGTAAAGTACAGACTGGGAACAATTGTTCCACAGAAAGGGCACAAGTGGAGACTATTTAAGGAGCAGTTGTTGTGAGTGATGCACAAATTTGTTCCTCTGAGACAGACAAGAAGGGGTAACATTAAGGAACCTTGGATGATGAGAACAGAGGAACTTCTCCATCAAAAGGAAGAAGGCAGCTTACGTAAGGTGGAGAAAGCAAGGATCTAGCACAGGTTTAGAGGATTACAGGCTTGCTAGGAAGGAGCTCAGAATTGGATTGAGGAGAGCCAGGAGGGGACACGAAAAAGGCTTGGCAAGAAGGATTAGGGAGAACCCAAAAGCTTTTACTCATACGTGAGGAATAAGAGAATGATCAGGGAGAAGGTAGGGCCAATCAGGGGTAGCGGAGGGAACTTGTGCGTGGAGCCTGAGCAGATAGGGGAAGCGCTAAATGAGGTTTTTGCTTCAGTTTTCACCAAGGAAAGGGAACTTAGTGTAAATGAAAACTTTGAGGAGCTGGGATACAGTCTTGACCAGATCAAGATTGATGAAGTTGATGTGCTAGAAATTTTGGAAAACATTAAGATTGATCCTAGGCTGCTCCAGGAAGCGAGAAAGGAAGTTGCTAAGCTGCTGGCGAGGATATTTGCCTCCTCACTCTCCATGGGAGTTGTACCGGAGGATTGGAAAGAGGCGAATGTTGTTCCTCTTTTCAGGAAGGGTAATAGGGAAATCCCTGGCAATTACAGACCAGTCAGTCTTAGGTCTGTGGTCAGCAAAGTTTTGGAAGGAATTCTGGGGGATAGGATTTATAACTATTTGGCAAAGCGTAGTGTGATTAAAGGCAGTCAGCATGGCTTTGTGAGGGGCAGGTCATGCCTCACAAATCTCATTGAGTTCTTTGAGGAGGTGACAAGACAGGTCAACGAAGGTTGAGCAGTGGATGTGGTGTATATGGACTTCAACAAGGCATTTGATAGGGTTCCCCATGGTAGGCTCATTCATAAAGTCAGGAAGTTTGGGATACAGGGAGATTTGGCTATCTGGATTCAGAATTGGCTGGCTGACAGAAGGCAGAGAGTGGTTGTAGATGGAAAGTATTCTGCCTGGAAGTCAGTGTTGAGTGAGGTCCCACAGGGCTCTGTACTTGGGCCTCTGCTCTTTATAGTTTTGGATGAGGGGATTGAGGGGTAGGTTAGTAAATTTGCAGATGACACAAAGGTTGGAGGTGTCATCAATAGTATAGAGGGCTACTGCAGGCTGCAGTGCGACATAGACAGGATGCAGAGCTGGGCTGAGAAATGGCAGATGGAGTTCAACCTGGATAACTGTGAAGTGATGGATTTTGGAAGGTCGAACGTGAATGCTGAATATAGGATTAAAGACAGGATTCTTGGCAGTGTGGAGGAACAGAGGGATCTGGGTGTGCAAGTACATAGATCCCTCAAAGTTGCCACCCAAGTGGATAGGGTTGTTAAGAAAACATGTGGTGTTTTGGCTTTCATTGACAGGGGGATCGAGTTTTAGAGCCGTGAGGTTTTGCTACAGCTCTACAAGTCCCTGGTGAGACCACACTTGGAATATTGTGTCCAGTTCTGGTCGCCCTACTATAGGAAAGATACAGAGGCTTTGGAGAAGGTGCAAAGAAGGTTTAACAGGATGCTGCCTGGACTGGAGGGCTTACCTTATGAAGAAAGGTTGAATAAGCTCGGACCTTTCTCTCTGGAGAGAAGGAGGAAGAGAAGAGACCTGATCGAGGTATACAAGATAATGAGTGGAATAGATAGAGTCAATAGCCAGAGACATTTCCCCAGGGCAGGTTTGACTGGTACAAGGAGTCATAGTTTGAAGATATTAGGAAGAAGGTATAAAGAAGACGTTAGAGGTATGTTCTTTACACAGAGAGTTGTGAATGCATGGAATGCATTGCCAGCTGTGGTGGTGGAAGCAAAGTCATTGGAAACACTTAAGCGACTGCTGGAAAAGCACATGGAAAGCAGTGAGTTGAGGGGTGCGCAGGTTAAGTTTCACATTAGGATTAAACCTCGGCACAACATCAAGGGCCAAAGGGCCTGTTCTGTGCTGTATGTTTCTATGTTCTATGTTCTATGCCTGGTCATGAATGGTGATGGACAATGAAATAACTAACAGGAGGGGAAATTTCATAATAATTCCCTTCCACAATGATATGGAAGCCTTGCACATCAATGAACAAAGCAGACGCCTGAAACACTTGCAACCATCTTTAGCCTGATGTATTGAATGGATTCTACATCTTAGAACATAGAACATAGAACAGTACAGCACAGAACAGGCCCTTCAGCCCACGATGTTGTGCTGACCACTGATCCTCATGTATGCACCCTCAAATTTCTGTGACCATATGCATGTCCAGTAGTCTCTTAAATGTCCCCAATGACCTTGCTTCCACAACTGCTGCTGGCAACGCATTCCATGCTCTCTCAACTCTCCGTCTGAGGCCCTCAGCATCACAACTGCCAGTTTTCAGCTTGTTTCTCTGTTTGGAGTCATATCTGGTAGAAAGGAAGATATTTGTGGTTGTTGGAAACCACACAGCTCCAGGAAATCTCTGCAGGAGTTCCCCAGGGTAGTTTTCCAGGGTTCAAATACCTTTAGCTACTTCATCAATGACTGTCCTTCCATCTTAGTCAGAAGTGGAAGTGTTCTCTGATTATTATACCATGTTCAGCACTATTCAAATGCCTTAGATTCTACAACAGTCCATGTCCAAATGCAACTAAACCTGGACAACATTTAGGCTTGAGTTGCAAGTAACATCCACACCACACAAGTGCCAGGCAGTGACTTTCTCCAGTAAGGGACATCCAAAGGAGTTGCTATTGCCAAAACCCTCTCAATCAACATCCTGGAGAATTACCACTGACCAGAAGCTGAATTGAACCAGTCCTATACTGTGGCTACAAGAGCAGGCCAGAGTCTAGGAATCCTGCAATACTTAACTCAGCTCCTGACTTGCCAAAGCCTGTCCAACATCAGGTCAGGAGTGCAATGCAGTACTCCTCACTTGCCTGGATGACTGCACCTCCACCAACACTCAAGATGTTTTGTACTATCCAGGACAAAGAAGCGCACTTGATTGGCATCACATCCATTAGCTCCTACCTTCACTTTCTCCAACACCAACACACATTAGCAGCAGTGTGTACTGTTTTCAAGATTCTCCTGCAAGTCACATCCATCCTGACTTAGGACTATATCAGCATTCTTTCTCTGTCACTAGGTCAAAATCCTAGAATGCCTTTCTAACAGCACTATGGATGGCCCTACATCAGAGAACTGCAGTGGTTCAAGAAGGCAGCTCACCACCACCGTCAGGTCAATTGGGATAAGTAATAAATGCTGGCCCAGCAGTAATGACCACATCCAAGAAATAATGCACCAAAGTGGAAAACATTAAAATTCACAAAAAAATTGGAAATGTACAAAATTGTTAAAGGAATGTATGATTGGAAAGTATAAACTTTTGACAAAATTTCCATCAGTTTAATTCCTTTTATGTAAATCAACTGTTAGAAAAATGTTTGTACAATTCTATGTTTATTCATTCCAATCCAATATCAAATATTTTATAAACATACAATTTTAGTGATTGTCATTCTTGAGGAGAAACACGAGCCAGCAATTCAGTGGAAAGACGAAGGAAGTTAGACTCTTAGGCAGAAGGAATTGTTGGCTAATTGCTTTTTTTTAAGCTGACTGGCATGTACTCAAATAGGTATCCATTGATTTTTCAATCTGTCGATGCTGTTTTGCTATTCTCACTGCGACGTGAAAGTTGTAGTTTTAATTTTACTTTTCCATCTCATGTCAGACTCTCACATTCCTGGGAGAGGATAATACAGGCTTTGCTTAGAAAGAAATGTGAAAATGTATTTGGGAAGTGATTTTTCTTGCAATGCTTTATCAGGAGTTATTCATTTCTGCAAAATAAAAATGAGAAGCATTAAAAGCATGAAGGATATACAACAATGCAGGAGAAAGATTCACTGTGCTCAACTACTCATACATCACTCGGCACAATAGAAAAATCTTGGATTTGGCAGCCATTAAGAATTATTTGTATGTTGGCTCCTTAAACCTGTGCTTTTCTGTGACTCACTGAGATGTGTTGATTGCACATACCCCCATGTATAAATTGCACTCCTTATGCGCTGGAGTTTTATAGGACCAGAAATAGTTCTCACCTATGAATCTAGGTGATTAAAAAATGTGGGATCATGACATTACTGCAAACCACCAAAATGACACCACGGTGCATTACCTTTTGTACATTTTCTATTTCTTGCTGAATGCTGTTTTTTTTTAAACATGTGGGAATGTACATAAACCTTCCACAGTGGATACCTCAATAGGTACACAGCTGGTACGTTTCAAATCTTGAAACAACAATGTGAATGTTTTTGAAATAGCAAATGTCAATATTTTTATCATTTTTCATCGCAAAGATTTGATTGCAGATTGATGAGGAATAAATGTATGCTGTGGAAACCTCCCCCAGCAGGTGATGTGGTAATATTGCTTTCATGTGCAATTAATTACCAAATGCTGGAGATCTGAAACAAAAACAGAAATTGCTGATGGAACTCTAAGTCTGAGAGTACCTATGGGAAGAAAGCAGAGTTGATGTTCAGTGACACTTCAGCAAAAAGGATAACTTGTAATACTTGAATAGAATGCTGAGCATGTGTACTTTGCTTTTATGCTAGACATCAACCATTCCTAAGTTATTGACATTAGTAGCACAGTCTGAACCTCAAAATAACAGTTTACTCCAGATGATTTCTACACTGCATCCTGAAATTCTTGGCTGACCATGTAATTCAGTCTGTTACTTGTAGAGGATTATGCACTGCATACCTTCATGGTCAAAAGTTGGAAGTCTGAATGCCATTAATATGAACAGGAAATCCTTCATTAATCACTGATGCATGAATGTTTGGAAGTGATTGCCCTGTTGATGTATTAGAATTTCTCCTGCTAAAGATTGCAACCATTATCTTTCTTCTAAACTTTTGAACACTGTAGATGCACCTTTTTCAAGTGACTAAAATCTGGAATCATTCTGTCCAATTCTGCAAATAAATATAATAAATCTAATGAGTAGAGAATTGGATCCTGAGTAGGAAAAAGTGAGTGAGAATAAGGTTCTTTCTCAGTTTGGTGACCCATGGAATCAGGACCGTGACTGTTTAGAATGCATATTAATGACATAAAGGAAGTGAATGTAATCTCGCCAAATTTGCAGATGACACTAAAATAGGGGAAAGATCATTTGTGAGAGGGATACACACAGTTTATGGGGAGATATTAAAAGGTTAAGTGAAACATAATGTCAGAAAATGTGACGTTCATGTTGGAGAGCAGAGCAAGAGAACTGAATATTGTTGAATATTATTAAAGGAGAGAGAAAACTGTGGAAAGCTGCACAAAGGGACTTGAAACTACTCATACGTGAATCACAAATTAAAAGGCAGAGGGTGGTGCTAGAGGATTGTCGTTCAGATTGGAGGCCTGTGACCAGCAGTGTGCCACAAGGATCGGTTCTGTGGTCACTGTTGTTTGTCATTTCTATCAACAATTTGGATGGGAATATGGGAGGTCTGGTTAGTAACTTTGTGGATGACTCCAAATTTGGTGGTACAGTGCACTGTGAAGAAGGTTATCTAACAGTACAATCTAATCTTGATCAGATAGGCCAGTGGGCTGAGAATTGACAGATGGAGTTTAAATTAGATAACTGTAAAGTGTTGCATTTTGGTAAGGCAAACCAAGGGAGGACTTATACCTGGTAGGATAGTGGGACCTAGGGATGTAGATTCATGAAAGTAGCGTTGCAGGTAGACAGGGTAGTGAAGAAGACGTTTGGTAGCTTGACTTCATTGGTCATTGAGTACGGGAGTTTGGAGTGTCATGTGGCGGCTGTAAAAAACTTTAGTGAGGCCACTTTTAGAATACTGCGTACAATTCGGGTTGCCCTGCTATAGAAAGGATATTGTTCAACTTGAAAGGGTTCAGAAACAATTTGCAAGGAGTTTTAATGAGAGGCTAGGTAGGCTAGAACTTTTATCTGTGGAGCATTGGAGGCTTCTGACAGTTTATAAAATCATAAGGGGCTTAGAGAAGATGAACAGCCATGATCTTTTTCTCCAAGGGTAGGTGAGTCCAAAACTAGAGAGGGCATAAGTTTAAGGTGAGAGGGGAAAGATTTAAAAGGGACCTGAGGGGCAACTTTTCATAACTGGTGGTTTGTGTGTGGAATGAACTGCCAGAGAAAGTGGTAGAGGTGGGTACAATTAAACATTGAAAAGACATTTGGGCATGTACGTGAGTGCGGGGTACGTGCAAAAGAAGGGTTTAGAGGGGTATGGGCCAAATGCAGGCAGATGGGACTAGTTCAGTTTAGGATACCTGGTCGCCATGCCTGCGTTAGAATGAAGGGTCTGTTTCCATGCTGTATGACTCTGTGATTCTAGGTATAGCAGGAATGCTAAAGGAATGTTGGTTCTTATTTCAAGGGAATTGGAGTAACAACTAGGGAGGTCTTACTGCAACAGTCCAAGGTGCTGGTGAGACGCTATCTAGAGCCCTTTGAGCAGTTTAGGTCCCTTTATTTAAGGAAAGATATCATTTTGTTGGAGGCAGTTAAGAGAAATTTCACTAGGATGATCCCTTCTATAGAGGGATTGTCTTATGAGCAAAGATTAAACAGGTTCGGACTGTACTCCCTGGAGTTTAGAAGAATGAGAGGTAATCTCAGTGAGACATATAGGGTTCTTAAGGGGCTTGACAGGATAAATGCTGAGATTATTTTTCCCCTCATGAGAGACTACGAGAAGAAGGCATAGTCTTAGAATTAAGGGACACCAATTTAAGACTGAGATGAGGAATTTCTTTGAGAGGGTTGAGATTACATAGAACATAGAACATAGAACATAGAACATAGAACATAGAAGGGGTGAGGGGGGGGGCAGAGTCCTTGTTAAGGCTGAGACAGATTGATTTCCTGATCAACCAGGGAATCAAGACTTCCCAGCAAAGGGCAGGAAAGCAGATGTGAGGAATGTTAGATAAGCCTTCATCCTATTGAATGGTGGAGAAGGCTCGAGGGGCTAAATGGTCTACTCCTGTTCCTATTTCTTATCGTCTTAAATCAACTGAACCATGAGATACTAAGCAGCAGGGGAGTCAGTCAATCCAAGTGTTGCCCAGAAAGAAGTACTGAAACCTTTTACCCAGCTATTCCTCCCTTGTTGACAGACGAAAGGCAGGGAGCCGACTAGGATTTTAATTAAGCAAATCCTTCTTAATTTCAGCCTTTAAGTACCAATACTTAATAGAAAACATCCTTGCATTTGCATTGCAACATTTGCCTCTTATTTCATCTAACTTTATTTAACCTTTAACTCACTTCATTTAACTTTAGCTTTAAATGAATCCATGTTTAACCCAAACTCTAACTTTAAATCTATAGGTTTGGCTTAAATAAAATGCTGCTTCAATTCAAGTGAATTGGCCAATTTTGTTCTCCATGTAGGCCTCACCTCATGCTTCTTTGACTTAGAGTCATAGAGATATACAGCACAGAAACAGACCCTTCGGTCCAACTTGTCCATGCCGACCAGATATCCCAACCCAATCTAGTCCCATTTAGAGTCATAGAGTCCGAGAGATGTACAGCACAGAAACAGACCCTTCGGTCCAACCTGTCCACGTCGACCAGATATCTCAAACCAATCTAGTCCCACCTGCCAGCACCCAGCCCATATCCCTCCAAACCCTTCCTATTCATATACCCATCCAAATGCCTCTTAAATGTTGCAATTGTACCAGCCTCCACCACATCCTCTGGCAGCTCATTCCATACACGTACCACCCTCTGTGTGAAAACGTTGCCCCTTATGTCCCTTTTATAGCTTTCCCCTCTCACCCTAAACCTATGCCCTCTAGTTCTGGACTCTCCAATTTCAGGGAAAAGACTTTGTCTATTTACCATATCCATGCCCCTCATAATTTTGTAAACCTCTATAAGGTCACCCCTCAGCCTCCGACGCTCCAGGGAAAACAGCCCCAGCCTGTTCAGCCTCTCTCTATAGCTCAAGTCCTCCAATTCTGGCAACATCCTTGTAAATCTTTTCTGCACCCTTTCACGTTTATTGTCAGCACCCGGCCCATATCCCTCTAAACCCTTCGTATTCATATACCCATCCAGGTGCCTTTTAAATGCTGTAATTGTACCAGCCTCCACCATTTCCTCTGGTAGTTTATTCTATACACGCACCACCCTCTGGGTGAAAAAGTTGCCTCTTAGGTCTCTTTTATATCTTTCCCTTGTCACCCTAAACCTCTAGTTCTGGATTCCTGGGGGTTATAAAATCATAAGAGGCGTGAATAGCATAAATAGATCTTGTCTATTTATTCTATACATGCCCCTCATAATTTTATAAACCTTCAGGGAGTACAGCCTCAGCCTATTCAGCCCCTCCCTATAGCTCAAATCCTCCAAACCTGGCCACTTCCTTGTAAATTTTTTCTGAACCCTTTCAAGTTTCACAACATCCTTCTGATAGGAAGGAGACTTCTTTGCAAGTATCTTCAAGTATGGTCTGGAAGGCTGCACCAGAGAAAATTCATTTCTTCTGATAACTTATTTGGAAGTGTGTTCTGTTTCCAGAAAGATGTCTGGCACTCAGCTGATGAATTGATCGAAGTCTGATCACATTGTTCAATCCTAGCCAATGGAGCTAACTGGTAACCAACTCCCAAATATTTACACAAAGTCATATACAGCGACAATCCATACTCCATGAAAGGTAATGTGGTGCTAGTATGTTTAAAGGCACTATGCCACATGCCTTATTTGGTCAGGAAATTGCAGGTCGCAACATGCACTCGCTGCAGTTTTAACTGAGGCCAGAGTTTAAACTAGTTTGACCAAAATTTCAGGCAGGCTTGATTGTATCTCTTAACCAGTGTAGTAGCCATCTCTGCTGCTGGCCACATGGCCACACAAGGGATGAAGCTAAAATTAAAATTGGTGAGTGTGTGTTGCTTTGCAACTTGACTGATGTGATTACCAGAAGAGTCAGATCTATCTGTAGGGGAAAAAAAATTGTTCCACTTTCAAACTCTTTTCATTATCGTGGCTATTTGCAATTCACTGTTGCAGAATGAGATACATATATCATTTCTAAGATCAATATGCAATGCTATCCTTAAACCTTAAAGAGCTTGTTCAGCACAGTTCTACTTCAGATCTCCTGCATAATCTTATTTGCTTAAAGGCCTGTTTCGATTTTGTTAAATTGTTTTCAGAGATCCTATTAACTTTTTATTTGGATGTTGTGTTTAACCCCTTGATCACCATTCATGCAATTCAGAAGTTCTTATGTGGATACAACACCTTTTTGTCTTTCAGTCCATTTCCATTTCCACCAGCTAATTTGATGGGGATCCTCTATTTAATTTCTATCATCTGATCTTTTTTTAAAAAAAAAGAAAAGCACAGCTTTGAGATGGCTGCAGTGATTATTAGATTAATTAACAAGACCTAGTCTGAACTGAAACTAACAGGTCATCCAAATGATTGCACAATTTGGGATGACAGTTACCTGCAAATTATCCAACATGGGGAAAAAGCAATGAAAGCAGTCAAAGGAATACACAAAGGAACTTTATGTCAGGCAACTGCCTTTGGGGCAGAGGAGAGAGAAGAAAATGCATTCATAACAGTAGAAAAGTAGCCTGCTCTCTTTTTCACCATTTCACCCAGTTTTTCAAAAGAACAGTACCCTGTAATAAAGAAAATTGGAGAAACATGCATTTATTGAAAGTTCAAGGATATCTACAGATTTCACTACTGATGCGGACCAAGACATCAATTAACCAACCATGGTATCAGGCCCCTCCCCCAAGTCCCTCCTCCCTACCTTTTATCTTAGCCTGCTGGACAAACCTTCCTCATTCCTGAAGAAGGGCTTATGCCTGAAACGTCGATTCTCCTGTTCCCTGGATGTTGCCTGACCTGCTGCGCTTTTCCAGCAACACATTTTCAGAAAATCAGTTAAGGCCAAAACATTGAATGTTTTCAAGAAAGAGTTAGATATAGTGCTTAGTGCTAAAGGGATCAAAGTGTATGGGATGAAAGCAGGAATATGGTATTGAATTGGATGATCAGCCATGGTCATATTGGCTTAGACCTATTGTGAGGTTAATGAGCAATAAGTTAGAATGTGACACAGCTTAACTTCTGTGTATGGTTTTCAAAGAGCTAGAGAGTGACTGAGCTATAAAGACCAGACTAACTTTTGGAGTCCTAGAAACATAGGAAACAGGAGCATGAGTAGGCCATTTGGCCCTTTAGTCTCTTCCAATATCCAATATGACCATGGCTGATCATCCAATTCAATACCATATTCCTGCTTTCATCCCATACACTTTGATCCCTTTAGCACTAAGCACTATATCTAACTCTTTCTTGAAAACATTCAATGTTTTGGCCTTAACTGATTTTCTCTGGCAGAGAATTCCACAGGCTCACCAGTCTCTGAGTGAAGAAGTTTCTTCTAGACGGTTTACTCCATATCCTTGAGCTGTGACTCTTGGTTCTGGACTCCCTGGGCATTGGGAACATGCATTCCTACACTTACCCTGTCTAGTTCAAGTTATAGGTTTCTACGTGATCTCTGTCACATTCTCTGAACTCCAGTGTCTATAGTCTTAACTGATCCAATCTGTCTTCTGTCACTCCTGCCATCCAGAAATCAGCCCAGTAAACCTTTGCACTCCCCCCATAGCCAGAATATCCTTCCTGAGATAAGGAGACCAAACTGTGCACAGTATTCCAGGTGTGGTCTCACCAATGCCCTGTTTAATTGTAGAAAAACATCCCTGGTCCTGCACTTGAATCATCTCGCTGTGAAAACCAACATATCATCTGCCTTCTCTACTGCCTGCTACACCTGTGTGCTTACTTACAGCGACTGGTTATAAGGACACCCAGGTCTTGTTGTATCGCCCTATCCCAATCTATCTCCATTCAGGTAATAATCTGCCTTCCTGTTTTTGCTACCAAAGTGAATAACCTCAAATTAATCCACATTATACTTTACCTGTAATTCATTTGCCCACTCACTCAACTTGACAAAATCACATACTCTTCAAACTTTACCCCCCACCCAGCTTTGTGTCATCTGCAAACTTGGAGATATTACATTTAGTTTCCTCCTCGAAATCAATAATATATACAGAACAACCTCGATTATCTGAACGAGACAGGCAGAGTATTTTGTTTGGATTACTGATAATCTTTTAATGGGACCTTGAGATCTTGTTCAGATAATCGACCTTCGGATAACCGAGGTTGTTCTGTATTGTGAATTTTAAAAAAAAAAAGCTGTGGTCCCTGTGATTCCCAGAGCATCTTGTTCATTATCCAGTTGTATTGGCTGGACATTGAGTGAAGACGGAAGCAGGTTTTATTGATGCTGTGCTTGATCAAGAAAGACTGTTGCTGCTCACTGTCTGAACTCTCGAAAGAAGGGAGGCCACTGGAGTTGGGTACAAGGTGACTCCCATGAAGAAGAGTTAGACACTCAAGAAATGATTCAAACTTGCTACGAAAAGACATGCTTTGAATCATTGGCTATGCTACCAAGGATTCAAGAAATGCATTAATCTAAAATATGCTGAGCTCTAATCGTAGGTTTTTTCCTGTTTTGTGCCTTGTTAAACAGCCAATGGCACCAAAAAAAGGCAAATTCACCATCTCTCAATCTGATTATAAACACCAGAAGGTCAAAATGATTAGAGTTAACTGTAGCAGTCCTTTGTGTGTATATTTTATCTAGTTATATGCATTCTAGTTCAAAGCCCTTTGCAGATGATCAAGTCAATATTTAATTAGAGATTTGTGGGACAAATAAGCTCATAAGGATAACTATTTTAAACAAAACAATTTTTAAACTGAGTTGCACACAAAAACAAAATTGCTTACATACCATCCACATCTATGATTGTTTACCTCCTAGCCCTTCGCTTTATCAGTGCACTGATTCCTTCTTTAATTAACTCTCCATGCTACTTGAAAAGTGCCTCCCTTTGACCTTCCTCCTACAAATTACCACAAACTAAGGTTTTTTTGAAGTACTAATTAATTTATCTTGTCTTTCCCAACATGTATGTACCCCACTCCCCCTCTTTACAAATCTGACATTCAGCAAGGTTTTACAATTTCAAAGGAAAAGTTTTCAACCAATCAGAATAGAGGAAAATATACGGATCTGACACTGCTGCCAGCATATACCCCTGAGTTCCTCTGTAGCCATGTTCCTGTGGATCAAACTGTCCTGTTGGTTGGTTGGATTGGGAGGAAGAGAATAAAGCCTGTGTGTTTTTAAATGCAATTTAAATTGCAAAACAATTCACTTAGAAATGTTTACAGTTCATTCTGCTACTAATTTTTTTAAAAATCAAATAGAGAAATCGGGGCAGGAAAAAAAATAAGGTGCATCCTGGTTCAGCTAAAACAGCAGAATAAAAGTTCCTATCAGAATAATCCTGTGTGTGCCACATGCCAGCCCAAGAATTCTCCTCTCTCTTTCCCCTGGAAGCCAGCAGTGGAATTCTTAGGAGTAACTATAAAGAGGTGGGAAAGTAAATTCGAGGAGTGCTCATCTTCTGTCTTTCAAAGCCTTTTATGGATGGTAGTACCTACAATGCAGTGAAGTATTGATAGTAATGAATGGTGAGATATGTTTGCTACCACCCAGCACACTGGTCATGAGACTGGCTGAATGATTATAATCACTTATTACCTTTCACTGTCTGTAAATAATGAACTCATTGCTGACCAATTCTTAAGGAAAGCATAGTCACTGCAGTTACTTCAAATATCTTTCATTTGGGATTTGGCAATGAAAAAAAATTCTTGGATTTGCAGTCAATGCACTTGAAACTCAATGCTCTCCCTCGAACTACAGAGATTTTGATGTAGGCATGGGTAAATATCTTTACTTTCTCCAAAAAAGTCCTTTCAATGTCTAATTTCCTCAGTTTCTTGGTTAGGAAGAACTAGTGTGAGCTAGATGTGTGCCAGTGAGAGTCTTTCTGATGTATTTCTAAAAGTGAGATTTAACCTAAGCACAGCTACTCTCATGTTGCCTTTATATTGACACATTAACTTACTAATATTTGTTCTGGTGCATTTGCCAAGAAAACACCTCTTCAAAACCGACTTCAAACAGAATCTTTTTGACAGCATTAATCTTGACTTTAATTTGTTTTATATTCTTACATTAAGTACTTAAGTTTTCTTTAAAGGCATCTCTAAGTTGAACAACTTTAATTGTTGAATTCAGACAGTCGGTTTCAAAACAGTTGCAAAGCTGTCAGTCAGTTGTTTATAACTTGCTTGTTGATGATCTGTTTGCTGTACATTTGATCGTTCCGTTTGTGCCTGTGAAAGAAAGCAGCACCTCTCATATCACCTGTGCTGTCAGGAATGGCTTGGGTATTTGCTGCCCTCTGCTGCTTGTGCTTGAGAGAAATCCTATTAACTCCCAGAACATTGGATGCAACAGGGTGTTGGCTGCTTTTTAAATAAATACAAAGGTGCTCAACATAAACAAGAAGCGCTGAATGATACCTTTACAGTGTGAGATGAGTAACCACTTAAAAAGAAAAGTCTCCCTTTGATACTTCAGTTCGATATAGCATTCTTTATCCCTTATTATTTTTAACCGTAATTTAATTTTGCTTTTTTAAAATCTTGTTTCAGTAAGCGGAGTTTTGAGGTGATGTGATTTAACATTCCCACTTTGTTTAGTTTGCCTCTTTCCTCTCCCTTTTTTACTTTCACTTCTGCTTCAGGGTGGGCGAATAACCCCAGATGAAATAGATTTAGAAAACGAACCCTGGTATAAATTCTTTTCAGAACTGGAATTTGGACACCCGGTAAGTGAGGCCAGTGTGATGTGGTTTGAACAGTATGAGTTATCTAGATAGTCATAATTGCAGTGAACAGTGAGTATTCACTGTGAAAAGAATGATTGTCATGGCAGCGCCGATCACTAATTTGTAGTACTTCCCAAATAAAGTAAGTTAACAGCCTGTATTTTGTAGACAACAGGTTGTAGATTTGGAGTCAGGTTTTTTTAGGCTTGAATTGTTGCTTCCAGTTGATTTGTCTAGATCCATTGAATAACAGTTTGGAATAGTCAAGGGTGAATTTATTAAAATGGTAAATTGTAGCACTATCCACACTGTCACTACAAGACCCAATATTGAATTTGCTGTTTATCTTAAGAACTTTGCACTTTAGTTTTGTTATCATAGCCAAATAGTCTGTTAGCTTATTATTAATTAATGTGCTTTTTCAACCAATTACTTTAATCACAATTTGACTTATTTGCATCATTTGGCCAGTTGATAGCCAACATTTACAAATATATTTGCCAACTGGCAACTTTATTTAGGCCAGGACCTTCTGTAGAAAGACATGTTATCATGTCGGCTTTGCTTCATCATTTTCACTCTGTTGGTGTATTTCTGTGTTTATTTGATGCCAAGTATTGCATTTGGCTCCTGAGCTTTTTAACCATGTCACTTTTTTCATCTGTGTGTACCATTTGACTGTTCTCTGCACATCTCTCCACCTCTGCCTGTGTTGCCATCAGCCTCCCAAAAAGCTTTTGGATTATCTGCCAGAAAATTCTGCCCGTGTTTCAGCTGAGAATATAAAGGTAACTACTGATTCTTTACACAGTACTATGCTATCAAATCTTTCTCATCTTCACCCTTATTATCGCCCTGACCAGCAGCATGTGACGATCTTCACTTCATTAAGCTATTACAATCACTCAATGGTGGAGGCCCGTTTGTCACTTCTATCTGGTGTGTGGTTGCCGATACATTTCGGGAAATGCTGAGGGCATGTGCATAACAATCATCTGTCTGCAATTTTAACTAAAGTGTAAACTTTCTCATGATAATTCAGCACATGCTATTTATTAAATAATGGGCTGAAGAGTGCCATGCAGATCTTTTAACCATCCATAACCACATAATCATGGCAACTGGCCTTTTGATTTTGAAGGCTGTGATTCAAGCTTCGGTTCAGGAATCAAGCATGGAACTGCAGCAATGTCAGTGATTAAGTTGCTGGGCCAATAGTCTAGAGAGCACAGCCTGGATTTTTATTGGACAAACTGACAAATTCAGGAATGTGAAGGCCCTTCCAATATTCATGATAAGATAACGTTTAAATAAATCCATTCAAACTCCCGTCTGATAATTGACCTGACTGAACGATGGGGAAGCAACAATTGTTATTTGCAGACCTGTGTGAGCAGCCCCTCATGTTCATTAAGTGGGCTGGTGTTTTAGTGACAGCAAGTGTAGCAAGCCTCTGGTAGGCTTCAGCAAATAGGAAGTGTCTCGAGCTTTACAAGGCAGAAAGCAGCAGAAGAAAGATCAGTAATAGGTGCAGACCTGTGCAGTGGAGCTCACTTTAAAAGTTCCTTTTTGTACCTTTCCTTCTTGGGAATTCAACTCTCAACAGGATTACTTGACCCAAGAAGGTTGACCTGATAGTGGGGCCTATGCTGCTTTTGCTTCCAGGCCTCAGGTTGTTAATATTGCAAAAGCTATGAATCCTGACAATATTCCAACAACAAGACTTGTGCTCCAGAGCTTGCCACTACCCTGGCCAAGCTATTCCAGTATAGCACCAATTCTGACATCTACCCAACAATGTGATAAATTGCTCAGGTAAAATTGTCCTGTGACTCAGCAGTGCCATCCTGACCTATCCATCTTACTTCCCATCTATCCACTCATTCTCCCCCACAGACCTATTACAATCACCTCCCTCCTGCATCCACCTATTGCCATCCCACCTACCTTCTCTCCCAAGCTTCATCCCCACTCCCTACTTATCTCTCAGCCCCTTTTCCCCTCTCCAGTCCTGATGAATGGCTTATGCCCGAAACGTCAATTCTCCTGTTCTTCAGTTGCTGCCTGACCTGCTGTGCTCTTCCAGCACCGCACTTTTAAACTCTCAATCCCGAGCACTTGCAGATATTCTGTAGTCTTGCCTCATTGAATCGCAAACAAGTGTGTACAGATAAGCAACTCACTGAAGGAGGAGGCTCTTACATATATCTCATCCTCAATGATGGAAGAGCAAAAGATGAGGCTGAAGCATTTGCAACAATCAAATGGATGATCCACTTCAGCCTCCTCCAGAAATTCCCAGTATCACAGAATCAAGTCTTCAGCCAATTTATCAGGAAATGCCTGAAGTCACTAGAAACTGCAAAGGCTATGGGCAATGTCAACATTCTAGGCAAAAGTGATGACTGCAGACGCTGGAGATCAGAGTCTAGATTATAGTGGTGCTGGAAAAGCACAGAAGGTCAGGCAGCATCCGAGGAGCAGGAAAATTGGTGTTTCAGGCAAAAGCCCTTCATCAGGAATGTCAACATTCTGACAATTGTACTGGAGTCCTCTGTTCCAAAACTTACCATGTCCTGAACCACAGCTACAACACTGGCATCTACCTGACAATGTGAAAAATTGTCCTGTCCACTAAAAGCGGGACAAATCCAACCTGGCCAATCAAGAAAATTTACAGCCCAGGAACAGGCCCTTTGGCCCTCTATTACTGCCCCATCAGTCTACTCTCAATCATCAGTAAAGTGATGGAAGGTGTCACTAACAGTGTTATCAAGCAGCAACCGCTCAGCAATAACCTGGTCAGTGACGCCCAGTTTGGGTTCCGCCAGGGCCACTCAGCTCCTGATCGCATTACCCTGACCTCTTGACCTTGGTTCAAACATGGACAAAACAGCTGAATTCCAGAGGTCTACATCAAGGCTGCATTCAACAGTGTATAACATTGACAAACCCTCGCAAAACTGGAGTCAATCGAAGCTGGGGCCTAACTCTCTGATAGTTGGAGCAATACCCAGCACAAAAGCTGCACACTAACCTGACTTGGAACAATATCACCATCACTCGGTTGAAATCCTAGAACAACATTCCTAACAGCTGTATAGGTATCTATAGCCCGGGGACTGCATGGTTCAAGGAAGCAGATCAAAACAATATATTCAAGGGCAGTTAGGGATGGGTAATAAATGCTGGGCTAACCAGTGACTCCCCATCCCAGAAAAGGATAAGAAAAATGTGTTTTTTCCTCCTTGCCCTCCCTTGGTCAAAGTTTTTTGCAGAGTGGCTGTTTCTTTGCCAGGTTTCTTGAGATATCTCAAAACTCAAAATAGTGCTAGTCACTTTTGAAGAATCAGGAGTTCCTGATGAAGGGCTTTTGCCTGAAACGTCGATTTTCCTGCTCCTCGGATGCTGCTTGACCTGCTGTGCTTTTCCAGCACCACTCTGATCCAAAGGTATCAATCATGCTGTGTCCCTTTGAAATTCTTCCTCAATCCCCTCTGTTTCTCCATCAAGCTAGAATTTTCATGCCTCCATATTCTGTTTACAAACTCCTAGGTCTTCACAAGCTTGTTGTCACTTATATAAATGATTCGGATATGAATACAGGAGGAATGGTTAATAAATTTGCAGATTACATCAAAATTAGTAGTATAGTAGATAGTGAAGAAGGCTATCTCAGAGTCCAACTTGATCTTGAACAGATGGACCAATGGGCTGAGAAGTTGCAGATGGAGTTTAACTTAGATAAATGTAGGGTGTTGCGTTTTGGTAGGAAAAATCAGGACAGGACTTGTACACTTAATGGTAGCGTCCTGGGGAGTGTTGTAGTTCGAAGCAACCTTCGAGTGCAGGTTCATAGTTCCCTGAAGGTGGAGTCACAGGTAGACAAGATTGTGAAGAAGGTGTTTGGTATGCTTGCTTTTATTGGTCAGTACGTTGAGTATAGGTTGGGCAGTCATGTTGAAGCTATACAGGACATTGGTTAGTCCACTTTGGAATACTGCATTCAATTCTTGTTTCCCTGCTTTTGGAAAGGGTGCAGAAATGTTGCTGGGATTGGAGGGTTTGAGCTATAGGGAAGGCTGAATAGGCTGGAGCTGTTTTCACTGGAGCGTCAAAAGTTGAAGGGTGACCTTATAGAGGTTTATAAGGTTTAGAGGGGCATGGATAGGATAAATAGCCAAGATTTTTATCCCAGGGTAATGGAGTCCAAAACTAGAGGGCATAAGTTTAAGGTGAGAGGTGAAAGATTTAAAAGTTGACCTGAGGGTCAACTTCTTCATGTAAAGGGTGGAGCTGTCAGAGGAAGTAGTGGAGCTGGTACAGTTACAACATTTAAAAGGCAAGTGGATGGGTATGTGAATAGGCAGGGTTTAGAGGGAAATGCGCTAAATGCTGGCAAATGGGACTAGATTAATTTGGGACATCTGGTTGGCATGGATGAGTTGGACGGAAGGGTCTGTTTTCGTGTAGTTGATCTCTTTGACTGTATGTGTGGAGATATCCCTCTATAGTCCACTTAGAGCTGGGGGCTGTACAGTTAGATGATTTTTGGCAGCCATTTTTTGAACATTTTATGTTCAGTTCCAGTCCGTTTAGTTTTTTTACACAAGTCTACACTGAGATAATTCCTTTGTCCATGATATCGATCTTTAATATATCTGATGATGTTGCATCCACAGCCTCCTGGGGAGAGAGTTTTGCAAATTCTTTGATGAAAAAATATCTTCTCATGTGTTGTCAGCAAATTTGTGAATGGTCTGTATGTGATATTCTGCTTCTCTGTTTGCCATTTAAGATGTGAAATAGTGGAGGATATGAGTCTGAAGGGAGGTGTCAAGAGCCTATTGGCGTTTGTGTTTGGTGTTAACTGTCAGGTACTGGTGGCTTAAAGAAGCCCCCCCCCCCCCCCCCAAACTTCACCCCTTCCTTTTTGTTGGTTCCTCTCCTCATGATGCTTCTTTCCCATTCTGACTGCAAATTATTGTTCTGGAAAAATATCGGAAACTATTCATGCCTGCAGTTATAGAACTGTCTGAATTAAGGAACCAACGCCTTTTAAACCTATCCAAACAGTAGGAAGCCAGGAAGAAAGTCTGCCTTTTCTTCTCCTCCCCACACACTGGCCCTTGTGTCATGTTGCTCTTATGAGAGTCAGATCAGAAACCAGGAAGAATGGACAGTTCCTCCACTAAATCATGCTGCCCACTGGGCGGTCAGTTTATATCTTCAGGGAGCTGCGTGTTACACTGAAAAGGGCAGGTGGCCTATAAACTTAAATATATGGTAAGTTGGGACAATGGATTTTGGACCTGGTGACTTTTTTTCCTGTTCCTGATAAGTGATTTATCCCCTGACTGTCACATACTGGAGACTCTCATGTGGTATTCCAATTCTGTGAATCACTGCTCACCACATGCTGCAGCATTCAGTGTAGTTGCAGGGTTTGTCGAGAAGGGATCACATCCCATTTTGTTTTTCCCTTTTCAATTCACTGCCTGTCCACCCTCTTCCCCACTTCTGAGTGTAAATGTTTTCAATTGCTAATTCCAGAAGGGTTTTATGTATACAGATTGTTGTTAAACTGCAGTATTGTAATACATGGCTCATTCTCTCTGCACAGATTGCAAGAGTAAATTAAGAATCCAGAACCCAGTGACGCTAATTTATTTTCATTGGGACAATAATAGAGTGCTCAGTTTTGGGTTAATTAGACTCTTCATGGTAAATTGAGATCTAATTAATTTTCTTCCTGTACTGTACACTGAAGTAAGCCATGCTGATTTGTAGACAAGTGATGTTCGAATTTACTAATTGTACAAAATTGCTAAATGTTAGATTAAACAAAAGCTGCCTGGAACAATTTGTCACAAATAGGCAGTGGGGAACATTGAACTAATAAACCCAAATGGAAGTGGCATCACAAACTTCTTCTATGGAAGACTTTCACTGTTTAGCATGGAATTTCGCTCGTCGTATTTCACAACTAGAGAATAGAATGTTTGTTTTACTCGGTCTGTCAGTGTCCTGCTGCTGTTTGTGCGTCAGTCTTGTTCTGTTTCTCTGTCTCAGTGTGTTTTAGTTTACTGCGTTTTTGTTTAGTCTCTGTGATGTTCTGTTTCTCTCTTTATGGAGGTCTTTTCCCTAGGTTGTTCAAAACAAGGGGGCATATTTTTAAGGTGACAGATTTAAAAGAGACATGAAGAGCAACTTTTTCACACAGAATGTGGTCATGTGTGGAATGAACTGGCACAGAAAGTGGTGGATGCAGTTACAATTTGTAAAAGACATTTGGATAAGTACATCAATAGGAAAGGTTTGGAGGGACATGATCCAAAGACAGGCAAGTGGAACTAATTTAGTTTGGGAACATGGTCAGTGTGGACTTGTTAGATCAAAGGGTCGGTTTCCATGGAGGGACTAGATTGGGATGGGATATCTGGTTGGCATGGACAAGTTGGACCGAAGGGTCTGTTTCTGTGCTGTACATCTCTATGACTCTATGACTCTGTAAGTTGTATAGTAGAGAAGGAACTGCTAACCACATACTGGAGCTTTCAGTGTAGTCACTTAGTTTGTAGAGAAGGAATCCCATCACTTGGTGTCTTCTCCTTTTCAACTCACTGCTTCTCCACCCTCTTTCTTTACCAGCCTGTATTTGGGCACACTTGGCTAGAAAAGTTTCCAACTGCAAATTCCAGAAGGCGTTTATGTACAAATTATTGCCTGGGAGAGATAAAAAAAACAAGTCAAGAGGAACATTTGCTTTTGGCTTATAAGGTTGTGCACTGTGGCCACAACCTATGCATTTATTTAATATGACGTGTCAGTGCAGTACTAAAGGAGTGCCGCAGTGCTAGACATACCAGCTTTCAGTGAGATGGTAAATATAAAATCCATCCACTGTCCTGGCATGGCCAAAAAAGTTTCCAGGGTACGATGTGAAAAAGGCTGAAGAAGTTTTCCCAATGTCCTCACAAGCATTTGTCCCTCAGTTAACACATTAAAACAGATTATCTGTTCATTTATCTCATTGTCGTTTGTAGAATGTTGCTGAGTCCAAATTGATGTTGTCCATTTGTCCCAGATAATAATGCTCTTGCCCCAGGGTGTCTTTCACTTCTAGAGTCAATGAGACTGGTGTGTCTGTGGAGGCTGACTCGAGTGACAATGTCTTCTACAAATAGCCCAGATGAAGTATTGGCCCGAAATCAACTGATGCTTTTGCCTTCCAGCAGTCTCTCTTTTTCACTGTATGTCCACCTCTTTTGTCATGTGCTTTATCCATGTTTGTCCTGATTGCTTGTCTCCAGACACCTGATCATTAACAAGAACTTCCCTATCAAATTGGAGTTTCTTGAAGATCAAAGACATGGCTGACCTGTTGTTCTCATGCCAGTAGCAAACTTGTAGTAGAGTATGTCTTAAGTCGGTGGTGACTCCACTGGCTGGATAGTGTGAACTGAATGGATAATGGTCACATCCGCTAAGCCATGCTCAATGTGTGCAATTTAGCATCAGCATCTTTCTACAAACCATAACCAACTGGGGTGCCCTCGGGACAAATAAGGTTTCCATTTTTAGATTAAATTCCCTACAGTGCGGAAACAAGTCCTTCGGCACAACCAGTCCACACCGACCCTCCGAATAGTAACCCACCCAGACCCATCTCCCTCCGATCAATGCACCCAGCACCATGGCCAATTCATCTAACCCGCACATCTTTGGACTGTGGGAGGAAACCTACGTAGACACGGGGAGAATGTGCAAACGCCACACAGACAGTTGCCTGAGACTGCAATTGGACCTGACACCCTGGCACTGAGGCAGCAGTGCTAACCAATGAGCCACCGTGCCGCCGCTCCTTGCATCCCCACAAACAATTTTGTACCCAGAAATGACAGATATAAAGAGCCAAATGTTGGTTGTGGGATAAATTTTGGAATGGTTAACCTTGCCTATCTTCACGGGTCCTAAAATAAGACACCAAGCAAAAACATAATCCGCTACCTACAGCTGCGCTCTGAAATAATTTCTCTCTGCCCTTCTCTCCAGCTGATAGTACTTGTCCTTTCACTACACTCACTGAAAATAAATTATCATTGAGGTTAAAAATACATGAACCTACTCACTTCCACATCAATTGAAAAACACTGTACTAGTGAGTTCTGATTAAAATAACAATGGTCTTGCTCTATGCTGACCCAACTCAGCTGTGCTTTCATTTGACAACTTAAGTGGTCGTTTGATAAAACTAGCATCGGACCATTCATTCCAAAGAGCAACTGTGAGTGAAGAGTCTGGAATTCTTCATCTGGAGAGAAGGGCAGAGAGAAATTCTGTCAGATCACAGCTGATGTTTACAGTAGGTTGCTCGGTGTCTTATTTTGGGACCCATGCAGGTAGGCAAGATTAAACGATCCAAGCTTTATCCCACAATCAACTTTCATCTGATCTTTTTCAGAGTTACTTTCTTCCAGGAGCCCAAATTAGCAGTCAAGTTTCCTGCATTAGTGATTATACTTTGATGACTGAAGTGTTTCCAGATGTCCCAAGATCTCAGAAGGTGGTGAAGCTTTATTTCCTGTCCTCTCCTTTAATTCGACAGCGGAGAAGACTTTTAAGAAAGGTCACCTTAATCTTCAGCCCAACTTGTACCTTCCTGCTCACTCATGGAAGTTGCACTGCATGTCCAAGTCCTGCTCCTATCATTTCAGTGACTCTGCCTTGAAGCCAAAATGAATGGAGTCACTACAGCCACAGATGAGCACATTGAGACCCAAGCATCAAGAATAAAATGTGAGAAATTCTTCAACATTGAGAAATATCTCAAGGGGAACCTATGGAAGTTCTGCTTTTAAGTTAAAAGCATAGAGATAGTGAAGTTCGGAAATGATTTTATGATGTTACATTCACCAGACGTGTTTGCAGCATGGTCAGTGATCTATGAACACATTTTAGTCATTTTGCCCAATTTTCATTTTCTAATTCTTCCAATTTTGAAATAAGCTCTGGCAAAACTTTAGTTTTATGCAAGATCAAGGGTTAGTTTGTTACGCAACTAAGTAAAATTGGGATACAATTATTAGATAAATACAGATAAAGAGATTAAAAGAAGATACAGATGAAAGGTACTTTTAAAGGTATAAATCAGATCAGTCCATTATTAGTGCAATTATTTGTTCTTAGATTTTGTTTTCGAAGCTCAAGGGTTCAAAGCTTCAAGTCAGAATTTAAAAGTTGTGGTAGATTCTGTGGTTGAGTAGATGGAATTTGCATTTATAGGTGGACTCAGTAGCTGGAGCAGCCTGTATTGGAGATGTTTGCTGTCCTTGCTAATCCTGTAGTCATTACACTTGTAGATTTTGCCCAGATTCTTTCAGCAGAATTCTAAACTGCTCCCTTTGAGATTGGTGTTGCAATCGCTTATCAGTCTGTCCTTTCTGACTGAAGTGAATCAACTGGTGCAGTCATGTGGCTTCTGGCAGCCATTTTTAACTGCTGTGTCTATTTTTAAAAGGTCAGATTAGCCTTCCTTATTTTATATATATATAAATAAAATTTTATTATTAAACAGTCATGACAGATGTCCCAAAGCAACGGGAAAAGGAGGCACAGGTTTATTTTTTGCCAGTATATTTTTAGTTGTCATGATGTATTTTGCAGTCATTGATGTTTTTAATATTGGGAAGGTGGATTAAACCAAGGCTTTGGATCCTGTCGGGAACAGCAAGATACTACACAGGCTTAGTGATTGGATTACTGTCCTGGAATGAAATAAAAGGAGGTGTTCTGTTCTGTCCATGTCACAGTCTGTAACAGTGCTGTGTTTAACCCTTTGACTGAGTATGCTATGCCACTGAAATTAAAATTGATCTGAAGTGATTAGGTGGAATACAAAATGATGAAATTGCTATCAATAAGGAAAGAGCAGTTGCTTTACATTAGGCTATTGCTGATCAATGTGATCTAACACATCCCCTGAAATTGGAGATATGCTTGCAAAGGAAACATTTGCAGGGCTATGGAGAAAGGAGAGGTGTTCTACTTGGTTAATTACCTTAAAGAGATTGACTTGCACTTCCATAGTCCTTCTGAGGACTTTTGACCAGAAAGTTCAGCAAACTATCCAAAAAAAAATCTGCAGATCAGAAGGGACCTGTACATAGGGTGTAAGATCCACTTCAGCAAATCAGTGTGAAGTATAAATGAGCAGTACAGTATCAGAATATAAGTATAAGTATAAGTTAGATTACTAATTCAATCACGTACAGAAAATAAAATAAATAGAGAGAAAGAAAGACTGCGTAGAGAGAGAGAATTAAAGCACATGAAGAAAAGGTAAATGATAAAAACCTTTACTCAATATGAAAATCTACATGTATAGAAATTGGTTTTCACCGCCATCGAAGCTGTTTGTCATTATTTAAGGTACACTTACACATCAGTTTTTCTCATGTGCGTTTTGTGTGTATGTGTTTGGGAATTATTTCGAGCCATTCAATGCATCTTTACTGGGGAGTCTGTCAGTGAGATGCCAAACTCAGATAGCTTTAGGCAGAGCAGACATCTTGGACAGCAGCTTTCTGATTTCAAATTTATCTGTGAATGTGGGATTACTGGCAATTAGTGTCCAATTTTGATTGAAATAGCCATTGTTTCAGTTATAAAATGCAGCTTGAGAATCCATGCTTTTGTATTATGAATATGTATTCTCTTTTGCCTTGTATGTAACTGGTGGTTTATGTAGTTGTGTTGTTTAATATATGCAAATGAACAACAGCCGCAAAGTTGAGTTTGCATTCTAAACCTGATTTGGAGATGAATTCCTTGGAGGATGAGGGACCGATACAAGGACCTTTCTGTTAAAAGGGAGGTGGCAAGGCTATGGGGAAGGCGGAAAACAACCAGAAAACCAAATGAGACTCAAATTGCAAAGATCCTGTTGACTTTAATGCAGAACTCAATAGGCCCATTCCTTCCTGTCTGCCAGTCAAATGACCTTCCTAGCTCATGGGTGTGAAGCAACACCAGTGGCAGGAGGATCCTTGCCAATCGTTGCTGGCAAATGGATGATAAAGCAGTCAGAGTAGGGACGGAGGAAGCATTGGTTCGCAATTTGTAACAGGTGAGGGGACATGGACCACTAGGAGGATTATGAAGTTACGACCCACACTTCAGGCTGTTCCAGTGCAGCTACAATATTGACATCGACCCGACAACATGGAAAATTGCCCAGGTATGTCTAGTACACTAAAGCAGGACAAATCTAACTCACCCAAAATCTCTTTCTGTATTTTGCACCAAGAGATAGGCACTCAAATACTTCATCACTAATGTAGTTCATTGGAAGCTGCCACATTGTATTAAATTCATGACATTGTTGGTAGAAAAATTCAATTATTTGTTTTCCAACTTGACAGATAATTTCTACAGCTCTGAATTGGTCATTATTAATTTGGAACTGTCTCATGATGAGACAATATTTGTATCGGCTCACAGCACAGGATAAATCAGCTACAGAACAATATAAATGGAATCAAGTCCTGCAGAGCATCTTACTGTCAAAGGAATATTCATACCCGTAGAATGGAATAATTAAGATAAATCTAAAATATACTTTCTAAGACTTTGTAATTATGCAGGAATAATCCCATCCACTTGAAAGACCAGTGCTAAGTTATTGAGTGACTATATATTTGACTTTAGCTTAAAGAACGAGCCCATCAGCTTGCAGTGCAATCTGCATGAAAACTAACTGAACAAGTGTTAATTCTGAATTAAAAGTATCTTTATTGATACAACAGCAAATAAATGGAATGATTAGTAGATGTTCAGAACAGTGATAAGATACAAAGTACTTTTCATTGACCGCAGCTCAAAAGAAAAGATTGGAGGCAAGAGAAAATTATGCATTTTGAAGTGTTCTTAAAGGCGTAATATCATGCAAAAGAAGTTAAGGTTAAACAAACGTTGAGGTGGGAAACCTCACAACTTTTAAATGTACTTGGATGAACACTTGAAGTCTCATAACATTTAAGTCAATGTGCAGAAAAGGGGGACTGGTGTTGGTAGTAGTGTTTTTTTTATCAGTACAGACTCAAAGGATTAAAGTGCCTGTTCTGTACTCTTGCGCCTGCATTATCCAAATAGTCCCTCTATCCTGCTCCTTTTCCAGAGCCCTGAAAAAATGCTTTACTTCAAATGTTTATCCAGTTCCCTTTTGAAATTTACCACTGAGTATATTTCTAACACACTTACTGATCACACTAGCCTGGCTACATATGCGACAATAATGAATAAAGAAACTATGTCTTGGTTCACACTGCCCCAGTCATGTTGCATTTTGTCCTTCTAATTAGGTACTCTCCTCCATGTTTCCAAGTTATGTGATGTGTGCTCAAGTGCAGTTCATTGATACTTGTATTTTAAATATAGAGTTATTTTCTTTTTTTTATCAATGTTTTACCTTTCCTGCAACTTCCTGTCATCCGAAATATATTAATAAAACTGATTGTAAGACTGTTGGTTGTGTATCATCTCTTGTAGGATTATCCAGTTTCCTCTCTTTAGCTTCATTTCACTTTTTTTTTGCCTTCGCCCTTAACATTCCTGTATTAGTCTGTCAGTTTGCTCATAATTCTATACTTCCATCGTAAATCAAAGTCCTCACTTGTAGAACTTTGCTGCAATTCCTCTAATCAGTTCTCTCATCAAGAGTGCTGTGAAAATGACTCTTTGTCCTATTGTTAAACTGTTCCATAATTTCAACATTATCTCACATGGTTTGAGTATCTTTATAGGGCATGATTTTTCCCCTCCCAGCAAGAGGTAAAAAAGGTGGCAAGAAGGGCAACTAATTGGGCAAGTTAACCTTTTAAAGAATATCACATGATTCTCACCACCTCTGCCTTTAAGTTCTGGGCAATAATGTCCAAGGGCACATTTCTAAACCTGTCAGTAATTAAAACCGGATTGGTCAATTAGTGATCACTGAAAGGACCTCAACTTGCCACCTCTTTGATCCCCTGCAACCCCACCGGGTAAGAGAAGTGGCATTTCCAGACGGGAAAACCATGCAAACCTGCCGGTCGAGGTTAGAGGCTCCTCTGATTGCCCCAGTCAGACTGACAGATGGAGGGCCAGGGGATGGAATCTGAAAGGCACCCTCCTGCCCCAACATCCCTGACTGCCCTCTCACTGTGATGCCCACTCCTCAACAGAAAGAAGAGATAACGAGACTTAGTTTCACACTGCTGGATCCCCTGAGGATTCAGGTTCTGGTAAACCTTAGGGACCCAGGTGCAGCCAGTTTTTGATTGGCTGGCAGCTTTTGGCAAGGCAGGTTGTGGATTTCAAGGACCGCGATAGGGCGAGATTTTTGCCCTGAGTCACCCACCCGCTTTTAATGAGTGGATGATCTGGTGAATTGGTGGGGGTAATAGATTAGCCTCCACCAAGTACCCTCACCCCCACATTCAGAAGAAAGAATGCAAAATCCCACCCATTGTGTTTCTCAGGCGAGATATTTTGTCCATTAAGATTTGTAGATTTTAAATTAGTAATTGATAATGGAATCTGGATGTTCTTGCCAATCAGGAAAATGGATTTGTTTTGTGGTTATATTAATATGTAAATAGTTTAGCAGTTATTTGATAGCGGGACGAATATGAGACAGTCCTTCCAAACAGTTTGAGGAAATATGTAAGCATTATGATGTGACAACCAGCTTTCGCATCTCCATTTGTTGTTTATCCTTTGGGTAATGTATATAATGGATCCTTCTGTAGATCCAGCTATTTCTACATTGCACTGGGGATGACAAACATTGAAAGAAATATGCAAAAAAACACTAAACATGGGGCTGCAGATAGGGACTCCTGCTCCTTCAGTAGTAATCCTAATCCTCACTTTTCAACTACTTCTTTTGCAGACCTCTTTTTATAATCCTTCGATAGACAGACCGTTGGAGCGACCTTCTAGGTAAGTCTTAATTGATAATGCCATATAGATCCTTTAGTTTGATTTTGGTTTTGAATAGATATTGAGTATGAATTGGACATCTGTCCCTGATTTCAAGTTTTGTAGCTACTTCCATGAAATTTTGCAAATTTTACAATATTTCATGCCAGCGGTCAACTTTGTCTATTCGTTGAATTAGACCACACAGGAGAAAACCTTTAAAGAAAACTTTAATTCATTTGGTTGGAGAGTTGGTTTATTTGATCGGTGCAAAGTACGGTTTGCTGTTTGAAAATAAGGAGATTGTTCAACCTGAGCTTGCAAAATTAGATATGCATGTTTATTGTTTCTGAATAGAATACAATGTTATTTGTTGAATTCTTTAACATGATCCAAATTTTTAAAATAAATAAACAATTTTATTTGTTAACTAAAGTGGGTTTGGGCTATTGTTACTTTCTTTGTTGGAAACAAAGGCAGGCAGCTTCCTTCAAGGAGTAAAACCTTGATTGTTGCTGGGTTCTCTACCAGAGAGTTTCAATATTAATTGATATGATAACAAAGATTTACTTTAACTTTGTGAGGCAGGGCACTTAAATGTGACACCGTTCCATAATTGCAAATAACCTTTAGTAAGCTTTACCAAATTTCGGCATACTTGATGCCTGAGTTAAAGACCTAGAGATTCTAGATACAGTTGTAACAGGTTCCTGGTGAAAGGCTTTTGCCTGAAACATCAATTCTCCTACTCCTCAGATGCTGCCTGACCTGCTGTGCTTTTCTGGAACCACACTCTTGACTGCAGTTGTAACAATCAATGATTCTTTAATTTTTCTCTTTGATGAACTTTGGAAAAAAAAGTTATAACTTTTATAGGATTCTACTCTCTCACAATGATCTATCATTCAAGTCTTGATGACTCATCATTACATGAAAACTGTTCTTTTTAACTTTGCTAAACAGAACTGTTGGTTGTTCTTATCTGTCTTTTATGATTGAGCTGACCTTGTATCCAAAGACTCTTTGGCTAATCATCATCCTCACAAATGAAAACTAAAGCTGCTTGCTGACAAAGTTTGCTCAAAGTCACCGATACCATGTGCTTTCTCAAATTGATCAAATCTACCATTTTATTATTTACAGCCACCATAGAAACCCGCAAGCTATTTATAAGTAAAAAGAAAGCAAGATCTTTAATCATATGTGATTAAACCAAATCCTTGTCCTTTGTATCATATATCATAGAGTTTCCAGCTCCCTAGATCAATATTACACAGCGTGGTAAAGGTAAAATGCTGCAGATGCTGGAAATATGAAATAAAAACAAAATAGCTGAACAAATTCAGTTGGTATGGCAGCCTCCTTCGAGATAACAAAAGTGAATGTTTCTAGACCAAATCTGAACTAGGCTGAGATTTATTTTTGACCACCAAAGTTTTTTTTTCCCCATCCTCATAACAAGTTATATTTATTAGTTAATAACCTCCTCTGAAGAAGGGTTATGTTAACTCTGTTTCTCTCTCCAGAGATGCTGTCAGACTTGGTGAATTTTTTCAGCATCTTTTGTTGTTAATACAGAATGTGGCACACATTTGGGCAATTAACTCTTAACCTTATTTACAGACTATATTAGACTAAAGTCGAATAGATAATTGTGATTGATCTTTTAATTGGTTTACCAGTGAATGCAAGCAGTTTAATAATTATCAAGGATAATCATCATGGCTCCCAAGAACTCTGTCCCTTTTAATTCACCTCTTGCAGTGTTCATTTACTTTTGCTTATTCTTTTATTTAAAACAAGTGCTGAATGTAATAATCACTCTTGTCAGGGAAACCGCAAAAATGTTTTTTTTACAACTTATCACTATTTCTGAATGGATGTCTGTGTTTAAACACCTTAGAAATTGATCAGAAGTTTTAAAAGTGCATTTTATATGTGATAGCTTTGAAGTGGCTGCTGATTTAATGCAGGAACTTGTCAGTATTTTGTGTCCTTGTAGGTTGTCAGATCAATGTCCCTACTGCCATTATTCATTGCTAGTCTCTGAGACTGAAATATCCTCATTACGTAGATTGCTCCTGGCTTTTATGGCCAGATGATTAACTGTCTTCACTCTGAAGATTTGCGATACAGCAGGTTTAATTCTGAAAAATAAATAGTACTGCTGCTAGACATTGATTACAAGTAATATTTGTCTTGCTGTTTCTGTTGAAAGTAGATACAATGTTTTTTTTTCCATTTCAACTGTATTTTCCCCAATATTCATAAACTCCTTCACAATTCCAGTCAGGATTTTACAATCTTCCTAGCCTCACTTAGCAGCTGCCCGTGGAACCAAAGGGATATAAAAGCAGGGAAGAAGACCATCCAGTCACTAAGGCATCTCGTTACTGCTCGGGCAAAGTAATGCTAAACCCCACAGCCTTTCCTTGCTGACAGTCAGTAGTGTTACATTTTCATCTGCCTCAAATGTTTATCTCCTTTGTCCTTAAAAACTGTGCAGTTCTCTACCTCAATCTTTGGCAAAGCAATGTAGACTTATATAAAAATGGGAAAAAGAATCTTCTCCCTACATTTTTATAGTCCTCATTTTGAACTGAGAACTGCCTCCCTAACCAGATGAAATATTTTTTCCTGAGTCACTTGATCAAAGCCTTCATAATTTTATAATTTCTGTCAAATCTGTCCTATCAGTTTTCTCTGCTTCAGTGAAAGTAGTCCCTGCATTTTAAGCCTATCCTCAGAACTGTGATGTATCATCTATGGTATCTTTCTGATCAACCCTGAATTCTCCCTTCAAGACACTGTTTACAACCCACCTCCTCTGAGTAAACATTTTGTCTCAAGCCTGACAATATCTCCCAGGTGGTTTTATGTCACATATCTGTCTGAGGAGACCCCTATTAAATGTATTGAGATCCTTTAAGTGAACTGTACAAAAAACAAGATGCAAAAGCATTTGATTGTTCAATAATTGAACCACTAGGGGTCACATTTCATCTATCCTTCAGGGTCTTTCCAATTGTATTTTTAATTTTTTTAAAAAATTAACCTATTTAACCTGTTCAGAGATGTTATTACGCACCTGTGGGGCAGATGGGACCTGAACTCCGGCCTCCCAGTCCAGAGATAGGGATCTTACATCTGTGCCGCAAGAAGGCCATAAATTGCCAGCCGTCTGAATTTCATGCTACCCTCCCGACAGGAAGTTTGAAGATAGGGTTGACGCTAATTGGATGAGAGGGGGTAGCATGAAGACCCTGCCATTTTCCCATCTCAGCCAAATCAGGTCAGGGAGAGGTAGACTTGCATAATGCCAATTGAGGCCTTAAACTGGGCAATAAATATTCACTGAAGGACCTCATCCTACAACCTCTGATATTGAATCAGCGTTGGACAAGAAAACCACAGCAAAAGTGCATCCAAAAAGGAAATCCTGCATATCCCCTCCTGCTCTCACTCTTCTGGCCCTTTGTCCATCCTGAGTGGCACTTTCCCCTTTGAAGTAAAACAGTGGCAGTGAGGGTGTTGGATGCAGTCACATCCACTAATGCCCAGGGTCTTATGCTCGACCTATCAGCACTTCTCAGCTCATTGACAATGTCAGTGAGATGTTGCATGGAGCAACTCGGCAAATGATACGGCAAGCAAGCAGTTCTCGCCACGGCCTAGACCTCCCAGACTCAGAGGCTCTTGTGCCATACTTAAAGGCCACTTACTGCAAATCATGCCTACAAATGCCATGGGACCCAAGAAGGACAAACAAACTTCCAGGTTCTCTGAAGCTGCACTCCAGATGCTGCTGGACAGGGTAATGGAGAGAAGGCCCATCCTCTCTCTGGCTGACCAGACAAGAAAGGGTATCCCATCAGACCCATCCAGTCTGAGCAAAGACCTCAGCCTGGGTCAGTGCTGTGCCCATAGGGACAGGCAGCAATGCCTCAAGAGGTTTGATGATTTATAACAAAAGCTAAATAGTGTAGATGCCGGAAATCTAAAGTAAAAACATAAGGTGCTGGAGACACTCAGTGGGTCTGGCAGCATTTGTGGAGACAGACACTGAGTCCGCTATGACTCTTATGCAGAATCCATTTGAGCACAATGAGTTCGTACTGGCCTCGAAATGTTATTGTTCTTTCTGTCTCCGTGGGTTCCGTTGGACCTGCTGAGTTTCTCTAGCACTTTCTGTTTTGAAGCTCAATGGCCTTCTGTTCTTGGCAAGAGTAAATAGCAACATCTTTTGTTTTCTGCTACCTCATTCTCAGAGGGCCAGCATGAAATTAGAAAGCAACTGGAGACCTCTGTGACATATCACAGACATTCCTCATAGGTGCTCCCAGAGTGTCACTGATTCAGTGTTCACCAGATCCCAGCTTTCCATTTCTTTTGAGCTCAGTGTGGCTGTCCACCCAGCCAGAGCATTAGGTTTCTCCGCCATTGCTGCCTTCTCATAGTTGCTTTCAGTTGTACCCCACGTAGCTTTGACAGCATCCTATCACCAATCAGCAATATTCATGAGCAAAGAGAATTCCACTCCCTTAACCGATTTATGATCTTAACAGCCAGTTTTTGGAGGTCTGCGCTTGTTATCCATGGTACTGCCTCAACCGAAGCATTCAAAGGTGCTGACCTCCTGAGCCAAAGGTAGGGACATTACCACTGTGTCACAATTACTAAGATCCTTGGTCTATACAAGGGTAGTTGTTGGGAGACAAAAGGTTAGCCCTTTGTCACAATTGACTCAATTGGGATTAGTGCACCAATAATCAAGTCCCACTATTCTATAAACCATCACAAATGTGTAACTACCCAATTACAGATGATCAATTTGTCTAATCTACTGCTATTCAGAGCAAAAGTAATTCACTCCAGGTCTCACCATTAAAAATAAATTATCAGTTATTGTTAAATAAATCATCTTTTAGCAAATGGTGAAGATAAAGGATTACTAATTTGATATTTTACAACTTTAAAACCCCAAGTGCACACACACTCACTCACAAATAAGATGGAAAAAAACCCCACAGTTTAACACTGATATTATGAATACAAAAACATAACTATGGAGAAATAAACTTTTGGATCAAAGTCCAAACCAATAACGTAAGCTCATTTGTTTCTCTTAGTTCTTTTGACTTTTCCTGTAATGGTGATGTTCTTGTTATTAGGTCCTTCACCTGATGAAGGGGCCACGCTCCGAAAGCTTGTAATTTCAAATAAACTTTTGGACTATAACCTGGTGTCCTGTGTCTTCTGACCCCAGTCCAATATCGGCACCTCCGCATCATGTTAATCCACAGAGAGATGGTTGGTCTTCGATTCAATAGCTGATCGGGTGGCCCTCAGTTTTTTCATGTGTTACGTCACAACTGACTGCAGTAGTGCACTAGAAATCAAGTGATACTATTCCCAGAGTTAACACAGATGTGAAAACTTGATTAAAACCACTGAGTTGTCCAATTTTACCTAGCTTTCTAACTCTGGTTAAAGGAATACGATTACTATAGTTTTCATAAACATAAACTGTAATTATTTATTGCAGTTAAATTGTTTTAACAAAGACCAAAGAAGAAACCTGAATTGTAAACATGTAAGTTAAACTCTATCCCTTTTAAAAATTGACACACACGCACACACACATACACGCGTGCACGCAAGGCAAAAATATTATGAACAGAGGCACAGTTTTGTACCAATTTAGATCACAGATATTGATCAGTTGTGTTCTTTTGACTGCTTTGAACACTTAGCTAATGACTGAAGGTTGTAAATACCTTGACTTTTCCTTTCAATAAAGGGATTTGCCAAGAGAACACTTTACAGGAAGGGCTTTTGGCCAAAACATCAATTCTCCTGCTCCTCGGATGCTGCCTGACCTGCTGTGCTTTTCCAGCACCACTCTCGACTCTAATCTCCAGCATCTGCAGTCCTCACTTTTGCCTAGTTTATAGGAAACGATGAGTGAAAGCAGCTACTAGGAAATTTCTACCATTGTAGTGTGCAGCAGAAATTCCCAGCTTGTGATGGAGAAAGCACCTACGCCTCTTTCTCTCTCCGTCCTCTGTAGCAAAGTAATTGAGCGTGGAGAGAATTTTTTGTTTACAATCTTCTGGATGTTTCTTAGTACACTGTGCTCACAGGTCTGAACTAAACTGCAGCTTGATCAATTCTATGGCTCTCATTAGGTAAATTTTTCTTACTTAAAGACTCCTAGGGCTGGTCTCTGCTAAAATATCCTCATCACTGCTAGTAACAGACTGGCAGAGGGTGGAATCTTCCCAAGCACGGAACAATATGGGCATCAGTGAGGAGGTTGGGAGAATCATATGACATTGGTAGTGAGGAGCTTCCTAATGTCAAGAGCAAAAGGTCCTATTTTCCGACCAAGTGTTGGATGGCCAGATGATATACTTGCGAGTGAGCAGCAAGATGCCTTTTTGCATGTATTTGCATGCATTAACATCCTCATTATTATGTCACCTCACCTCATTGACATGCAGTTTCCCATTCTCCCTCCCAATGGAGAGGAACCGGACAGTGACAGTTCCTGACTTGAAAGTCCGGGAGGGTACCTGGTGACTCTATTCACTGCTTACTCCTCTGGACTTCAGTCAGTCGCCAATATCTCAAGGCACACATGCACAGGAGACCTATAGTCTCAAATTGCCATTTGGCACAGTGACCGTTCCCTCAGAAACCCCGTACGATGAGGACAGACCTTAGACTTGAGGTGCTTGGAGCCTCAACAACATTATGGACTAACCCCCAAAAAGACCTGTGACTATATGCCACCTACCCCCAGTCTCACCCTACCCCTCCCTAGGCTGACTTGGCATGACAGTTCCAACTGGCCATGGCAGATTCTGGCAATAGTATTGTCATTGGTAGCAAATTAGAGGTAGGTTTTTAGCTCATGAATTACTTAGAGTCATAGATATGTACAGCATGGAAACAGACCCTTTGGTCCAACCTGTCCATGCCAACCAGATATCCCAAACCAATCTAGTCCCACCTGCCAGCACCCGGCCATATCCCTCCAAACCCTTCCTATTCATATACCCATCCAAATGCCTCTTGAATGTTGCAATTGTACCACTTCCACCACTTCCTCTGGCAGCTCATTCCATACACGTGCCACTCTCTGTGTGAAAAAGTTGCTCCGTAGGTCTCTTTTATATCTTTCCCCACTCACCCTAAACCTATGCCCTCTAGTTCTGGACTCCCCCACCCCAGGGAAAAGACTTTGCCTATTTACCCTATCTGTGCCGCTCATAATTTTGTAATCCTCTATAAGGGCACCCCTCAGCCTCTGACACTCCAGGGAAAACAACCCCAGCCTGTTCAGCCTCTCCCTATAGCTCAAATCCTCTAACCCTGGCAACATCCTTGTAAATCTTTTCTGAACCATTTCATGTAATGAGTGAGATTGAGATGTAACTTGATAGAAAATCCTTTTGTAGTTCGAAATGATGGTGCATCTTCCTGAGACAGCAGTCATCAGCAGATGTCTTATATTTGGATTCCATTCTAAACTAGCAGCCAAACAACACGCTACAGCTTAAGAAATGAGGCTCTCAATATGTCAAAGATACAAGGTGCAGGTGCCAGATGGACAGTAATTAAAGGATTAAATATCTCCCTGTGGCAGGTTAGATTGCCTCACTCTGTGCACTCTGATGTTTCATTCAGCAGAAAAATGATGTATCTAGATTAGGCCTGAAGAAGGGCTCATGCCTGAAACGTCAATTCTCCTGCTCCTTGGATGCTGCCTGAGCTGCTGCGCTTTTCCAGCAAAACATTTTCAGTTTTGTATCTAGATTAGGCTTCAAGTTACCCTTTTCTGCTTTTTTTTTAAAAAAAAAAATTTTAAAAATCAGCATGGTGATTAATGTCACTGGTCTGATAATAACTCAGTGAGTCTGGCAACATATTCCAACCCTGCCATGGCTGCTTGGTGTAATTTAAATTCCATTCATAGATCTCAAATTTATTTTATAAAAGCATCCATCAATAATGCTTGCTGTGAAACTATCACTAATTATTCTAAAAACCCATCTGATTCTCTATTATCTGTGAGGGGAGGAATTCCTTCCTGCTCTAGTCTACATGTAACTCCCAGACCCACAGCAATATGGTTGACTCTGAACTGCCCTCTGAGATGATCCTGCAAGCCACTCAGCTCAAGGGTCATGTTGTGCCCAGTTCTAGTCACCATGTCCTAGGAAGGATGTTATTAAACTGGATAGGTTTCAGAAGAGATTCACCAGGATGTTGTGGGGAACGGAGGGTTTGAGTTATCTGGAGAAGCTGGGATTTTTTTCACTGGAGAGTAGAAGGTTGAGACATGATCTTAGAGAGATTTATAATGAGATAAGGTGAATGGCAGGTGTCTTTTCCTTGGGGTGGGGAATTTAAAGACTAGCAGGCATATTTTTAAAGTGAGAGGAGGAATATTTAAAAAAAGACATGGGGACAATTTTTTATATAGAAAGTGGTTCCAGAGGAAGTGGTGGACGCAGGTACAGTTACAATGTTTAAGAGACGTTTAGATACGTACAAGAATGACAAATGTTTGAAGGGCCAAGTGCAGGCAGGTGGGACTAGTTTGTTTGCAATTATGGTCAGTGTGAACTAGTTGGATAGAAGGGTCTGTTTCCATGCTGTGTGCCCCTGTGACTCTATAAATGCTGGTTTTGCCAATGATGCTTACATTCCATGAAGGAATAGTGATAAAACAAATCAATGCTCAGGTTACATTTCTTTGAACTGGTGTTATCTGCCTAATTAAACAATATAATGCCAACATGTCCAAACATTTCACTCACAGTAAACTGGGGAAGTTCTGTTTTCCTGCACATAAAGGCAGTAAATAAGTTAGGCAGTAATGCCATTAATCTGATTCAATCTGTTAGTGCCACAAGTCCTGCAAGCGACTACAGAAAGAGGCGGAAGTCTGAACCGTCAGTGAACCATCAGAGAGCGCAGAGTGACCACACAATGCAGAAGAGCAGTGCTGACCTCCATGGAATATCCAGGAGGTCATTAACCAATTCTTCACCATCTTCACCATCCAGAGTTAAAGGTAAGGTATCAAATTATCCGCTGTAGTAAACTGCAGCCAGGAGAGATAAAGGTCTCTGCTTCAATAAACATAAGTTCAAATGTTTGTGTTAAAATTTGGTGTTCCAATAAATGAAGTGCTTCTAGTTACTGAAAATGTGTTGCTGGAAAGGTGCAGCAGGTCAGGCAGCATCCAAGGAGCAGGAGAATCGACATTTCGGGCATGAGCCCTTCTTCAGGAATGAGGAAGGTGTGCCAAGCAGGCTAAGATAAAAGGTAGGGAGGAGGGACTTGAGGGTTGGGACTGAGACAAGGTGGGGGGAGGTGAAATGAGGAAACTGGAGAAATCTGGCGATGGAGAGAACACCTCTGGAACACCTGGACAAACCAACCCAACCACCCCATGGCTCAACACTTCAACTCCCCCTCCCACTCCACCAAGGACATGCAGGTCCTTGGACTCCTCCATCGCCAGACCATAGCAACACGACAGTTGGAGGAGGAGCGCCTCATCTTCCGCCTAGGAACCCTCCAACCACAAGGGATGAACTCAGATTTCTCCAGTTTCCTCATTTCCCCTCCCCCCACCTTGTCTCAGCCAA
>NC_057711.1:27091525-27109863 GCF_004010195.1 Chiloscyllium plagiosum | reverse complement strand
ACCTTGTCTCAGTCCCAACCCTTGAACTCAGCACCACCTTCCTAACCTGCAATCTTCTTCCTGACCTCTCCGCCCCCACTCCGGCCTATCACCCTCACCTTTACCTCCTATCACAACGCCCCTCCCCCAAGTCCCTCCTCCCTACCTTTTATCTTAGCCTGCTTGGCACACCTTCCACATTCCTGAAGAAGGGCTCATGCCTGAAACGTTGATTCTCCTGTTCCTTGGATGCTGCCTGACCTGCTGCGCCTTTCCAGCAACACATTTTCAGCTCTGATCTCCAGCATCTGCAGTCCTCACTTTCTCCTGCTTCTAATTACTGTAAAGTTTGGATGACAATACATGCTGTGTGAAAATAAAGAGTTTGTAATGAGAATTTGGCAAAGGATTTGAATTTCTCCAGTCAGTCCGTGATAATCGTTGTTGTTTCAGAAAGACAACGTGTTCTGCAATCATTGGTGAAGATTCCTTTTTGTGCTTGTCAGAAAGCTGAAATCCAAAGTGCATTGACACCTTTTCTTGATTTCACTACAACCCTTCTGCCCCTCAGTAAATCCATTGGCAAGTTGAGGATCAGTGTCCTGACTTCCAAGAGCTGTGTCAGGCCAAGATCTCACTTGCAATTGTAATGAGAAAATTGGTTTCTAGTCAATGAACTGACAACAGTGGTGTTTTAAAATGGTGAAATGATCACATTGTCACCCATGTAGGAGATCATCGCTTGGAGGTGCCGGTGTAGGACTGGGGTGTACAAAGTTAAAAATTACACAACACCAGGTTATAGTCCAACAGGAGGTTTATTTGGAAGCACTAGCTTTTGGAGCGCTGCTCCACAATCACCTGATGAAGGCGCTCTGAAAGCTAGTGCTTCCAAATAAACCTGTTGGACTATAACCTGTTGTGTGATTTTTAACTATGTAGGAGATGGCTATGTAGCTCAACTCATTCTTGTTTGTCAAACATTCATTGCTAACTTTGAAAAGATCACTTCAAATTCAAGAAAATAAATGGCTGGGAATATGAATTAGTCAAATACAGTATTTTTGCTGTGCCTTTTAGCCAAACCTTTAGCATTTCCAGCAGGTTTGATGCCAAAGCAGCATGCAGTCTCCCATTCAACTAGTTCAGAGAGCCAGTTCATGCAAATGAATGACTCGGCTTACCAGCCCGAAGAAGATAATGCTGGTATTTCTTTATATTTATCAAATAATCCTTGTGTGTGCTAAGACTATAATGCTCAATAAATTTTTGTATTGATGCATTGGCTTTCTGAAGGTTTCTGAAAAACTTTTTTAAAATATCTATTTTTGGCTGCATTGGAGTTATTTGTCAGACAAGTTATGTTATCAAAGCAGTGTTGCTGATAATTCTGAATTTATTGAAGAAAATGTTGATACTCAGTTAGGTTAGAAATGATGAACTTTACTTGCAAAAAGTTGCCACTCTTATGTTATTCAGTTTACTACTTCACTACCTAAGCTCACCTACCTGTTGTTCCACTCTTTTTATCATGCTTTATTAACACACAAAGCTGTAGATTCATGGATAGCTAAGAATCAATATGAATGCCTATGTAAAATAGAATGTTTAAATGAGAAGTTGGATTGCTTCTTCTTTAAAGTTATTTTAGTTAACTGCAGGTTGGGGAGGCACAGCTGAGGGGTGGAAGAAATTCCAAATCTGGCTGTACACCTCTGAGGCACAAATCCCGTTGGCATGAGCAGATTATTAGCTTTTGTCAAATCCGCTCTTCATTTGTTTATGATGTGATATTTGAGAAAATTTGATGTGAAAGCAGAGTTTTTCCATGTGACCTGTTTGGTCCCTGAACTTGTGGCAAGATAAGGAAGCTGCAAAAGCGGCAATTTCAAATCTGAAAGTACAGTTTGTTAGAACTCATTGAAACGTCTTCTGCAGGTATCCTGAATCTTAGCACTTCTACGATTGGACATAAATGTGATTAACATGTTCAAAAAGGAGGATTTAACAGCATTTAATATGGCAAATAACGTCAACTCAATAGTTGCAATTCCACCCCAATCAGAAGGTCATGAGTTCAAGCCATAGTCCCAGGTTGGAGCAATGGTTGATGGGCCACTCAATCTGAGTTGATATCTGGCTTTGAGCTTGAATGTTAAAGATTCAATGGCATTTTTTAAAGATGGGAAGGCTTGTATTCCAGTCAGTGCTTGTGTCCAGGCCAATCCTGAGCAAATGGAAGCTGTGTTATTTGTGCTACACCAGTGACTAGACTTCAAAACTACTTTGTTATCAAACATATTTTGCTGGCTGTGATGTACTGAGTTGTCTTTCAGTTATGAAAAGTTACTTTATAATATGGTTAATACAATTTAGATTAGACCTGTGTTTGTAGAGTTAGGCATCATGCTGCATCCACATGTTTCTTGGAAGCCCCAGTCTCATTTAGTATCTGACATAGCATGTTTTCCAGGCCGCGTCCTCAATGAGACCCACAAAGTTACCCAGTAACTCTTTGGCAATAACAACTGGACCCAGTTACCCCTATTCATTTCTTCCTGGCAGCTGATTTCCCATTTTGTTCCCAGCCTGAATTCAAGCTCATTTTGCTGACACATCAAAAACCCCAGTCAAGAGCAGTGGCCACCACTGGGACTGCAGGCAGTCCCAATGTGTGCAAAGTCCAGGTAAGTCTGGGGTCTTATTCGGAGAGTGGGGACCAGGTTCAAAAGCTGAAGGAGGAAGGATGTTTAAATGGGGGGGTTGGCATTGGGAGAGAATTCCAGCAATGGGCCCCAGGGGAGCTACAAGTATGGTCCTCTTCTCCCTTGCCTGACACCAGCCCAAGCAGCTAAACCTGCTGGTTTTCCCCCATTGTGTGGGTGTGCCCTTGTTATAGCAGTGCAATAGGGCAATAAATAGCCATTGATTGGCTACTCAGGGGCTCACTAGACCCAAGGATGGGTGACAACATGACATTTGCCTATCTGCTCCCAACCCTGAAAATTTCTGATAAGCTGAGGGCAGGCAGCTAATAGCAAGAAGCTCATCTGATTAGTTTTAGATTTCCCTCACACTATCACTGTCCCCAGACTTAAGAGCCAACAGTTAAAGAGGGCATAATATCCAGTTCCATGTCGTATCCTGGAATAGGTGAAGAAAGACAGAAAGACTTGCAGTTATATAGGACTCTTCATGACCACTGGACGATGTACAGTACATAACTGGCAATTAAATGTTCTTGAAGTATAGTCACTGCTGTAATGTAGGGAACTCTGTAGCAAACGCTCCCAAACAACATTGGGATAATAATTGGAAAACCTGTTAATTGTACATGATGTTGATTGTAGGATAGATGTTGGGCAGATCATAAGAACATTAAGAAGCATGACTAGGCCATTTGGCCCCTCAAGTCTGCCCCACCATGCAACAAACGCTTGGCTGATTTGCCCTAGGCCTCAACTTGTTTTTCGTGCCAGCTCCTAAAGCCCCCAATCCCTTGATATTTTCAAAACCTATTGTCCTCCTCTTTAAAACTTGCAGTGATTTAGCCTCCACAAACTCCAGACATTCACTATTCTCCTTCCCCTCTCAGTTTTAAATGAGTGTCCCCTTATTCTGTAACTTTATCTCCTAGTTTGAGAGTCCCTCATGGTTGGAAACATCTTCTCAACATCAACTCTGTCCAAACCTCTCAGAATCTTGTCTGCTTCAATAAAATCACTCCTCAATTGCATTCTCATATTCTATCTGTGCAGGAATTGAGAATTTAGGGCATTAGAAAAATTAGCACGTGATCTGCCAAAAACAAATTCTGCTCTCACTTGATGAATTTCAGCAAATCAATGTCTGCATTGTCGATGACAATCTTGTCCAGAAGTCCCCTCCTGGCACCTCCTGACCCCTAACCTACATCTGGCTATGTGCACCCTAAAATAGGGGCTTTTGACGATCCCTACTCTAGTTATTGGAGCAAACTTTCAATTGGCACATAATCAATTCATTTCATTATCTCACGAATCTCAGTCACTCTGTGCTGCAGTCAAGGGTAGAATAAGACGTCTTTTAGCCTATCTTGCTAATTAAGACTCTTTTTAAGTGAGAAATTGTTGTACTGGGATCTTCTCTGCACCCTTTCCAAAACCAGAAAAAAGTCTGAACTGATATGAAATAGTTACACCTGTTACAAAAGAGAGAAAACATAATGGAAAAAAGTAAAGATGCAGCAAAAGCATGAAAAAGGAACGAATTCGCCGCAAAATAAGAAAAGTGCCTAACTCCCATAAAGGAGAGAGAGAAAAAGGATGGGAATCCAACACAGAGAAATTAGACAGTTGACTATCCACAGAATAACTTATTCGTAGAATGTGCAAATCTTATATTCTGTGTTTTTCTGTTGCTGAATTATTCTATTGTGTTAATTTTTCACTTTGCTTAAATATTTCAATTTTTGCATATCTTTTACGGTAATCTGTCTTAGCTGATGTAGACCAATTGTCTGAACATCTGATTACTTTGTAATACACCAAAACTAAAAAAAGCAATTATTTTCCAAAAACTAATTCCACAGAAAATTTAACCCTTTATTGAATAAAAATGTTAGTAATAATGTGACTATATGAATGATTGCCATCATAATTACCACAGCTTGCCTTTTACAATGGTAGTTGTAAAAGTTAATTGAAGCTGACCAATGAAAGATAGACTGATGAGGAAGAAATTACCATTCTTATTACCTTCAATATACATGCCTAATACTTAGGAAATTTATCAAATTCTTAATTTTTATGCAATAGTTTGAAGCCTCGTAAAAATATTGAGTGAAGGCTGAGAGGAAATTTGGCAATGTGATTTGATTAAACCCATAGAGTTTTGGGCCTATGGTTATAAAACAAAGCTATAATTAAGCAAAGTAGCTATTCAACCATTACACTTTGTTAACTGATTGTGACATTTGTGGGAGTGGGGATTAAAGGGGAGAATGCTCCAAGATTATAGCTCCTTTCTTTGATTTTGTTCACAAGAAGTAAAACTAAAAATTTGTACCAGGTCCCGTGTCCTCTAAAAGCAGCCATCAATTCTAATGGAGCAAATTCTTTTTAAAACATGAGTATTATTTGAGGAACTCCACTCCAAAGTAAATATTATAATAATCTCAAGAGTGGCATTTTACCAAACTTGGTTAAGTACAGTATCTGATGTTCATGCACTCTCCTTAATTCTTTGCTATTCTTATTGGTTTTCTGCTACTGAAATGCTGTCTTTTAATGTCTGTTAATTCTGGAATTGTCTCTCTTTTAACCATGCTGCTCTATGGATCTGAAAGGTGGGGATATTAGCAGATCATACCCACCCCTGCTTAGCTGTGTGCTTCAAAACCAGAATGCTTCTCTTAAGTTAGGTCACAGTAGTCGCCATAGCCAGCCCCTGGTTGTAATCACTCCCAGTCCAAAAAGGTCTGTCCTGTTCAAGAATGGCTGGCATCTGAACCGACAAAACGCCGAAACTTGGAGCAGCACAGACGAAGGCACTTCTCCAAAGCAGAAGTCTCGCAGCTGTGACGATCTCTTGCAAAATGACTACGTTGACGTTCAGGAGGAGCAGACAAAGTCTGAGAGCATGGTGACATTACTTTGCGAAGAGCAACCCAAAGGGGATTACTCCAGAAGTTGGCTCTCGCCTCACGGGACTGGGAATGGGAAGCCCCATCGATCACGAGTTCGCTGCAAGTCAGCTCGCGGTGGCAAAGGCTTCCTGAAGTTGTACAAAAAAATGCATCATATAAACCGCAAGGAATTAATCAATCCAGAAGTAATCTGTACTGTGAAATCCAGGGTCTTACAATATGAACAGGAGCAGCACAGAGGTATCTTTTCAGAATGGAAAGAATTTTCCAATGAGGTGCCTAGGGACATGGTACCAACCAGAATCTCTGAATTTGAAAAACTAATCAAGTCAAAATCTATGCCCAATCTGGATAACGTGATGTTATCTGAATCTGCCTATCCAGCTGCAAATAGGACAGTCCTCCCAAAACGTCGATTATCTATTGAATCATTATTGGATGAGGAAAATCAAGGCAGGAAGGTTTCTATGATGCAGCAACATTGCATCACTAAAGCTGTGATGCCGATTCATATTAAAGTGACAAACGAAAACCAGCAAAGAATAGCATCGCGGTTTGAAAGCTTGGAAATGGACAGTGACCATGACGCAATGGTGTCAGACCTCAGTGATTGCATCCCAGTTGAAGGCTCATCCTTTTGTAGTGAAAGTGACTTTGACCATTACTCGTTCACCTCTTCAGAAAGCTTTTACGGCTCAGGCCACCACGCCCATCACCATAAGCATCTTCTCAGCTCCTGCAAAGGTAGGTGCCCAGCCTCTTACACGAGATTCACCACCATGCTGAAACATGAAAGGGCCAACCAAGATAAAAAGGCAGCCCCCAGGAAACCCGAAGCCGAGTCCAACCTCTCAAAGTTGGCATTCCTTGTCAGTCCCGTGCCTTTCAGAAGGAAAAAGGGCTTACCTCCTCAAAGAAAAGCTGAGAAACCAAAATCTAAATCCGTGTTTGAAGCGCTGGATTCTGCATTGAAAGACATCTACGATCATATCAAAGCAGAAAAGAGGCGTGGCAGTTTACCTGATAACAGCATATTGCACAAACTGATATCCGAACTGCTTCCAGATATTCCTGAAAGAAATTCTTCCCTCAAGGTTCTGAGGAAAAAAGAAAGTCCACTGCCTGCTGAGCGGCAAGAAGAGGAGGTTAATTTTCCTTTGTACCAGTGTGATTATGAAAAACATCCCTTTAGTGCCTCTTATCAGGACATGGACACCAACAACAACCCAGAGAATGATTACACATACTACCAAGGTGGCATATAAACCATTACCTTCAATGTGTGTCTGGCAATTGTGTGACCATCAACCATTCATTCTTCATCCATTTTTCCATCTATGCTAAAAATTTAAAAGGGAGGCAAATATTATGTTTAGAGAACAGCTAAAGTCAGGGTGGATGGCCCCTTATTTAAGACTGAGAAGTAATACCCAGAGGAACAGCCAGTGCATGTTAAAACATTTAATGATAATTGGCAGGGGGAAGGGGGCAGGAACATTTTTTTAAAAGGTGTAAGAAAAACCAAATGGTTAGACCTATTAGATGCATACTTCTTGTCCATCACAATCATTGGTTGAGAGTTAATGAAATACGTAAATGCTTTAAAATTCTTCAAATGGTCCAACATGTAAAAAGTTGATATGTATCTATACATGCAATTTGAAAGAAGTAATACTAACGAAAACATGAGCAGAATGAGTTGCACAAACTAATCAATTCTATGTACTTTCCCTTATTGTTCATTCCCAGGCCTCTTTAAGGCTCTCATTCCTATTTGTCCAATTAGGTTAATATACATTTTTTTCAGTACAATCATTAATACTGCAACTGAAAAAAAAGATTATGATGTGGAAAGCTTAAAATGTACAAATTATTTATATCTGTGCTTTCATTTTTTAAGACAAGATGAAAATGATCATGTTTTCTTAGGTTGATTAAAAATGGTAAGTGGCTTTCTAGAAACTTTAGTGTGAAAGGATAACCACTCAGACCATTGCACTTGTGTCAGAATTAACCCTTTCAACAAGAAATAACTTCTAAACTCCTACCTCCGTCCTCCCCACCGCCAAACACTTGCAATTGCTCAGATTCTGTGGTCAGTAGCTAAGTAAATTTTTACTTTTAACTACACTTGCAGACACCATTTCGTTGCTGTCAACTTTACATAATCAGAAGAGGCCCTTCAGCCCAACAGGTCTATACCACTAAAACGACACTAAATTTACACCAGTTTCACCTTACAGCGCTAGACCTATAGCTTTGCATGTTTCAAGTGTGAGGCAAGTACTTTTAAAGGTTGTGAGGTGACCCACTTCAACTACCTCCTAGGCAGTGCATTCCAGGTTCTCACTGTCATCTGGTTGAAAATGCTTCTCTTTAAAACTTCTGCCTTTCACTTTAAATGAATACCCTTGTTATTGTCCCTTCGACTTAAGGGGAATGGCTGCTTTTAAGTCACCCTGTGATGGTGACCATTGAGAGATTTTCCAGTAATGCATCTGAAAATTGTGGACAAGTATCTTTGTCGCTATTAAATATTGCTCTCAACTCTCCTGTGTCTTCAGAATCTTGGTCTGCCTTAAATGATCCAGATCCACACAGTGTTTAAATTGGCGATAGCTGCACCAGACTAATATCAGATAGGAATTCAGCGCAACATGTACCCAGTCATTTCTGGGTACCCTCAATGCACTTGGAACTTTATGCAGAGGACACAATGTATAAATTTTTAATTGGTCTTTTCTCGGTTACTTCCTCTGGTATCAATTTCCTGGAGACATGCTGACATACTCTATTTTTAAAAATTTGAAAAATAAATTTTGGAAGAGATCCTGATTCTATTAAAAGAGGTGATGAGACCATCCATCCATAACCTTCATATTGTTGAACTGTTAGAGCTAAAATATAATTAAATCAAGTGTAATAATAGTTCAGATACAGTAGAATCGGGGGTGGAATTAATGTGAACTAGTCTAAATATGTGCTACTTTACCAGTCATTTTTATGTTTCTCATTTGAATTCATGGATATCAAATGTGTAGACTTTTAACAACAACATGTTTCTTTTGTTCTGTTTGGTCTTAATTCGTGTCTTCACAGAACAAATTGTTTACAAATGAGATGGGACTGTTTTGAAACACAAAACATTAATGCATGACACAGAATAGAAATCCAGGACTGCCAATACTATTATCTATCAGGGAGGCAATGGCCTAGCGATATGATCGCTAGACTATTAATCCAGCAACTTAACTAATGTTCTGGTGATCTGGGTTCAAATTCTGGCTGGTAGAATTTGAATTCAATAAAGATCCTGGAATTAAGGGTCTAATGATGACCATTAATCTATTGTTGATTGTCGGAAAAACCCATTTGGGAAAGGAAATCTGTAATCCTTACCTGGTCTAGCCTCCACATGACTCGAGAACCACAACAATGTGGGTGACTCTCTACCCGCTGGCAGTGAGGAATGGACAATAAATTCTGGCTAAGCCAGAGTCGCCAACGTTCTATGCATAAATAAAACAAAAATTTCCATGTGAACAAATAATCTGGTCATATATGTAGTGACCGTTTCTCAATAATTGTCCAAGTCATTGTGCTGTTTCTGAGCACAGAGAAACTGATTTCAACATGAAGTGTTTTATGGATTAGATTAAGCTCATCTAAACCAAGGAGAGTCAGGAAAAAAATTTGAAGAATGTGATAGCTTTCCTATTGTCACTATGAATGCCTGCACTCTGCTATATACTGTATTACCAGGGAGATCTAGAGAGAGAGAGAGAGGGAAGGTGGAAAGAAAGAACACAGTTTTGATTTCAGAGTTCCTGAGGGATTTTTCGTGGCACAGAGAGGTAAAGTGGCAGAGGAATTTGGATAAGAGCTGTGAAAGTAGAATTAAGACAATAATGACCCACCCAGTCAGTGATGGAGATTCACCGAAGAATAGTGGGTTGCTAATAATCGCATACTGAAAGACTGCAATGATTGCATAAATGACCTCGGTTTTAGAAATCCACTTTTTGGTTGTGAAAATCCGCAGATGACTGATGGAACACACTTTGCAAATTAAGAAAAATCTCAAAATTCCTACAGGCTCCTAACCTGGGATGATGCCAGTCTGCTGCTGATGCTATCAGTAAAACCTCACCAATACAGTGATGCTGTCCCAGAAATTCACAATGTCCCTTTCCTGATTGGCTGGTTCTTGTCCCAGTTGATTCCGTCATTTTCTCAGTATGTGCTCTGTGTCAACTAAACTGCTGCTTCTGCTGGGCCAGGTCTGGTGTAAGTTATCTGACTTAGTTGAGTACAAATCAGTCCAGACTGTAGGGTAAGTAGTGCTTCTGAACTCCCGTGGCTATTGCCTCTGGGTGTAACAAGTTATTAAATTGCTATATATTAAACTCAGAATAGCTGTGAGCAATGTGATGTAATTTTGTAATAGATCTGGATATTGATGTGGCTTTCCCCAATTATGAACTGTTGACTAAAGATGTGATAAACAGTGAGTATTAAATAGCAATCAGTTACCGATAAAAGCTGGTGAAATCATCCCGCCTTAAATAAATGATTAATAAATCTGGAATAGAAATTTAGGAATAAAGTGTTGCATATTGTACTGTATTTTAGCTTTTAGATCTCAACATTAACATAGAGTTTTTGAATGACGGAAAACAAGGAAACGTACAAGATGCTTTTAATCTATTTCTACATGTCTATTGATCTTTTTTTACAACACGCTTATAACGTTTTGAGTTCTGATATTGGTGGCTGTTTTAGAGATCAGTCCCAGAAATAAAATGATGGAACATGTGCAGGCAGGAATTTAACCAGCCATTCCACTCTACAAATACAGCAGTCAATCTGGAGTGCTCGAAATAATGTGAAATAAGCTTGATACTAAAACTGAGGACAGTTACAAGTGCCAGCAGAGTTGAAATACATCGTTTCATACAATTTCAAAATAATTCTGGAGCATTTATTTTTAAATCAGAGAGTGCAGTTGCCTATTGTGCCTTAATCTGTTTTGATTTTATTGAGGAGCCTTGACAGCACTTAGCTATATTCTAGTTTTCCACAGCCTTCAACTCTGATCGTGGAACTTGATGCCTTTAACCCCATGCCCCTTCATCTGCAGAAACCCATATGAGATTTATTCTTTACTCACTGGATGTTAATGTGATTTAAACTTAGTCATGGAAAAAATTAAAGCCACCCTGTAGATTCACTGTGCTCAGAAATCTGGCCATCTTTGAGAAATGATAATTATTCCAGAGCCTGCATTTTCCTACAATTACTATGTAACATTTAAGAATATAATTGAAAACCATTCCAGTCCATTCTTAAAGCTGGATATAGGCACGTCTTTTGACCAAACAGTCAAAAAACCTCCTCCTGGTCCATAGTGTGGACAGCAATGTCTGAACTTTATGCTTATTCTCTTACATTTTATTTCAAATAGATCAGGATTCTCATAGGATTGTCTCAGAAATGGGCCGAGCAACATTAAAAGACCGTAGAGGACTGACAGATGAACCTCGTAGGAAACCAGAAGATAAAGAGGTAACTGGAAAAAGAGAACACCACACTACTATGAATGATTTTTAGTTTGCTTTTATATGTGTGATGGCAGGATTTTGATGAGTTCCCCAGAAAAATATCCTGTGGACCAGATATGCTCCTGCATGTTGCTCCATGTGGTTATATTAAATTTGCAATGTTGTACTGATGTTCTTTAGATCTCAGGAGCAACTGTTAATGGTGCACTGTCATATTCAGCAATGCAACATCTGTAGTTTGACCCAGGAGGGGAGGAAATTTGAAATTTTCAACTCAGTTGCCTGTCTTAAGAATCAAATGTAAGCATCATTTTTGATCATTGGGTACTGCAATATACTTTATAGCCAGTAAAGCACAATTAGAAATGTAATTATAGATTCCCTACAGTGTGGAAGGAGGCCATTCAGTCCATCAAGTCCACACTCACCCTCCGAAGAGCATCCCATCCAGACCCACTCCCCTGACGTTAAACCTGTAACCCTGCATTTCCCATGGCCAATCCACCCAGCCTGAACCTTCCTGGACACTAAGGACAGTTTAGCATGGCCAATCCACCTAACCTGCACATCTTTGGACTGTGGGAAGAAACCGGAGCACCTAGAGGAAAGCCACACAGTCACAGAGAGAATGTGCAAACTCAACTCAGTCACCCAATACTGGAATTGACGCTGGGTCCTTGGCACTGTGAGGTAGCAGTGCTAACCACTGAGCCACTGTTACAATGAGCCCATTATGCAGGCTGTTGTCTCTGTTGTGTTGTATGAAAAGTGGCAACTAGTTTGTCTGCAGCAAGCTTCCACAACCATCAATGTAAAAATAACCAGACTTCAAAGAATCATAGAGCTATAGATTAGATTAGATTAGATTACTTACAGTGTGGAAACAGGCCCTTCGGCCCAACAAGTCCACACTGACCCGCCAAAGCCTACAACACAGAAAAGGCCTATCAGCCATTGAGTCTGCAAAAAGAAGCATCAGTCAAAAAGAAGCTCCAACTATCCAAGGCAGTAACACCCTCATCCCATGAATGAATAAACAAAAATAGAATACTATTAGGTACATAGTATGTAAAATTAATAAACGAGGACAATTCAGTCATTGTTCTAATTTCAGTTATACCTTTTTTTGCAGTGATTATACTGAGAAAAATTAAAAATTTTACAACATTGTTTGAGTGAATTGCTTTCATTTTTATTTTGAAAAATTGGGACTCCCTGTTGAAATTAGATTGATTTAATACTGAAGGGCCTAATTTCCGTTTGAAGCAGATAGTCATCTAGTCAATCTTTATAATTAGCACATGACTTAGGTCAAGGAACCAAATTAGTTTTACGTCTGAGTTCTGGTCATGTTTTTCAAAACTCCAAACATTTTAAAGTCACATGTCACCAGTTAATAGTCCAACAAGTTTATTTAGGACACAAGCTTTCAGAGTGTTTCTCCTTCATCTGGTAAAGAAACAGTGCTCTGAAAACTTGTGATTCTAAATAAACCCTGTGACGTGACTTCTGACTTTGTCCACCCCAATCTGAAACTGGCACCTCCACATCATGGTATCCAATGAAAATTTATTCATGGAGAAATGCCATTGTTGTAATATTAATGACATCAAATTTACAAAGCAAATCCTCAATCCATACTACAGTATTTATTCTGTCTTGAAACATATTTTCTCTTTTCAGAGACAGCCTGCTAAAGCAATTTATGATTTTAAGGCTCAAACAGCTAAGTAAGTATTGTTGATATGTTTATTACATCGACTTTATTTTGCAAATTCTAGATTTTCAAACTTAGAATCTGATTCTGAAGGGGGTCTGTGAGTAGATCTCTAACTAGCTGGGAGGGCGTCGTGCAATCAAATTTCTGTTCACCAAAAAGCTGTGAATGTTAATTTCAGTACTATTGGTGTCTTAAAATAATGTTCTAGGCCCAACCATCATAAGTCAGAAGTAGGGATGTTCGCTGATGATTGCGGAATGTTCAGCACATTTGTGATTCCTCCGATACTGAAGCAGACCGTATCCAAATATCCAGGTGGCAAGCACGTCCAACAACACAGAATCAACTCTCCCCTTTGATGCTGAATGGCACTGCCATCACTGAATCCCTCGCCATCAACATCCTAGGGGTTATGATTGATCAGGAACTGAACTGGACCAGCCATATAAATATTGTTACTTTAATTGTTGTCATTTATCTCAAGAATGTAAAAGCAGTGATGTGCTACTGAGATTTTATAAAGCCCTGGTTAGGCCCCATTTAGAATACTGTGTCCAGTTTTGGGCCCCACACCTCAGGAAGGACATACTAGGACTGGAGCGTGTCCAGCGGAGATTCCTGGAATGGTAGACCTAACATACGATGATGGCTGAGGATCCTGGGATTGTATTCTTTAGAGTTTAGAAGGTTGAAACTTACAAGATAATGCATGGCTTAGAAAGGATGGGCACTGGGAATTTGTTTCTTTCAGGCAGTGATACTAGGACCCATGGGCACAGCCTCAGAATTAGAGGGGGTCAGTTTAGAATGGAAATGAGGAGACTTTTATTCAGCTAGAGAGTGTGAGCCTTTGGAATTCATTGCCACGGAGCACAGTGGAGGCCAGGACATTAAATGCCTTCAAGGCAGAGATTGATAAATTCTTAACCTTGCAAGGAATTAAGGGATAGTGGGAGAGTGCGGGTAAGTGGTGTTGAAATGCCATCAGCCATGATTGATGGGCTGAATGGCCTTACGTCCACTCCTATGTCTTATGGTCTTACACTAGATCAGAGACTAGGGATTCTACTGCAAGTAACTACTAAGTAACTCCTGATACTTTAAAACCTGCTAGAAGAAAGTCAGGAGAATGATGGCATACTCTCCATTGACCTGGATGAGTGCAGCTCCAACAAAACTCAAGAAGGTTGACATCATTCCTGGACAAAGTAACCTGCTTGAATGACACTCCTTCAGCATTCACTCCCTACATCATCGACACTTAGAAGAAGCATAATGAGCCAAATGTATTGCAAACATTTGTGAAGACTCCTCTGACAACACCTTCCAAAGCCACTATCTGAAAGGACAAGGGCAGCAGATACCTGCAAGTGCCCTCCAAAACACTCACCATCCTGACTTGGAAATATCATGCTGTCCTTTCAATGTGATGGGATCAACTCAAAGATGCAGAGGTTCTAGAAGGCAACTCACCTCCACCCCCAAATTAGAGATGGACAACAATTGCTAAACTAGTCAGTGACAACCACACCCATGAACTAATTTTTACAAAGTAATAGCAGCAGTAATCACCAGTCAGTCTTCTGAGTCTGCTCTGTCATTCGTTATGACTGTGGCTGATCTCCTACCCTGATCCTTCACCTCCTCTCAATTATTTTTGCATCCAATGTCCCTCCAAGTCTCCCTGAATTTGTTCAGTGACTGCTCATCTTGAGTTCCCTGGGGTAGAGAGATTTAAAGATCCACAGCCCTTTGAATCAAGAAACTTTTGCTGCATTACCAAATCCTTGTCTGTCAATGTGAGTGCAAGTTCCCCCTCCCTCAAGGTGTTGAGAAGGAGAAAGAATTGAGCTTGTTTGCCCTGGTCAGGCATTCATCCCATCTCGCCACCTCTGCAGTTAAGTGTAGGACAAAAATATCCATGGGTGACGTTTTCCACTTGCCCTTAAATGGTCAGTTTGTGGCCATTTAAGAGCCTCAACTCACTCTCTCCCTTATTACCTGCTTCCCTGAGAAAGATGGCTCGACTCCCAAGTGGGGAATTCTGATGACCTGAACCCCAATCTAGTGCAGCATTCAGGAATCAACTACTTCAGTCTGCAGGCAGTCAGAGACATAGATGGCAGGTGAGGGTGTGGCCTCAAAGCCACCCCACTGTAATTCTCTCCAACCCCTCATCTCCACACCGCCCACTCCACCCCACGAAGAAGAAGAAAATATAAACGTACCTCCTCGCTGCCAGACTCAACAAGGTTTGGAGATATTTGGAGCCAGCAGCTGCCACCCTCTGATTGGTCATTAGAATCAAGGCCTCAGATAGGATGAGATACTCATCGTTATGTTTGCCTGTCAGTTCTTGATGAGCAGATTGGAGGGGCCCGTGTGTTAGTTGCCACCTCACACACATACCCCCGCTCCCTTTCTTTCAGAAAAGGAAAATCGAATCCTATGTAATCTTTGTGTCCCAGACTCCACAGCTATTTCATTGGAATTTTTAATGCTGTTACCAGTGAAAATGTTACAAAGATAGGAACAGGAGTAGACCATTCAACTCATGAGGTGAAAGTGAGTACTGCAGATGCTGGAGAGGTCTCCTCTACACTGGGGAGACAGCTCACCTACTCGCAGAGTGCTTCAGAGAACATCTCCGGAACTCCCTCACCAACCAATCCCAATGCCCTTGGCCGAACACTTTAACTCTCCCACCCACCCCCACTCAGCCTCACCAGTGCGGGTCCTGAGCTGCCTCCATTGCAACTCCCTTACCACTTGATGCCTGGAGGAAGAACACCTCATTGTCTGCCTTGGGACCCTCCAATCCCAGGGCATCAGTGTGGATTTCACCAGTTTCCTCATTTCCCCTCCTCCCCACCTTATGCCAGTTCCAATCTTCCAACTCAACACCGTCCTCATGACCCGTCCTATCTGTCAATCTTCCTTCCCACCTATCCGCTCCACACTTCTGCCGACCTATCACATTTACCCCCACCTCCATTCACCTAACGCACTGTCAGCTACCTTCCCTCTAGCCCCACACCCCTCCCATTTATCTCTCCACCCCCAACGCTGCCAGCCTCATTCCAATGAAGGGCTTTTGCCCAAAACATTGATTTTCCTGCTTCTCGGATGCTGCCTGACCTGCTGTGCTTTTCCAGCATCACACTCTTGACATTCAACTCGTGAAGCCAGCCTCACCATTCAATACAATTGTAGCTGATCAAATGCTTCAATGCTTTATACTCATTCCATTCCAAAAATGCTATACACCATTGGTGATCAGAAATCTATCAATCTCTACCTTATACTCTTAGACGGAGTATGGCACTGGAAAAGCACAGCAGGTCAGGCAGCACCTGAGGAGCTGGTGAGTGGACATTTGGGCATAAATCCTTCATCAGGAATGTGGAGGGGTGGAAGGGAGATGAGAGATAAATGTAGGGGTGAGGCTGGGGTCTCTCATTCCCTCTTCCCTCTCCACATTCCTGATGAAGAGCTTATGCCCAGCTCCTCGGCTGCTACCTGACCTGCTGTGCTTTTTCAGCACCAGAGTTTTTAATTTTGACTCTCCAGCACCTGCAGTCACCTATAGACTGAGCTGCAGCAGGCCTTTGTGGTAGAGAATTTCAAAGGTTCACAAACCTCTGAGGAAAATAAATTCTCCTCACCTTGAAGTGAAATGACATCCGCCTTATTTTTAAATTGTGCTCCCTGATTGTAGACTCTTCATGAAGGGAAAACATCTTACTTGCATCAACCCTATCTATCCCTTTTAACAGTCTTGTTGTAAAAGAACCTTTAAGAATGATCATGATATGACAGAGTTTTACATTATGCTTAAAACTCTATCATAGCATGGTCATTCTTAAAGGTTCTTTTACAACAAGACTGTTAATTAGTTTTCTTTGTTACATAATATTGCTCCGTAAAATCATCCCTAATACATTCCAGAAAACTGTCCAGTTTTATTGTTAAATTGATTTACCCAGTCTACATGTAGATTGAAGTCACCCTTGATAGCTGTGTTGTCCCATTACAAGCTTCTCTCATCCCCTGATTAATACCGTGCCCCACTCTGTCACTACTATTTCGTAGCCTATAAATAACTGAAACCAATGTCTGCTGCCACTTGCTCTCCAGCACTGACAACAAATATTGTTCTTTGGGTAGTTGACCCAGTCTTTTAGAAATTTGGAGAGGGCATTCCCAAGAGTTTCCCAGTATTTATAAGAGTGCCTGAGCATGTGGCAAAGCAAAAGTTCAAGGATGTGAAGGAGTGGATTCTCACACACAGGAAATTGGAAACCACTGTTTGAGGTGCTAGTGTTTGAAATGTCTAAAGGCAACTCAATTGTTGATACAAAATTTTACTTCAGGCCTATTTGTGGAAGTTGCTTGAAATGTAAAGTCTGATTTGCTTCTCTGTTAAACAGGGGCACTCGGTGTCAGTCTTAGCTCAGGGGTAATATTTTTGCCTTTGAGTCAGAAGCTGTTTGTATTGAAGTGCAATCATGTCCAGGTATCCTTCCTGGTCTGATGCAGTCATGTGACCTCTGCCATAAGGGGAGTTCCAGGATTTTGACCAACAGTGAAGACCTGGCAATATAGATCAGGATAGTGTATGGTTAGGAAAGGAACTTGCAGGTGGTGATGTTCTCGTATATCTGCTGCCCTTGTCCTTTGAGGTGACAAAAAAATGTACTTTGGAAGGTGCTGTCTTAGGATCTTTGGTATGTGACTGAAGTACATCCTGTAGATGGTACATAATGCTGCTCTTGAGCATCAGTGGTGAATGACTTGAATTTTGAAGACAGTGGCTGGGCTGTGGAATGTATTCAATCACACTCCTGGCTTTCTTCTTGCAGCTAGTGGATAGGCTTTGGAGAGTCAGGAGATGAACTACTCCCTTTAGAGATCCTAACCTCAGATCTGCTCTTGTCATTGTAGTCTGTATATGGCTGGCCCATTTTAGTTTCTGGTGTAAAGCAACAGGGGATTGTTCAGTGATGGTAAAGCCATTGAAAATCCAAGAGCGATCATTAGATGATGGTCGTTATCGTGTACCAGTTCTGTGGCATGAATGTTACTTGCCACTTATCAGCTTGAGTCTCAGGTCTTGCTGCATGTGCACGGTGACTGATTCAGTATCTGGGGAATCCCGAATGGTGCTGAACATTGTGCAATCATCAGCGAACATCCCCGCCTCTGACATATCTTAGTAAGTGCTGACTAAAAAGAAAGAAAGAATTGAATTTATTTCGCACAATCACCATCATCTCAAAGTGAGCAAAACTAATGTAGTGTACAAAATACCATGCAAGGACTGCACAAAACACTATATAGGACAAACAGGAAGACAGCTAACAATCCGCATACATGAACATCAACTAGCCACGAAACGACACGAACAGCTATCCTTAGTAGCCACACACGCAGACAAAAAGCAACATGAATT
>NC_057711.1:27065726-27091227 GCF_004010195.1 Chiloscyllium plagiosum | reverse complement strand
AAGTTTGTGTGAAGATTTGTAGCTCGGGTGCTCGTTGTTGTGGTTCTGTTCGCCGAGTTGGAAGTTTTTGTTGCAAACGTTTCGTCCCCTGGCTAGGCGGCATCATCAGTGCTTGGGAGCCTCCTGCGAAGCGCTTCTTTGATGTTTCCTCCGGTGTTTATAGTGGTCTGTCCCTGCCGCTTCTGGTTGTCAGTTTCAGCTGTCCGCTGTCGTGGTTGGTATATTGGGTACCCAGCACTGATGATGTCGCCTAGCCAGGGGACGAAACGTTTGCAACAAAAACTTCCAGCTCGGCGAACAGAACCACAACAATCATCTCAAAGTGTCTTGCAATCAGTGCAATTTTCAAAATGTAGCTCTTTTCTGAAATAAAGCCATCATTTGCATCTACCTGATTAGAATGGCATGGTCTCAGCGTAACACATCCTGTGAAAGACACCATTTCCAGTGCTCCCTCAGCACAACACTAGGCTGTCAGTCTATATTTTAATCTCGAACCTTGGAGTTTGCCTTGAACCTAGAACCTTGTTACTCAGAGTCAAGAGTGTTACCAACTGACCCATGTTGATGCATGTTATTGTAGAAATGTGAAGAAAATTGTTCAGGATGTTATATGACAGACTATTGTAGTATGGTTTGTGACCATTATATAATATGTATATTAAAATGTTTACCTACAGGGAATTGCCATTCAAGAAAGGGAGCATTGTCTATATTATTAGACAAATAGATCAAAATTGGTTTGAAGGCGAACATCATGGAGCAGTTGGCATATTCCCCATTTCGTATGTTCAGGTCTGTAACTTTCTATCTGTTGTGTTGGTGTATTATGCCGAAAGTTTATGTTGCATTTCTTGTAAACACGTTTTAAATTGGTGAAGAAAGTTTAATTTTTGTTTTGCAGAAGTTACCCCCAACTGAAAAGACACAACCAGTGAGACCACCCCCCCCAGCTGAGGCCCGGGATTTTGGGGAAGCTATTGCGAAATATAATTTTAACGCAGATACCAATGTGGAGCTCTCACTAAAAAAGGTAATTTTATGCATTTTCAAAGCCCAAAGTTTTTTTTTATGATTAGATTACTTACAGTGTGGAAACAGGCCCTTTGGCCCAACAAGTCCACACCGCCCCACCGAAGCACAACCCACCCATACCCCTACATTTATCTCTTACCTAACACTACGGGCAATTTAGCATGGCCAATTCACCTGACCCTGCACATCTTTGGACTGTGGGAGGAAACCGGAGCACCCGGAGGAAACCCACGCAGACACGGGGAGAACGTGCAAACTCCACACAGTCAGTCGCCTGAGTCGGGAATTGAACCCGGGTCTCTGGCACTGTGAGGTAGCAGTGCTAACCACTGTACCACCGTGCTGCCCTAAAGTTGGGAAGTTGTGGTGAATTTTATGCATTTTCAGAGCCCAAAGATGGGAAGTTGCGGTGGTCGTTATCGTGTACCAGTTCTGTGGCATGAATGTTACTTGCCACTTATCAGCTTGAGTCTCAGGTCTTGCTGCATGTGCACAGTGACTGATTTAGTATCTGGGGAATCTCGAATGGTGCTGAACATTGTGCAATCATCAGTGAACATCCCCGCCTCTGACATATCTTAGTAAGTGCTGACTAAAAAGAAAGAAAGAATTGAATTTATTTCGCACAATGGAAGGAGTTAATGAGGGAAATGATAAACTGACAATGACTGTTGCAGATAAGATAAGGTTATAAGAATAACAAAAGATGGAAGGTTACAAGAGTGATAAAAGGACAAAGCTTATAACTCTATATTTGAATGCAAAACAAAATAAAAGAACTAACAATACAAAATGAGATAAGTAATTACGGTCTAGTGGCCATTACTGAGACATGGCTTCAAGCTGACCCAGATTGGGACAGAATATTGAAGGATATGTGATGTGTAGGAATGACAAGAAGTTAGGAAAGGGAGGGGGAATGACTGAATTAAAGGTGATATCAGCATAATAGAGTGGAATGACCTAAATTCAAGACTCCAGGATATAGAAGCAGTATGGGTAGTGATGAGGAATGATAAAAGCATGAGCCCAGTTGTGTACAGGCCTCCATCAGTAAACACATGGGTAGGACAGAGTATCAAGGAAGAAATAATGGGAGTCTTTCAAAACAGTACAGCAATTATCATGGGGGATTTTGACCTACCTATAGACTGGAGAAATCAGATGGGAAGTTCTCTCGATAACAAATTTATTGTATGTTTTCAAGATAGTTTCTTGGACCAGCATGTTGTTGTACCAATGAGAAAGCAGGCATTACTATACCTGATTTTGACTGGTGATTTAGTATTAATTACTGACCTCATTGTGTAAGGGGTAAGAGTGACACCATTTTTATTTTAAATTTTGCATACAGTTTATGAGAGCAGTGTCTATCCAAGGCAACCATTTTTGAGTTTACAAACAAGGGCAGTTACGAGGACATTAAAAGCAGAGGCAGCATAAGTGAACTGGCAATTTAGGCTAAGGGATAGGTCAATAGAGATGCAATAGAAAGCATTTAAGAAGATAACCCAGAATGCACAGAACAGATACATTCCAACAAATAAGGAAAATTGTAAGGGATGGGCCCTCCGTCCATGGTTAATTTTCAAAGTCAAAGATAGTATCAACCTCCAAAGAAAATGTATATAATGGTGAAGAGGTAGGCAGCAGGTAAAAAGATTGGACAGTATACAACACCAGCAAATAATTACAAAAAGATTAATAAGGAGAAAAAAAATTACAGTATGAAGGGCAGTTAACCAAAAATATAAAAATAGGTAGAACATAGAACAATACAGCGCAGAACAGGCCCTTCGGCCCTCAATGTTGCGCTGACCTGTGAACTACTCTAAGCTCATCTTCCTACACTATCCCAACATCATCCAGGTGCTTATCCAAGGATTGTTTAAGTCTCCCTCATGTGGCTGAGTTAACTACATTGGCAGGCAGGGCATTCCACGTCCTTACCACTCTCTGTGTAAAGAACCTGACTTTGACATCTGTCTTAAATCTATCATCCCTCAATTTGTAGTTATGCCCCCTCGTACTCAATTTGTAGTTATGCCCCCTCGTACACGCTGACATCATCATCCTAGGAAAAAGACTTTCACTGCCTACCCTATCTAATCCTTTGATCATCTTGTATGTCTTTATCAAATCCCCTCTTGGCCTTCTTCTTTTCAACAAGAACAGACCCAAGTCTCTCAGCCTCTCCTTACAAAAGCTTCCCTCCAGACCAGGCAAATCTCCTGTGCACCTTTTCCAATGCTTCCACATCCTTCCTGTAATGGGGTGACCAGAACTGTACACAATATTCCAAGTGCGGCTGCACTATCGTTTTGTATAGTTGCAGCATGACATGATGGCTCTGGAACTCAATCCCTCTACCAATAAAACCTAACACACTGTATGCCTTTTTAACAGCACTATCAACCTCGGTGGCAACTTTCAGGGACCTATGTACATGGACTCCAAGATCCACGTGCACATCCACACTACCAAGAATCTTTCCATTGACCCAGTATTCTGCCTTCCTGTCATTCTTCCAAAAGTGAATCACCTCACTTTTAGCTGCATTGAACTCCATTTGCCACCTCTCAGCCCAATTCTGCAGTTTATCCAAGTCCCCCTGCAACCTGTAACATTCTTCCACACTGTCCACTACTCCACCAACTTTAGTGTCATTTGCCAACTTACTAACCTATCCACCTATGTATGCATCTAAGTTATTTGGGACCAGCAGTGGTCCCAAAACAGATCCTCGTGGCACACCACTAGTAACCGGATTCCAGGCTCGATATTTTCCATCAACCACCACTTGCTGCCTTCTTTCAGAAAGCCAGTTTCTAATCCAAACTGCTAAATCACCCTCAATTCCAAGAATCTGTATTTTCTCCAACAGCCGACCATGGGGAACCTTATCAAAAGCTTTACTGATGCCCATGTACACCACGTCAACTGCCCTACCCTCATCTACATGCTAGGTCACCTTCTCAAAAAATTCAATGAGGTTTGTGAGACACGAGCTATCCTTGACGAAACCATGTTGACTATCTGAAATAAAATTGTTGCTTGCTAGATGATTATAAATCCTATCTCTTATAATCATTTCCAAAACTTTTCCTACAACAGACATAAGGCTCACTGGTCTTTAATTACCTGGGTCATCTCTACTGCCCTACTTGAACAATGGTACAACATTTACAATCCTCCAGTCCTCTGGTACTAAACCTGTAGACAATGACGACTCAAAGATCAAAGCCAAAGGCTCCGCCATCTCCTTCCCTAGTTTCCCAGAGGATCCTTGGATAAATCCCATCCAACCCAGAGGACTTGTCTACTTCCACTCCTTCTAGAATTGATAACACCTTTTCCTTACTAACCTCGATCCTTTCTAGTCCAATATCTCATATCTCATTCTTCTCCTCCATAATATTCTCCTTTTCCTGAGTGAAAACCAATCAGAAATATTCATTTAGCATCTCCCTGATCTCCACAGGGTCCACACACAACTTCCCACGTCTGTCTTTGACTGGCCTATTCCTCCCCTAGTCATCCTTTTATTCCTCACATACCTATAGAAAGCTTTAGGGTTCTCCTTTATTCTATTTGCTAAAGACTGCTCATGTCCTCTCTTTGCTCTTCTTGACTCTCTCTTTAAATCCTTCCTAGCTGATCCGTAACTCACCTGAACCATCTTGCCTCATCATCACATAAGCCTCCTTCTTCCGCTTAACAAGAGATGCAATTTCTGTAGTAAACCACGGTTCCCTTATCTTATTACTTCCTCCCTGCCTGACAGGGACATACCTATCAAGGACACGAAATATCTATTCCTTAAACCAGCTCTTCATTTCGATTATCTCCATCCCCTGCATTTTGCTACCCCATTCTATGCATCTTAGGTCTTGCCTAATTGCATTATAATTGCCCTTGCTGCATCGATAACTCTTGACCAGTGGCATGTACCTATCCCTTTCCATCGCTAAACTAAACGTAACTGAATTATGGTCACTCTCTCCGAAGTGCTCATCTACAACTAAATCAAACACCTGGCCTGGTTTATTACCAAGCAGCAGATCCAGTGTGGTCTCCCTATTTGTCGGCCCTTTGACATACTGTGTCAGGAAACCCTCCTGTACACATTGGACAAAAACTGATCCATCTGACCTACTAGAGTTCTAGCAATTCCAGTCATTGTTGGGGAAGTTAAAGTCCCCCATAATGACCACCCTGTTCTTTTCACTCCTACCCAGAATCATTTTGCTAATCCTCTCCTCCACATCCCTGGAACTCTGCGGAGGCCTATAAAAAACTCCCAGCATTGTGACCTCTCCTATCCTGTTTCTAACTCAGCCCATACTACCTTAGTAGACGAGTCGTCGTCAAACATTCTTTCAACCATTGTTATACTATCCTTGATTAACAAGGCCACACCTCCCCCTCTTTTACTGCCTTGCCTCTTCTTAATGAAAGAACCCTGGTACCTGCAACATCCATTCCTCACCCTGCCCTATCCATGTTTCCAAAATGGCCACAACATTGAAGTCCCAGGTACCTATCCATGCTGCAAGCTCACGTACTTTATTTTGGATACTTGTGGCGTTGAAGTAGAGACACTTCAAACCAGCTTGCTGTCTTCCAAAACATTCTTATGACTGTGAAATCCTGTCCATACCCTCCCTACTGTCATCCTCCTGTGTACTGGAGCTATACCTCAGGTTCCCATCCCCCTGATGAGCTAGTTTAAACCCACCCAAATAGCACCAGCAAATTTCCCACCCAGGATATTAGTACCCCTCTGGTTCAAGTGAAGACCGTCCTGTTTGTAGAGGTCCCACCCTCTCCAGAATGAGCCCCAATTATCCCAGGACCTGAAACCCTCCCTCCTGTACCATCCCTGCAGCCACATGTTCAGCAGATATCTCTCCCTATTCCTTACCTCGCTATCAAGTGGCACGGGTAACAAACCAGAGATAACAGCTCTGTTTGTTTTAACTCTCAGCTTCCACCTTAGCTCCCTGAAATCCTGCCTTACATCTCTATCCCTCTTTCTACCTATGTCTTTGGTGCCTGCGGCTTGAGGCTGGTCACTGTCTCCCTTCAGGACCCCAAAGACACGTTCCGAGACATCATGGAACCTGTCATCTGGGAGGCAACACACCAACCGTGAGTCTCGTTTGTTTCCAACAAATCTTCTATCTGACCCTCTAACTATTGAATCCTCAATGGCTAACATTCTCCTCCTTTCCCTCCTTCCCGTCTGTGCAACAGGGACAGGCTCGGGGCACAGTGCACCCCCGCATTGATTTTTTTCCCCTTCGAACAGTTACCCAGCTTTCTTCCTGCCTTTAGAGTAACTACTTCCCTGTAACTCGCATCTATCATAGCTCTGCCTCCCAAATGATCCGAAGTTCATCCAGCTTCTGCTCCAGTTCCCTAACACTGTCTTGGAGGAGCAAGAGTTGGGTGCACTTCCTGTACTTGGATGGGATACTAATGGCATCCCTTACCTCAAGCATCATGCAGGAGGAACATTCCTCTTCCTGCATTGCCATCCCTGCTAGTCCCCTTATCACAAAGTAAAAAAAGAAGAGAAGCTTACCTGATGTGTCCCTGGTGTTTTAGAGGAGGTGGTTGGGTAGGAGGCCCTACAAAGGTAGGGTCTCGGTTTTAGAAAGGACTCACGTATATAGCTGGAGGGAAATAAAAAAAAAGTCCCTCCTTTCCCAGAAACCTCTGCTCTCTGATGCCAAATGTAAAAGCTCAAATCAGTGACTCACCGCTCCAGACAGGCCCCAGTTCCAAGCTCCTGCCCTTCAAGCTGCTGAAGCTGCTGCTGAAAAACAGAAATGATCACAAAAGGTTCTTCAGATATTTAAAAAAGAAAAGAGTTAACAAAGTTTTAATGAGTTAACACCTCAGCATTTCTCCTCTCCACTTCCTAGGCATTGACTTGGACAAAGGGACTGAAGGTATGGTGGCTTAAATTGCTGATAATGGTTGGAAAATGTGTTGTGGAGAGAATGCAACAAGCCTAGGAAGGGGTATGTTAGGTGAGTGGGTGAAGATCTGGAAAACAGAGTATCATGTGGAAAAGTATGTAGTTGCCCATTTGGCAGCGTGAATTTTAAAAAAAGATATTGTCCAAATCATAGAGTCCCTTCAGTGTGGAAGCAGACCATTCAGCCCATCGAGTCCACATTGACCCAAAGAGCTTCTCACCCAGATTCAGCACCCTAGTCTAATAACCCCACATCTCCCATGGCCAATCCAGCTAGTCTGCACTCTATGGGCAAATTTAGCATGGCCAATTCAGCTAACCTGCACGTATTTGAACTGTGGGAGGAAACTGGAGCATCCAGAGGAAACCCACCCAGGGAAGGGGAGAATGTGCAAACTCCCCATAGACAGTCACCCGAGGCTGGAATGAAACCCGGATCCCTGGTGCTATGATGCAGCAATGCTGACCAGTAAGCCCCCATGCTGCCCCAGTGAGATGTTGCAGAGTCCTGAGATTAGGAGGGAGAATTGGATTGGCTACCCTAGTATATAAATGACAGAAGTTTAGTATGCAGGTACAGCAAGAAATCAGGAAAGCTAATAGAATGTAATTCTTAAATGTGAAGTGAACTGAATGCATGAAAGGGAGGCTATGCTTCAGTTATACAGGGCATTAGTGAGACCACATCTGGTGTGTTGTGTACGGTACTGTCACTGAACTCACATAAGGAAGTTAATGCAGTTCTGAGAAGATTTATTATTCTAGTCCCCAGAATGTGTAGATTGTCTCATGAGAAAAGACAAGTTGCGTTAGCTCAGTATCTTCTGGGGTTTAGAAGAGTCAGAGATAACTTAATTGAAGCATAGAAGATCCTGACAGACTTGGCTGGGTGGATGCCAAAAGGATGTTTCCTCTTGTTGCAGAATCTGGAACTAGGAATCATCATTTAAAACTAAGGGGTTGGTAATTTAAAATAGAGATAAGCGGGAGAGAAAAATTCATTCAGAAGGTTGTGAATCTTTGGAATTCTCTTCATCAAAAGGCAGTGGATACAGAATCATTAAATATTTTTAGAGTAGAGGTAGATGGGTGGCACGGTGGCACAGTGGTTAGCACTGCTGCCTCAGAGCACCAGAGACCCGGGTTCATTTCCCGCCTCAGGCGACTGACTGTGTGGAGTTTGCACGTTCTCCCCGTGTCTGCGTGGGTTTCCTCCGGGTGCTCCGGTTTCCTCCCACAGTCCAAAGATGTGTAGGTCAGGTGAATTGGCCATGCTAAATTGCCCGTAGCGTTAGGTAACGGGTAGATGTAGGGTATGGGTGGGTTACGCTTCGGCGGGTCGGTGTGGACTTGTTGGGCCGAAGGGCCTGTTTCCCCACTGTAATGTAATCTAATCGTAATCTAATGGATTCTTGTTTACGAAGGAGATGAAAGTTTATCGGGGATATGCTGGAATTTAGAGTTGAGGTTAAAATCCAGATCAGCCATGATCTTACTGAACAGTTAAGTAGGCTCAAAGGGCCAAATGGCCTAATCTTGTTCCTTTGTCTTCTGTTTGTATGTTCTTAGTTCCTCAGGACACATTGCTCTGATAGAAACCAACTGACAGGAAGAATAGCTGCCTCTGCCAACTGAACTTCATTCTCATTCCCCATTTTTCTTGTGAATGTTGTAATTTTCCATCTGAAAACACAATTCATAACTGTGCTAAATGAGCTTGCTTTCTAGTTAGTTTAGATTACTTACCGTGGGGAAGCAGGCCCTTCGGCCCAACAAGTCCACACCGACCCGCCGAAGCGTAACCCACCCAGACCCATTCTCCTACATTTACCTCTTCACCTAACACTACATGGCCAATTCACCTAACCTGTACATTTTTGGATTGTGGGAGGAAACCGGAGCACCCGGAGGAAACCCACGCAGGAATGGGGAGAATGTGCAAACTCCACACAGAGAGTCGCCTGAGGCGGGAATTGAACCCGGGTCTCTGGCGCTGTCAGGTAGCAGTGCTAACCACTGTGCCACCGTGCCGCCCACAAATTAGTTATCCACAATTGTTAAGAATTGTTAGTTAGGTGCTGTTGCAGTCCTGAATGCATTCATGTAACTATTGAACACATCTCTCTCATTCTCATAGAGAGAGTCTGAGAGAGGTGTTTACCTCTCAGTTGCTATGTTGTATGTTACTCAATATTCATGTTGATTGATTGTTCTCCTGTTGTATGTAGCTTGTAAATAAACTAAAAAAGGAGGGAACAGGGGAATCCAGTTGGGAAAGGATCCAATAACTGTGAGAATCAATGAATATGATCTCTTACAGTTTCAATTTCTTTCAACAAGTTTATATCATCATAGTATAACATTACATGCTTTATTGCATTGATTAGATCTGATTCCTAGTGAGTTGCTGGGATAGGAATGCACCCGATGAGGTTATGTGCCCTGGTGGGGTTTTACCTTGACCATCCCTGGTAGGTAGGCAGTAAAATGCATGTAAGCTTTTAATAATGCAAGCTTGTGTGGAAGAGATATGCCAATATAGCTACTGACCTCATTACAGCCTTGACTGAGACATGGACAAAAGAGCAAAATTCAACAATGACTGCACAATGTTCCTCAGATGCTGAAGCAGTCCAGATTCAAATGCAGCAAGACCTGGACAATATCCAGGCCTGAGCTGAAAAGTGGCAAGTAATATTCACACCACACCAGTGTCAAGCAATGAACATTTTCAACAAAAAAATTTACCATCTCCCCCTTGATATACAATGTCATCACCATCACTGAATCTCCCACTGTCAACATCCTGGGAGTTACCATTGTCCAGAACCTGAAGTGGACTAGCCATTGGAATACAGTGGCTATGGGAGCAAGTCAGAGATTAGGAATTTTGCAGTGAGTAACTCCCCCCCCACCCCCCCCCCCCCCCCCCCGACTCCCCAGAGCCTGTCCACCGTCTACAAGACATAAGTCAGGAATATGATGGAATATTCTCCACTTGCATGCTTGAGTGCAACCCTAATAACACTCGAGAAGCTTATTACCATCCAGGACAAAGCAGCCCTCATGAATGGCACCACATCCACAAATATCCACTTCATTCGCCACTGGCACTGGCAGCTGTGTGTACCATCTACAAGATGCACTGCAGAAATGTAGCTGCTAAGGCAGTACCTTCCAAATCCACGACCACTTCCATTTAGAAGGACAAGGGCAGCAGATGCATGGGAACGCCACTATCTGTAAGTTCCCCTCCAAGCCCCACACCATCCCGACTAGAAATGTATCACTGTTCTTTCACTGGTACTGGGTCAAAATCCTGGAACTGCCTCCCTGATGCTATTATGAGTCTACCTATACAAAATGGACTGCAGTGGTTCAGGATGACAGCTCAACATCATCTTCTCTTGCGTAACTACGGTTGGTCAATAAATGCAGGTCCAGCCAATGACTCCCACGTCTCATTATGCTAGCTGTAGAGACAAGGAGATTTAAAAAATAGTTGACCTCTCTTTCGGCAAGCAGTCTTTCTATGAGTTAGACATCTGAGCACAGTGCAGTGTTGTGCTAATTATTGGGCTGGATTTTAGCATCAGTAACATTTTATCTGAAACGTGAATCAAATGGGATGAGCAGGTTCTGTGGGAATATGAACAGAAATCTGTCAAGATTTTCTAAATGGACCAAAAGTCAAAAATTAACATGAATGCAGTGCAATCATAGACTCAGATTTGTCTTAATTTGGACTTGACAATGGTTGGCTTGTGTTATATCATGAGCCAGGAAATGTCTAGTTTAAAAGTTAAACTAAAAAAGGTTGTCAAAATAAAGCATAATAAGTCTTTTTTCAGTAGTGTAGCACGGTGTACCAGTGACTGTACAACTGAAATATCTGCTTTCCTCAGGGTGAGAGGGTCATTCTTGTCAGGCGGGTCGATCAAAACTGGTATGAAGGAAGGATTCCTGGGACAAATCGACAGGGTATCTTCCCAATTACATACGTGGACGTTCTCAAGAAACTTCAGCCGAAGAACACCGCAGAGTACCCCAGGCATTCTCTGCCCCTGAGCTTTTCCAGTGATAGAATTCACTGTTTGGGATCTACAAAGGTAGGCAGACCTGTGCATTATTGGTCATTTAGCAATTTTACACAAAGGTTATTTTAAAACCACTTGGGTTTTCTCTGTTACTGACCTGCTAAAAAAATCATCTCAACAAATAATGAACAAAAAACACCCAAACGTATCTGAAAGGAGGAAAATTAGTACTCTGAATCTTTTCATCTTTTAATTATCTGTATTTGGACATAGATGTGTTATCATTAATATTGCAGGGCATTTTGAACCTTGAAATAACAGTGAACTTTAGAAATTTGATTTTGTTTAGTTGTTAAAGTAAATTATTGATTTTTGATTTGCTTTTCAAGCCATTTGACCAAATGGATTAGGATCCTGTTTTTTGATGAACTGGCATTCGTACAGTTTCACCCAATGGAATGCAGGACTCTTAGTGCGAGCTTTAGTGACACAAACTGTCTGTAGTTTGGTACCAATGCAGACAGGCTCTGAGAATGATTGAAACAAGCTGCATTGTCACCTTGATGCATTAGAGGTGGGGTGAGGTGGTAATAGCTCTATGAGATTAGACTAATGTGGAGCTGGATTTGACACAGCAGCCTGACCCAGGTTAAAATGTTTGAAGGAGCACAGCAATGGGCCCCACTACCATTAACATTGGGACCACATTCTCCTAGGCAAAAGTCCCACCTTTGAGAGCGTCGATACGTAAGTGACAGCCATTCTGGCTACATGACCAGACATATTTAGCTGTGTCTACCTCAGTATACAATGTGAATGCTTGTCAACTGAGCACTTCAGAATTTCATAGTTTGTCCTGCAATCTGATCTTCTGAAGGTCCAAGTCACATAATTCTAGAGCAAAGTTGGCAGGGCTTTTGCACTGTGGTTGGCAGTTTGATAGGCATACTTACTACTGTTCATTTCCAGACTGATATTGGAGTCTGTCAAATGCTATGGTTGCCCTTACAATTATTGAATGTGTCTTGTCATCAGTAGGGTTGGGGTTAGGTTAGACAGCTCGAAAGACTATGCTGCAGAGATAAGTGAACTTATCAACTAGTGATGCTGCTCACCTCTGCTCCTAAAACATGGGGCTTTCCTGCAGCAGGCTTGTACTTCACATCAGCGTTCCTCATGTTGATCATGAGGCTGAGTTGTTACGTGCATTGGAGAACATGTCTGTGATAGGTTGAATGTCCAACTCTGACTGAGTGGCTAATGCACTGTCATTAGCAAGCAGGAAATGGTGAACTATGATTTTGGAGACCTTGGTCTTTTCCTGAAGTCATTCTCAGATTGAGCACCTTCCTATCCATGGGATATTTGATGTTGATGCCAGGGTCGCCATTACAGAAAGCGTCAGCAAAGGTAAAAGGGTTAGTACTATCATACAGCCCTGTTTAACTCCATTAATAACTAGGACTAGGTCTGAAATCTCACTATCATCCACAAAATGTGTGAGTATGGCACAAAAGGAAAACCATAGAAAGTATCAGAGAGATGTAGCTAATAAGACTAAACTAAAATGTCTTGGTGATCTCCATTGATAGAGTATTGTACATTGGTTATTACTTCAGTCCAACCTGAGTTCAAAAATTGTGTTCAAGATTGTAAATGTCACTCTGTTACTTAAGAAGGGATTGTGGGAGAAACTGAGTAGCTGCAGATCTGCCAGTTTAACATCAATTGTGGGGAAGTTGCTGGACAATGCAAATAATTTCTAGCAGAACCTCAAACTGTCATCTAACCAGTACAATCTCAAGCACATTTTAGGCTCAAACCATAAACTCTACCCCAAGATCTTCAGCAAGTTTGAACTATTTTTCTAATCAACCTATTTTCAGTGACCTGGTGGGACTTGTACCCAGACCTCTCGATCCAGTGGTAGGAGACTACCATTGGACCACAAGAGAGTTTGATTAAGGACCATGGCATGTGTATTAATGACTTACAAATGCAAAAAAGATGTGATCTGGCATCTTCTCCATAGTTCCACGTGTATATTTTACACAGAAATAATGTTTTACACAGACACCATGTTAAGGAGCTGATGTTAAATAATCCTCAGTTGTGTGTCATCCATCTGCAGTTATCTACTTAAGTTGTTTCTTCTCTCCAGGTAATCAATCTTTTATGGGGTTTTTTTTAAAACTGACATAAATACTGCATATATAACTCACAAGAGTTATCATTAGACCAATCAGACCATGAGACATGGGAACAGAAGTAGACCATTCAGCCATCGAGCCTCCTCACCATCCAGTGAGATCATGGCTGATCTGATAGTCCTCAACTCCACTTTAACTGCCTTTTTCTAAAACTCTTGACTCCCTCACTGATTGATAATCTTTCTACTTAATAAGCCAGCCTCTATAGCCCTCTATGGAAAAGAATTCTACACATTCTCTATCTGTGGTGATTGAAACCAGGGTCAGGTGACTCTCATTAAGCAAGAGATCCTTAATTGGGGTTGTTGCCCTTGTTCAATCAGGGAGCCCTGACTGACAGATATAAACAGGAGACAGGACAGGTCTCCTCAGTCTAGGGACTGGTTTTGAGCTGGCTGGTCAGAGCCCATGCACTGTGCACTTGTCAATAAATGTTGACTTGGTAACAGGATATCAACCTCTGTGCACTTATTTCACTATCCTTTGACAAAAGAAATTCCTTCTCATCTCTCATAAATGTGCAACCACTTAATTCCAAGATTATACCCTCTGGATCTAGACTGTCCAATTTCATGGCTGTGCATAATTATTGTGATATATAAACAAAACTACACCAGTGACAGTGCATAATTTGACATGTTTGCTTCATATCTTTCCTACATATCAGAGACTTTCAGTCGAGGCAAGATACCTAGAGGAGGTGATTCTTTCTTCTTTGCAATCATTTCCATTTCATTGTCTTAGACTTAGGAATTTCCTTCTCCTATCAGGTGCATAAAATTTCAACTGAACATATTGTTGTATATTATACAGAACACTGATCGAGCAAAGTCAGTTTAGTATTTTGAGTGTAAAAGTAATTTGGGCTAAATGCTCAATCAATAGTTAATGCAAATACTGTGCTATCAAAGTGCTCTTTGTCTCACGAGTGTGCATTTTTACATATAAATCCTTCCTCGATTTGCTGCTTGTATTCTTGTGAAAATGTAGTTTTTATGGGCAAGAAGTTTAGTATTTAACTAGCACAGGTAACTGAACAAACTGATGAATGAAGTGGCATTCTATTAGGTGGTTTGAGTCAGTGCTCGTCACTACCTTTGGAAGTCTGTCATTGAAAACTGCTTTCCATTGTCATTGTTTTGTGTTCTTTATAAGTTTATTTTCTAAACTTTTCCTGTTTCCTTTCTAAGTTGACTTCTTGTCAAAGACTCAATACAACAGCCTTCGGGCATCATCATTCACCCTGTCCAAATAAATCTGCAGTCAACTCAACTACCAATGAATGGATATCACTGACTGTTGGACTGTCCCCAGTCAACACCACAGCCCCTACAACACCTCCTTTTCCTGATAACCGGGTCTCTGATTTAGTTAATATTTTGTCAGTCACCTCCTATCAATCTGACCCAACGCCCTCTACAAATATTGCCTCCTGTGAAAAATTGAGTAATTTCATTCCAGTCACATCTACAACCAGCCTTCCCAGTTCACCTAAAAGTCTGCACCATCCAGTTTGTCAACCATCATCCCATTCCATCTTGTCTTCACCCATGTTTTCATTTCACACGATGCCCCATGGATATGATGCAAACATGAAGCAGAATGCAGAAAAACATCAGGAATTCCCTCAGAGGCTCAAAACTCTTTCCTCTGTCAATGGTAAAGCAACCGACACAATGGAAGTTTCTTTAGTTATTACAGAGCCATTTGAAAGTAGCTCTCTAGAGAAATTGCTCCAGGTCAGGGATGAACAGGAAGAGGAACTCTGTGAAGAATTGCAGTCAATCATCGATGGAAGCCAGTCAAAGAATAATGGAATTAAACACACATGTTTCTATGGGCATAAGTCGGATCCAAACAAGGAACTTCCAGCACTTTTTATAGAGGAAGATCCTAGTGAGGTCTGTAAGGCACCAGAGGCGCAGAGACAGAAGCCAGTTTTACCTGATGATCAGAAAGCAGCACGTATTGAAAATGAGGTACAAGTACCACGGAGAAAGAAACTAGTTTTGAAATAATTTACTTTTTATTTACTAAATCTGGAAAAAAATCTATGTTTTAACTTTTTAAAATATGTTTTAACTTAAACATGGAGCTAACTCGTATTGTCTCAAAAGTAGCATGCTATTGTTGTCTTAAGGGACTTCATCTTTAAGAATAGGAATAAATACATGCCAGCGTGTTTATAAAAAATGATTGGTGTGTGTTAATATGTGATATCAGGAAATATTCAAACATCTGTCTATTTATATATTGCATGTGTTACGTTGACTACCACAATGGCATTTCTGAAATATAATTGTAATTAGAAGCATGTATTCAAAGTCAGTAGGCAAGTAAGAAATGGCGCACCATTTTCAGTTTGAATAGTTTGTCATAGTTGGTCCTTTTTTGTTATTTTCTTTTTCAACTCTTCTCTTTTTCTATAGACTGTTACATCTGGAAGTGACAAAACTCTTGCTTCTCCTTCCTCACTTTTGCCTGCTGCATATCTATCCCCACTGCCAAAGATCTCCTCCACTATACCTTTCTCTGCACCTTCACAACTCCCTCAACGACCCACATTCTGCACCAAATCCTCTTCCAGTCAGGAAGTTAGGTCTCCGAAGTTGAAGGTAACGTGGATCACATCAAGCACATATAGCTGGAAGTGAACTGCACAATGTGTTGTGGTTATTAAGGTTTTATCTTTGTTGTAAGGTGGTAACCAGTTTATAAAAGTTGGAATAGTAACCACTATCACTCCATGGAGAGGTGTAGGGTTTGCTTTTGGTCACACTATCCCGGGCATCTGCAAGCAGAGGTCAAGCTACTTCCAACAGGGATGAAGAAAAACTGCCTACGAATCACCATCAGATATTTGGAGTTTAAATTGGTGGGAGCTAAAACATTAGAAAAGGTGATAAAACAGATAAGTAAATTTAATTATTAAGAATTTGCTTAAAAAAGACATAATTTGTTAAATATTTTCCTAAAAACATAGAAAATAGGAAACAGAATAGATTATGTGGCTGTTCGAGCCTGCTCCACCATTCAGTATGATCATGGCTGATCATCCACCTCAGTACCTATCCCACAATCAACCTTTCATTCCTTTAGACTTTAAATCTATGTCTCTCCTTCTTGAAAACATTAAAAGTTTTGGCCTCCACGCTTCCTGTCACAGACAATTCCGCAGGCTCACCACTGTCTGGTTGAAGAAATTTCTCCTTATCTCAGTCCTAAATGCCCTCCCCTACATCCTCAGCCAATTAACTCTGATTCTCAGTCTCCTAGTCATTGGGAACATTCTTCCTGCATCTGCCCTATCTAGTCCTGTTAGAATTTTGTAGGTTTATATGAGATTCCTCCCTCGTTCTTATGAATTACAGCGAATATAGTCCTCACTGCACATGTCAGTTCTTCCAACCTAGGAATCAGTCTGGTAATTCTTTGTTGTACTCCCTCCAAAGCCAGAATATTATTCCTCAAGTAAGGAGACTAAACTGCACATGCTATTCCAGATTTGCTCCAGCTCCCAAATCCTCCCAATATGAAGGTCAGCATACCATTTACCTGCTTCACTGCCTCCTGCACATGCATGCTGACTTTTTGTAATGAGGTCTTGTTGCACCTCCCCCTTTCTCAACCCATCACAATGTAGATAATAATCTGCTTCCTGTTACCAAACTGGACAACTTCACATCTGTCCCCATTATGCTTCATCTGCCATGCATTTGCCCACTCACTCAACTTGTATACTGTATGTATAATTGAAGCATCTCTGCATCATCCTCACAGTTCACCCTGCCACTCAACTTTGTGCAATCTGAAAACTTGGAGGTAGTATATTTAGTTCCCTAAATCACTAATATATATATATTCTCTATCTATGTCAATGCACTACCCGCACACCAATGATCCCATGTACTTTAATTTCAACTTGAAAGCATCAGGACAATTCACAAAAATATTACTACAAGGGAAACAAGCATCTATACTGCATGAGAGAAGAGTTCCGAATGACAGACACCTTGCCATGAAGAAATGCACCCATTAATCCTTGCAGACAGTTAACTGCTAGTGTTTAAATTCAACAGATTTACTCTTTACAGGTTTAAACTTTAAACAAAACCTGTCAGCTGACAGTCAATTGATACTAATGGATGCATTCTCCATGCTAATTCTCTTGCCAAACAATCAGCACTCTCTTCTGATGTGGTATAAGCATTCATTTTTCCCCTGGACTTGGTATTTCTTGCAATTGTCTTGATGAGTGCAAGACAAAGCATTATAATAAAATGTCTGTCAGCAGTATTCAAATTTTGCATTCCCAAGTGACTGCTTATTAAGGAACAAGGAGGAATTCAGGAGATCAAGATAGCTCAAAACAATAACACAGGGTGCTATTAAAAATGAATAAAAAGCACTTTATATAAAAATAAATGAACGGCTTTCTTATCTCCAACATTGACATTTTTTCTGCATCACTTTAAAATAACAGATAAGATTAGGTGTTAAGTGTTACCTATCAACCTAATAATGTCATATTTGTTGACAGTTCCAGAAAAGATGATTTTCTATTTATTAGATTTGAATTACCTAACTTAGAAAACAATGGCAGAACTCAGATTTGAAGCTGTTTGTATTTTGACAGGTATTTCCGAAATCAAAATCACAATCAAAAGCTCAAGTTTACAGAATAATGAGAATAGTTTAGGCAGTGTGCCAATATGTTGCCAATAGAATTCCACACAGAGAGCTCTCATGCTCAATATAGCAAACATGCATATGATTGGAAACAAGGTGAAAAACCAATAAGTTATTGTTAACTAGAATCTTCAACCAATTTGGGTTACTCATAATAACTAGGGAGATTATAATGTGGTCCTCAATTTATTTTTTATTTAGATACGCCACTAGGGTTTTAGGACCACCACTGAAAACAGCCATGATCTTGAGATTAAATGAGGGTAAAAAAGTTTTATGAACAACCATTGAAAGAAGAAAGTGACTGTACTATCTGTGAAAACTGCATCTTTACATACTGTGCCTACTGTATGCATTTCTGTAAACCATTTTACTCTCCTTAAAGGATATTAATCTGATTTCACCATATTCCTTTCAGTTTTCCAAAGTGTTTTGAGCTCCCACTTAAATATCAGCATGTATTTCCTGCATAATTTGGAAAAATCATTTTGCGTACAAAGGTTGGGAGACCTCTTACCTTTACTTGTAGTTTAGGGACTGCACTGTCGTTTCACCTGCAAGATCTGGGTATTAAATTGGAATTTTCTGATAGAAGGAAGCTCTGCATTGCCAGTAACAGAAATATGCTTGGGCCATTTTAATCCAGCTGCCCTTAAGGCTGCACTGTAACACATCACAGATTAATTCCATAACATAACGGCTAGGGAAGTCCCACATTCATTCTCTGTTCTTTACTGAATTCATTGATATCAATGGCTGGGACAGTTAGCTGGTTACCTTTGTTTATGGGACTGCTGGATTAGGGTGGATTGAATCAACCAGGGTTTCTATTCCTGATCATTGACTATTGGAAGTATTAACAAGTGAACATCGGGTGAGAATAGAATGGTGTGTCCAACCAGGTAGCACGTTTAGACTAATTTTCAAGTTTGGCACATTTGATTGAAACAGTAAAGCGACCATAAACCATGGAATCATATTCAAGAAACTTCTTGAGGAGGAGAGAATAGGCAAAGTAGACAATCAAAAGTTGGTGATATAAATTACTTAAAGCATAAAGCCCAGATAATGTGTGCTTTTGAATAAGGCGAGGATACGATTTACTTTGGTTCAAAGACACTATAGTTTTGGTGTGAAGTAATTTTGTTTTACATCTGCAGTTAAAAGCTTTCTGATGCCTTTAACCAGAGTCTGATCCACTCTAGCATCAGTGTAATGAGGATTAGGAATTTCTGGAGCAGGTGCACTCACTCACATTCGCTTTGCCGTTACTTTTTGGCCTCTTGACACTTTTATCTATGCTCAATGTGATAGGCTATCTTTTGGAAGCCAGAACTATTGTGCAACAATCTTATTTGATTTAGATGAAGAAATTCCAGACATACTTTGTGTTTCCAACATTTCTGTGCCATAATATTTGTGCCTACATATTTCTAATACTTTTCCTAAGTGGTTTGCTCTTTTGAAATAACTTTAACTCTAGGCAGTCAGATTGCAATTTTGTGGCTCTTGCAGACTGGATTGAAGACTGATGTAGCTATTGTTGGTAAGCCTCCTCGCAGCCCTGTGATGTCTAAGCGATCCTGTGGTTCACCTGTCAGGAGTAGTTTTTTACCATCTCATCGGGTAGGGGAATTGGGAAAGTGTATGCCAGACATGTGAAATTGTTTCCCTTTCTTTCTGATGTGTATCTGTGTGCATTGAACTAACAGTACTTTCTTTGACTTATTTTCTGATGCTCTTTGTTGCTTACTGGTGTGTTTTTATATTTTAGGATGCCCTGTTATGACTCATCTCCTCCCTGCTCCCACCCTAACACCCCACCATGTTGTAGTGTGCTCTGACAATATATGACAGTGCAGGTTACAGCAAGAATTATATGTTAAATCAGACAATTTTCAGAAAACTGATCGCTGTAATCATGAAAGAACATTAGACTTCTCAAAAATTGATCAGAGTATGAATCCGCCATCTGCTTATTTGCATGTTTATTGCTATCAGTATCGAGTTAATTTTAAAATGATTTTGGCTCACAGTCCTTTTGTGAAACTGCTATGTCTTTAAACTGTGCAAAAAGTCAGTTGTCCTTGCATTGAAAGCTATACTGTACCTGTTTTGAAATCACAAATATAACTCTTGACCATGATTAAGTCATTCTCTTTTCACATTATAACCATTAATATGTTTCCATTTAAAAAGGAGTGAGGGAAGACAGACTGGGGCCAGGAATTAATGAGGCTTCAAGGAACAAGCTGGGAATTGGGAGTCCTGGGGGTCAGCAAAATCCGATGGGATGGTCAGGACTGCTTGTTCGTTTTAGCAGCTAGATGAAAGATTATGAATAATCCCCTGGCCGTATTTTCACTTCTTTGTCACATGCGGAGATAATGGAGCAGTGCTCCATCTGTGGTTAAGCACATGTCAGGCAGCAGATATAGTGGCCACAATGCCATTTTCCAGTAATAATCCGAAGTCACCGTATAGAGGTTTATAAAATCATGAGGGGTAATAGATAGGGTTAATGGTAGGTGTAATTTCGCTAGCGTGAGGGATTTCAAGACCAGGGGGCGTATTTTTTTATGGTGAGAGTAGAGAGATTTTAAAAAAGACATGGGGGCAATTTTTTTTTACAGAGGGTGGTTCGCATGTGAACGGAACTTCCTGAGGAAGTGGTGGATGCGGGCACAGTCACAACATTTAAAAGACATTTAGATAAGTACATGAATAGGAAAGGATCAGAGGGATATGAGCTAGGAGCAGGCACATGGGACTAGCTTAGTTTGGGTTTATGTTCAGCTTGGATTGATTGGACCAAAGGGTCTGTTTCTGTGCTGTATGACTCTATGACTGTTGTTATGAAACCAGCAAATTAACTGCAAAGATTAGAATTATTCATTTCCTGCCAGAATGATGGGCCTGTCACCCAAAGAATCAAAGAGTCTATCTAGCTAGCCTTAAATACAGACAAGTACTCTTCCTCCACTGAATCCGCAAGTCTCCCCTCCATGTCTTATGATGTTGAAAATGAGATTTCTTTCTTAGAAGAAGGATACATCGCTAACTAAAAGTGCATTGGTCTGTTGTGGTAGCACCTAGTCAGACTATTTTCTTCCTTTATTCTTCTGCGGGATGTGGGTGTCTCTCTGAAGGCCAGCATTTGTTCAGAGGACAGTAAAGGATCCTATTGCTCTCGAGTCATCGATTGTTGCAGAAATCTTGCTGAGTTGCTGAACAGCATTTGGTAGATGGTACATTCTCCTGCACGTTTGGCTGGTGCTGGGGAATTGAATATTAAGATGGTGGATGACCAATCAAATGTACTGCCTTATCTTAAATGATGTTAAACTTCTTAATTGATATTGGAGACACACTTACCCTGACAACTGGAGAGTATACAATCATACTCCTAACTCGTCCTTTATAGATGGTGCAGAGGCTTTAGGAAGTCAAGAGATGAGTCTAGACTCGTAACAGAGTTCCCAGCCTCTGACCTGCTCTTTCAGAGTCGAGACTGTGGTGCTGGAAAAACACAGCAGGTCAGGCAGTATCCGAGGAGCAGGGGAATTGAAATTTTGGGCAAAAGCCGTTCATCAGGAAGCCCCATTCCTGATGAAATGCTTTGCCTGAAATGTCAATTTGCCTGCTCCTCGGAGTCTGCCTGACCTGCCGTGCTTTTCCAGCACCACACTCTCGACTCTACTCTCCAGTATCTGCAGTCCTCACCTTCACCTGCCCTTATAGACACATGATTTAAATCGATCGTCAGGTACAGTGGGATGGGGTTGGCCAGCTAGGTTTGAGATCAAGAAAAATGTGGAGCCAAGTCACTGAATATATTCAAGAAAGAGAGAGAAATTTTTAGATTTAACGCATCGAGGGGCATGGGGAGAAAGTGGAAATATGGCATTGAGATAGAGGATCAGCCATGATCATTTTGAATAGTAGAGCAGACTCAAAGGGCTGAATGGCCTACTCCTGCTGCTAGTTTCTTTGTTTCTATGTAATGCTATTGAACATAAAGAAGAGATGGATTCTTGCATGTTGGGGATGGATGTTTCCAGTACTTAACATACATGTTACTTTAAGGTTCGGGACTCACGGACTTTCCAAAATAAGCAGAGGAGAATTTAAGTACTCTTAAGGCAGTTTGTAAGATTATTGTGAAGCACCAATTTAAATGTGATGCATAAGCTAAATAAACAAGAGGTACATAATCCACGAGAGGTGAGAATAGAATACCAAAACCCAGGGTAAAACAGTGTATTATGTCTGTAGCTTGTGATGGAAACATTCTGCTCTCAAGCGAAAGAGTTCAGAAACTGAAGAAGGCAGCTTCTTGATGAGGGACTGTCGCCTGTCTCCAAGCATCCATTAATAACATTTATTTCTAGAAGTTGGCTGTTTACCGTATGTCTGATATTTGTTTGAATCCTTCTAAACAATTAATACAGGACAGAGACCCAGAATGCTGATGGTGGGGTGGGTTGGGGGTGGGGGGAGTACACTGCTCTCTGGTCTATCACCTCAGCACAACTTTGTTTTAATTTACCTTGTGCTGGGAGCTATTTGTTCGCCTTTATTTGACACTTATATAGATAAGAGGGTACAAACCACTGCTGATTTATGAATCGCACATTTGAATCTGGTGACTTTGATATTTCTAGTGACTGTGACTTCCAGAGGGGTAAAAAATGGTCTCACACAATGTCTGTTAACTCCATAGTAATTTAATAATAGATTGAAAAATACAGTTTCGTACATCCTGAGCTGGAATGTCATGCCAGTCTAGCTGCACGAAGGCCAATTCATTACCTGAAGCGTTGGTTACAATTTGAACTGAGCCATGCACTTCTGACGCTGTGACAAAGCAGCACATGTTTATGCGACTCCGATGGACTTCTGAACTAGTGTCCTGGGCCTGAGATGATTGATCACCAACGACCCTTTCCCATTTTGGAAGAGAAAGTTGGAGGAGAGACAGCAATCATAACAATATCATCATTGCAGCATTTTGTTGCCGATTGTTGAAATTCTAATTTTCAACATTCAATTAGGAACATAAGTCAACTTTTCTGTGCTTTTTGGTCTTAATGAATTAGAAATTTTAGAGTTTTGTGTGTTTTATTACCTTGGTGATCATCATAGCACAAAGGAAAGATTGAGTCCTAAAATTAATAGTAACAACATGGTTTTGTGAAAGAGAAATCATGTTTATCCAGTTTATTGGAGTTCTTTAAAGTTGTAATACAGACTGTGAATAAATGGAGCCCGTAGATATATTGTACTTCAATTTCCAGAATTTAACAAGATGCAACTTAAAAAAAAATTGTACAAAGACAATTGTAGGGAATTATATATTGGCTTTGGAGAGAAGATTGGACAGCTGGCAAGCAGAAAACAGAGTAAGCATAAATGGATTGTTTTTGATTGACCAGTGTAATTCTGTTGGAGTATGGGTTTGTGCCTCAACTTTTCAAAATTTATAGCAGTGACTTAGATGAGGGTAGCGAAGGCCTGGTAAATTTGCAGGTGACACAAAGATATATAGCAAAGTATAGTTACAGACCAATAGATAGGTTGAGTAAGTGAGCAAAGTCTGAGCAGTTGGAGTTTAATGTTGGACAATGTAAGGTTGTTCACTTTGGAGAGAGGTGTATTACTTGAAGAGGGAACGACTGCAGAATTCTGAGGTGCAGAGGAATCTAGATGTTCCAGTACATGAATCACAAACATTAGTACATCAAGTACAGCAATTAATTAAGAAGACTAATGCAATGATACCATTTATTAAGGGCGGAATTGAACATAAAGGGAAGGATGTTATGCCTCAGTTAATACAGGGCATTGGTGAGACCACATCTCAACTTCTATGTGTAGTTTTGATCTTATTTCGGGAAGGATATAATTAGGTTAGTAGCTGTTCAGAGGTGATTTACTGGATTGATTTCTAGAATGAATAAGTTCGGTTATGAGGAAAGTGTGGGCTTATTTCTACTGGAAATGCCAGGTGGCTTTTCTCCAGTATCCTGAATGGTCTGGACAAGGTGGGTGTGGAAGGATCTTTCCTCTTGTAGGTGAGACCAGAACTAAGGGGCGTTGTTTCATAATTAGGGGCCACCATTATAGATATAAATAAGACCATGTTCCTTCAGAGGATTGTACGGTGTTGGAACACTCTGCCCCGGAAGGTGTGTGTGTGTGTGTGTGTTTCTGATAGATTCTTGTTAGGCTAAGGGTCGATGGGAATGTGGAAATGGAATTGGTTTATCTCTTTTTTTTAAGCCTCTGATTCTTCTTAATTTAATTGAGGAGTTAAAAACTGAAAAGGCTGAGTATTTTGTATTGAAAAGTACTATTCCATCCAAAAAGATAGCTGTTAAGGAATAAAGTGCTTATTGAAATACTGTGGAGTTTGTTGCCATTTTGAGTCTTCTTTCTTAGTGATGTAAATTAAGGAGGATTATCGCAGATATAGAGAGTACCTATTGAACTAGAGAATGGTATAAGTTGTGTGCTTTGCAGAAGCTATTTGAACCAAGAATACATATTGCTAGTTATTAGATTTTATTGCTTGTATTCAAGAGTTAACCACTGGTTTAACACAATTTTTAACACAGAAGGGAGGAATTAATTGTGTATGGCAAAACATCTCTGGCTTGGGCTACTGTTTTTCCACTTTAAAAACTTTGCTCTTCATACTGCTCAATACTAAATGGTTAATGAGGAGAGACAAAAATACATTTGTTTGGTCAGATAGGTCCTGAATATTGCTGAGAACAATGATGTTGTCAAAGCTTTTCTTCTTAAGTACATAAAGACAAACACAATAATGCCAAATTTCAAGCGATCACTTCATGTTAAACCACATGAGAAAAATGTACAGGTTGGTTGGCAGGTCGACTGTGATAGTCCAAAGCATTGCCATGGAGAATGCAGAAGGAAATATAACAGCTTGGAACCCACGCTCCTAAAGCACCTTCTTTTACTTGATGATAACAGGCAAAGTACAGACTGCACTCAACCAGCCTATATTGGTCAGACCCAAAACAAAACATTTCCTGCTTGACATGATTCTGTGATGAGGCAGCACTTGCAGAACAGGACTGAATGCGCTAATAGCTATATCAGCAGTTAATTTAAGATGAGCTCACAATGTGCCTTAATTATTTGCTAAGTTGCATACATTCATATGCAGGGGTCTATTCTCTGCAAATGAAAGACGACAAGCAGGACTTATAAACTTAATGGTAAGGTCCTGGGGAGTGTTGCTGAACAAAGAGACCTTGGAGTGCAGGTTCATAGCTCTTTGAAAGTGGAGTCGCAGGTAGATAGGACAGTGAGGTGGCATTTGGTATGCTTTCCTTTATTGGTCAGACTACTGAGTACAGGAGTTGGGAGACCATGTTGCGGCTGTACAGGACATTGGTTAGGCCACTGTTGGAATATTGCATACAATTCTGGTCTCCTTCCTATCGGAAAGATGTTGTGAAACTTGAAAGGGTTCAGAAAAGATTTACAAGGATGTTGCCAGGGTTGGAGGATCT
>NC_057711.1:27059496-27065483 GCF_004010195.1 Chiloscyllium plagiosum | reverse complement strand
GACAAAGTCTTTTCCCTGAGGTTGGGGAGTCCAGAACTAGAGGGCATAGGTTTAGGGTGAGAGGGGAAAGATATAAAAGAAACCTAAGGGACAACCTTTTCAAACAGAGAGTGGTACGTGTATGGAATGAGATGGTGTGGTGGAGGCTGGTACAATTGCAACATTTAAAAGTCATCTGGATGGGTATGTGAATAGGAAGGGTTTGGAGGGATATGGGCCAGATGCTGGCAATGGGACTAGATTGGGTTGGGATATCGGCATGGACAGGTTGGACCGAAGTGTCTGTTTTTGTGCTGCACATCTCTATGACTCTATGACTCTGTAAGTGTATTCAAAGCTAAGATAGACAGATTTTTAATCTGTAAAAGAGTAAAGTGTTATGGGGAAAAGAGAAAAGTGGAGTGAAGGACGAGCCATGATCCCATTGAATAACAGAACAGATTCAATGGACCTACTTCATCTTATGGTCTTATGTGTTCAAGCCTTGCACCTTTTTTGAATTAATGGGGAAGGTACAGTCCTCTGTTGCTTTCTTCTTGACAACACCTCAGCCATCCAGCGTCAATCCTTTAATACCCTTTAATCCTGTGGTATAAATTGTGATTGTTCAAAATTTGGCATTCTTCCATTTATGCTGATGAGCATTGGACGAAAACCTTGGCAACATTTCTCTTCTCAGCAAAAGTACTTCAACCATTGTCCTCTTTCCACGCTAACCTTTAATTTCAGACATCCGTGTCATGTTTTATAAAAAGTACAGAATGGGTTTTGTTCGGAAGTTATCGATGATTATCATTGAAACAGATGCACACGCGCCAGCATTGTGGGATAAACCAGGCTCATTGTTCTTGACAGATTGTAAAGTGTTTAACTTTTTTTAAAGGATTTTAATTATTTTGCAGAGCAATATTATGTCTTCTCTCTCTTTCTCTCTCTCTCTCTCTCTCTCTGTATGTGGAATTATGGCATGCATGAGAAGTGATAGCATAAGCCCCCATTGCAGTGTGTAAACAAAGTGATCCGGTCTGAGGTTTGACTTTGCAGTGTTGCAATCTGCTCAGGGCTGCGCATGTGTTACGCATGATGCTACGTGTACAAAAGGCTCTTTGCTGCAGTTTTATTTTGGATTACCCCCTCTACAGCTTCCCTTTTACTCATGTTTCATTTCAATTAGGGATGTCCCTTTTGTTTCCAGATGGGAAAGATTTCACAATCTTAGTGAATACTGTAAGCTTGTCATTTAATAACAATAACAAGATAAATATATGTTTCTCCCATAGAATCAACAACCTTCCCTTGTTCATGAACGCTCACAGATTGGAGAGCCGTGAGTACACTTCTATTTTGTTCTGAATAAAATGCAGTTTTGAAATTAAAATTGAAGAGCCTATTAGAATTTTATATCCTGAACTTGCCACTGAAGTCCTGAGTTCAACAGTTGGGCAAAATAAAATGTTGACGTGTAAAAGGTCAGTTTGTTTTAATGTAGTAACACAAAGGTGTATAATGCTGAACTGTAAGGACCATACAGCACCAGAAACTATTCAATTAATACTCGGTATTCTGTAGGCAAACCTCCAATCACAAAACTTAGGCCAGATAGGTACTGTAGCCCCTTAAGCATAGTAAAATATACCAAAGCACTGAAGATTGATACCTGACTGACCGAACAGTGACTAAACGAAGAGAAAGGGTTGGAGAGGCAAAGAGATGTGCGTCTGGAATTCAGAGCTCGGAATTTAAAGTGACAAACTTGTGGCCAGCAATAGTGGGATTTTGGGAGTGAGGGATGCACAAAAGACTCTGGGTAGAGTAGGCATGAAATAGGGAGATGTCATGTTTGGAGTAATTTGAACATGGGAATAAGAAATTGAAGCAGCAGTATACCAGAGTTCGGTTGAGATCAATAATTTCAGGATTTCTGAGTGAATGGGATTCGTTCTGAGTCAGAATTTGGGAATAGCTCAAGTTAATGGAAAATAATGGGGTTGAGGGAGAGGGGAGGGTTGAGAGGATGATTTGGAGTCGTGTGAAAACCAGACCAGATAAGGATGACAGTTGCCTTCCCTAAAGGATTTTGAGACTTGATCAGCTCAGTCAGTAATAGTGCTGTTTTTAGGTGAGTGTTAGACTAATTGAGTCTGGATGTAGGAAGGTGATGCTTGAGGACAGGCTTTGTGCAGGAGGAATGGAAGAAATTGTAAGTTCACCCAAAACTGGCTTTGAGAGAGGTGGTAGTGAGGTAGAGATAGGTAACATCAGTATAAATGAAAATATTCACCTTTTGTCTTCAAATTATTTTATAATTGGTGGGGCCAAGGATACTCCATTGGGCGATTCAGGAGATAAAGGTGCAGGGATGGGAAGCAAATCAATTGTAACAATTGACAAAAGTAACAAGTACTTTCTAATCAACCTGTTCAGAGAGAGATATGGGGATATGGGACTTGAACCCAGACCATCTGGTCCTGAATTAGGCACACTATCACCACAAGAACCCTTAGGAAGGCTATTAGTACTCAGCAGTTCAATGGAGGACAGATATTGATGAGAATGGTGTAGCTAACTGCCTCAAGGACTGCGTAAGGATTGCATGCATCTGTGACTTTCATGACTAGAATTTCAGCATTGAGGCTAAGTCAGAATTCAGATCAGAGAGATTCAAACATGGAATTATGGGAAAAATGATCATGGATACAGACATCAAATAAATTTTTGTTCCGAGGAGGATTGTATGATGACTCCAAATTTGAAAAGAAGTGAACGGCACCGGACTATTTGCGGCATCGGCTAGCATGGGACAGTCAACATTGAGGCTTAAGGGAGGTGATGGCTTCGTGGCATTGTCACTGGACTTGTATTCTGGAGATCCCAGGTAACATTCTGGGGAGCTGAGTTCAATTTCCACAATGCCAAATAGTGTAATTTGAATTTAGTAATAAGTCTATTGAGGACCATGAAACCATTTTCAATTGTCATAAAAACAGCACTACTATCGACTGAGCTGATCAAGTTTCAAAGTCCGTTAGGGAAGGAAACTGACATCCTTGTCTGGTCTGGTTTTCATGCAACTCCAAATCCACAACAACGTAGTTCACTCTTAACTGCCCTCTGAAGTGACCCAACAAGTGAAACTGCTAGGAAGTTTTAAAAAGGAATGAAACTGGGTTGAACACCTAATATCAATTGGAGACATGGTTTTTAACCCCATCGTGAACACTTTGTATCTGTCCTTACCTATGAGGCAGATGCTGATTGGGCAATGGTGACAAAGCAAAACACACAGTGACTAGATGGTTTTGAAATTAATGAGGAGGTGCTATTGAATAAGCCGATTGTGCTTAAAATTGTTAAGGCTCCAGGATGGGATGCATCTAAGCATAATAAAAGAAGTGAGAGTAGAAATTGTAGAAGACTGGAGATAATCTTCCTCAGGGTGGCACGGTGACTCAGTGGTTAGCACTGCTGCCTCACAGCGCCATGGACTTGGGTTTGATTCCAGCCTCAGGCAACTGTCTGTGTGGAATTTGCACATTCTCCCCACGTCTGCATAGGTTTCCTCCGGGTGCTCCGGTTTCCTCCCCCAATCCAAAGACGCACAGGTCAGGTGGATTGGCCGTGCTAAATTGCCCATAATGTTAGGTGCATTAGACAAAGGGAAATGAGTCTGGGTGGGTTACTCTTCGGAGGGTCAGTGTGGACTTGTTGGGACAAATATCTTGTTTCCACAATATAGGGAATCAAATCCAATTCAGGAATAGTGCCACAATCCAAAATAAAGAAAACTAAAAAGATGTGATCCTTACATGAAGCCACGGATTTCATGCTTGAAAACAGATAAGCATTTACTGCAAAGGAGGAAGACAGAACAAACACTGAATTATCTATAACCAGAATCACCATACATTAAACAAGCATGAGCAGACAAATTGTGGTTGATTACAAACTAGAAATTACATATTGAATGGCAGGAATGGATGAAGAAATGTCTCCACATCTGTCATAAATGGCCTACCCTTAGGTTGTGACCCCTTGTTCTGGACTCCCTGGTTATTGGGATCATTCTTCCTGCATTTACACTGTCTAGTCTTTTTAGAATTTTGTACGTTTCCAGGTAGACAGGGTGGTTAAAAAGGCGTTTAGCATGCTTGCCTTCATTGTTCAGACCATTGAGTATAGGAGTTGGGATGTCATGTTAAGTTTGGTGAGGTCACTTTTAGAGTACTGTGTACAGTTCCGGTTGCCCTGCTATAGAAAATATATTATTAAATTGGAGAGGATGCAGAAAAGATTTATCAGGGTGTTGCCAAAACCAGAGGGTTTGAGTTATAAGGATGGGCTGGGACATCTTTCACTGGTGTGTAGGAGGTTCAGGGGTGATCTCATAGAGGTTTATAACATCCCAATGGGCATAGATAAGGTGAATAACAAAGGTCTTTTCCCTAAGGAGGGGGAATTAAAAATTGGGGACATATTTTTAAGGAGAAAGAATTACAAGGGACCCTTTTCGTATCGAGGGTGACTCTTATATGGAATAAACTGCCAGAGGAAGTGGTTGATTCAGATACAGTTACAAAATTTAAAAGACATTTGGATAGGTACGTGAATAGAAATAGCTTAGAGATATCGGCCAAATGCAGCAAGTGGGACAAGTTTAGTTCGGGAAACTTGGTCGGCATGGACAAGTTGGACCGAAGAGTCTCTTTCCATGCTGAATTACTCTACAGATGGTGAAATTTAACTTTAGTAAAATTTGAAATTCAGAAGTCTAGTCGAATGGTGGCTGTTGATGGCCGCATCGTCGATAGCTATAAAAACCCATCTGGTTCACTGATGTCCTTTTGTGAAAGAAATCTGTCATCCTTACCTAGTCTAGCCTACATAAGCCTCCAAATTTACAGAAACACACAAAAAGGGGCAAGAGTATTCCATTTGGCCCTTCAAACCTGCTCCACCATTCAGTAACAGTATTGCTGATTATCCAATTCAGTACCCTCTTCCTGCTTTCACCCCATACCTTTGATCCTTTTAGCCCTAAGCTATTTGAAGGAAGTCCTCATTTGAGATGTGGGAGGATTTCAAAGATAGGTTAACGGTAGTGCAGGATAGGCATATCCCGTTGAAGGCAAAGGATAGGAAGGGCAAGATTCGTGAACCGTGGATGACAGGAGAAATTGTACGACTAGCCAAGAGGAAAAGGGAGGCGTACATAAGGTCTAGGCAGCTAAGAACAGAACTGGCCCTGGAGGAATATCGGAAGAGTAGGATATGCCTTAAACAACGAATCAAGTGGGCTAAAAGAGGTCATGAAATAGCTTTAGCAAGCAGAATTAAAGAAAATCCCAAAGCATTTTATTCTTATATAAGAAGCAAGCGGATAACTAGAGAAAGGATTGGTCCACTAAAAGATAATGAAGGAAGGCTGTGTGTCGAACCTGAGAGAATGGGTGAGATTCTAAATGATTACTTTGCATTAGTGTTCACTGAGGAGAGGAACATGATGAATGTTGAGATTAGAAACAGAAGTTTGATTAGTCTGGATCACGTTGGCATAAGTAGGGAAGATGTGTTGGGTATGCTAGAGGTTATTAAGGTAGACAAATCCCCAGGACCCGATGGGATCTATCTCAGGTTGCTGAGGGAGGCGAGAGAGGAAATAGCTGGGGTCCTGACAAATATCTTTGTGGCATCCTTAAATACAGGTGAGATGCCGGAGGACTGGAAGGTTGCTCATGTTGTAGTAGGGATATTCCAGGTAACTACAGTCCAATGAGCCTGACGTCGGTGGTGGGGAAGTTGCTGGAGAGGGTACTGAGGGATAGGATCTATTTATATTTAGAAAAGAATGAGCTTATCAGTGATAGGCAACATGGTTTTGTCCATGGGGAGATGGTGCCTTACCAACTTAATAGAGTTCTTCGAGGAAGTGACCAAGTTGTTAGATGAAGGAAGGGCTGTTGATGTCATATACATGGACTTTAGTAAGG
>NC_057711.1:27022828-27059447 GCF_004010195.1 Chiloscyllium plagiosum | reverse complement strand
AATTATACAATGAATGGAAGAGCCTTGGGAAAAGTTGATGGGCAGAGAGGTCTGGGAGTGCAGGTACATTGTACCCTGATGGTTGCTGCACAGGTGGATAGAGTGGTCAAAACGGCATATAGTATGCTTGCCTTCATTGGACGGGGTATTGCGCATAAGAGCTGGCAAGTCATGTTAAAATTGTACAAGACATTGGTTCGGCCGTAATTAGAATACTATGTACAGTTCTGGTCGCCACATTACCAAAAGGATGTGGACGCTTTGGAGAGGATGCAGAGAAGGTTTACAAGAATGTTGCCCAGTATGGAAGGTGCTAGCTATGAAGAAAGGTTGAGTAGGTTAGGTTTATTTTCACTAGAAAAAAGGAGATTGAGGGGAGGCCTGATTGAGGTTTACAAAATCATGAAGGGTATAGACAGGGTGGATAGAGACAAGCTTTTTCCCAAGGTGAAGGATTCAATAACGAGAGGTCACGCTTTCAAGGTGAGAGGTGGAAAGTTTAAGGGGGATACACGCGGCAAGTACGTCACACAGAGGGTGGTGGGCATTTGGAACGTGTTGCCACAGAGGTGGTAGAGGCAGGCACGGTAGATTCATTTAAGATGCGTCTGGACAGATGCATGAGTAGGTGGGAAGCAGAGGGATACAAATGCTTAGGAATTGACCGACAGGTTTAGACAGTACATTTGGATTGGCTCAGGCTTGGAGGGCCGAAGCGCCTATTCCTGGGCTGTAAATTTTCTTTGTTCTTTGTTCTAAGAACCTAAGGTATCTAATACCTTGAAAACATTTAATGTTTTGGCCTCTACTGCTTTCACCCATGGCTCAGCACTCCCTGGGTGAAGAGGTTTCTCCTCATTTCGATCCTCAATGGCCTACTCGAATGATTTTGGACTACAAGGTCATCAGGAACATTCATCCTGCATTTACCTTTTTTACCACGTCTGCCCTGAAATGTGGATGGCACTGCCCTATAAAAGGGCAAGCAAACAATCAATTCAAGAGTAGTTAGGATTGGGCAATAAATGTTGGCCTAGCTGACAAGACTCACATCTTGTGAATATATTTTTTTAAAAATCAATCTGTCCCTGGGATCTTGATACCAGAGCAAGGCCTACTTCTGGCCTGGGCCCTGCCTGATTGGTGTCTGGTTGATCAGGCCTTCTTGTGAAGAGGCTGTGCAGGCCAAGTGCAAGTCTGCAGGCATGCCTCAACAAGACTCTGCCCTGTGAGCATAAACCCAGAATTGACTAGTTTAGGGGATAATCCATGATCTTTGGACACATGTGAAAACATCATCATATTGTGTCATTCTGGTTACTTTTATCCAACGTCGGGGAAGCAACAGTGACCCAATTATTACGAAATAAAAAGCAGTATAGCACAGATAAACAACAGCACAAATTATTTAATTAAATGTGAGCCTTCAGTATATATTTCGGTATAACGACAAAAACAAAGGATAAATAGCTTCCAGTAGTTCAATACAGTTAGGCGTTAAAATCTTGCTCTGTTGACCAGGTTGAAAGACCTAGTGGAATGTACCATACATAGGATGACTAATGTATGGTGTCTAATAGGATGTTGAACGTTATCCTTCTTGCCCGCAATCTGTTAAAGCTTTAAACAGTGTACATTTTAAACTTGTTTGAAATGAAGTCCCTTTAAATTGTCCAACAACCAGATCTGTCTGGCCTACCTTCTCACAAAATAATTACACACTAATTAATTGTAGATGATATACATCTTGGGTTATCCTGAGAGCTGCAAGTGATTAGGTAAATGCAAGTTGCTTCATTCATAATGTAACCTCGGTGGTAGACAATTTGGAACATATAGAGGTAAAAACAATGACTGCAGATGCTGAAAACCAGATTCTGGATTAGTGGTGCTGGAAGAGCACAGCAGTTCTGGCAGCATCCAAAGAGCTTCGAAATCGACGTTTCGGGCATTCCTGATGAAGGGCTTTTGCCCGAAACGTCGATTTCGAGGCTCCTTGGATGCTGCCTGAACTGCTGTGCTCTTCCAGCACCACTAATCCAGAATTTGGAACATATGTCGCTTTTAAGAAGAAAGTGAGAGTGGTTAAACAACTAATGGGTGAAAGAGTCTTCAAAAACATCCCTATCCTCAATGATGGGGGAAGCTGGCCATTTGATTCAAAAGACAAGCCTGAACCATTTGAAGCAATCTGCAGCCAGACGTGCTGAGTGGATGACCCACCTTGTAACTCCTTCTTAGCTCCCCACCGTCAGAGATGCTGAGCTTCAGACAACTTGATGCACTCAAAATGACAGCAAGAGACTGCTGTCAGCACTGCATGCTGTAAAGGCTATGGATACTGACACATGCCAGGGGTAACACTGAAAATGAGTACTCAAGAACTAGCAATGCCCTTAGCCATGCTGTTCCAATCCATCTACAATACACGTATCTACTGACAATGTGGAAAGTTGCCCAGTTAGATCCTGTCCACAAAAAGTGAAGCAATCTAATCCAGTCAATCATCGTTTCATCAGCTTTCACTCAACCATCAACAAAGTGATGAAAAATGGTGTTGACATTGCTATCAAGTGGTTTTTGCTGAACAATGACCTGCTCACTGACACCTCGTTTGATTTTATCATGGACACTTAGCTCCTGACCTCATTACATGGAGGAAAATGTTGAACTTTAGAGCTGTGGCGAGAGTGATATCTAAGGTAAACAAGCAGGAGGCTGGAAGAACACAGCAAGCCAGGCAGCATCAAGAGGTGGAGAAGTCCATGTTTTGGGTACAACCCTTCTTCAGGACTGGGGGTGGGTGTAAGGGGAGCTGCAGATAAAGGAGGCTGAGGGAGGCTCTTCTAGCCTCCTGCTTGTCTACTTTGGATTCCAGCATCTGCAGTTTTTTTTAATCTCTAACTAGGAGTGATATTTTGGCAGTATTTGACTGAGTATAGTACAAAGGAACCATAGTGAAGCTCAAGTCAATGGAAAAACTCTCCACTAGTTCCAGTCATACCTAGCATAAAGGAAGAAAGTGGTGGTTATTTAAGACCAATCATCTCAACTCCAGGGAAGCATCAGTATCAGATGAGTTATCCTGGAGCTGAGATGACTGACCTCCAGCAGCCACAACCATCTGCCTTTGTGCCAGTATGGCTCTGCCCAATTCCCAATGATTCCGTACTTAGTCAAGTGGCACCTTGATGTCAAGGCTATGACTTCCCCTGAGTTCAGTTCATCTGTCCATGTTTGAATCAAAGCTATATTGGGTCAGGAACTGGGTGTGCCATGTGAAATCCAGTCTGAGCGTTAGTGAGCAGCTTATTGCTGAGCAAGTGTCACTTGATAGATCTGTTGACAATCTGTTGACTTTACTGATGATGGAGAGTCGACTGCTAGGGCACTAATAAGCTGGGTTGGATTTGTCCTTCTTTTGGTCCAATCTTCATTACAATTGCAGGAATGCTTTCAGGGCCCACAGCCTCAGTGTCTTCAACTGTTTCTTAATGTCATGTGAACCGACTTGAATTGGCTGAAGGATGGCATCTGTGTTGCTGGGGAACTTCAGGAAAATGCCAAGATAAATCATCCACTCAGCACATCTGGCTGAAGATTGTTGCTATTGCTTCAGCCCCATCATTTGCACTAATATGCTGAGATCCCCCATCATTGAGGATCGGCTATTTGTGGAATCTGGTCCTCCTATTGGTAGTTTAAACATCCACAGTCCTGTTTGCGAGCTTCATCAGGTTGATACCTCAGATTTACAAATGCCTGGTACTGATCGGGGTATGCCCTCCTACACTCTTCATGGTCAAACCCCTGATTTGATGTTAATAGCAGAGTGAGACAATTTCAGGCCATGAGACTACAACTTGTGGCTGGTTACAATTCTGCTGTCTTTGATGACTCACAGGACCGCATGGATGCCCAGTTTTTAGTTGCTAGATCTGTTCAAAATCTAGCCCATTTAGTACAGTACCATATAGCTCAGTTGAGGGTATCCTCAGTGTGAAAGCAGGACTGCATCGTCAAAAGGACTTGAAGGAGTCACTCCTGCTGTTACTGAGGAGCTCCGCCCTGACTGTATAGCACTGTTCTGCCATCTCTGATGGTTTGTCCCACTGATTAGATAGGACATAACCAGGAATGTGAGGATGGTATCAGACACATTGTCTGTAAGGTATAACTCCATTAGTATTATGTCAAGCTGTTGCTTGACTAGTTTGTGATTCAGCTCTCCTAGGTATGGCATAAGTCCCCAGATGTTAGGAAGGAGGATTTTGTATGTTTGTCAGGTTGGAGTCTGACATTGTCATTTCTTAGTGCTTAGGTTGATGTGGTGTGGTCTGTTTAGATCCCTTCTTTTCTCAGTTTGACAGAGCTATGTAGTTTACTGGGCCATTACAGGATATTAATTTGCTATAGGTATGGAGTCATACATAAGCCAGACCAGGTACGGACAGAGGTGTCCTTCACTGAAAGGACGCTATGAACCAGTTGGGTTTTTTACAATATTCATTTTTCTTTCAAAGGTTCCAATAATTCCAAATAGTCTCTGTCAGTTGGCTGTTGTGTACTGTTGGCTGTACTTAATTTCATATACTAGCTAACCTTCTATCTTAAACTATTTCAGTGATAGTCCTAAAATGAAAACCCATTATCGATTTATGAACATGTATGAACAACTTTTCATGACCTACCAAATCAAAGCTGCTCAATTTTGTAAACCTCAGTAAGAGCCCTCATCATCCCTGTTCCAGTGAATTAGAACCCTTTCTGCAAGCCTATCTCCATAAAATAATTTAAGTAATTATTAGCAGTATCTCTCCTACATTCGCATTATCTTATCCACAGTGGAGTTCACAGATTTCCACACAATTGCAGTTTGTACAAATCAATATCATTACATTGTGTTTCTACTCTGTGTCCCATGTGGAAAAGAGTCCTAACGTTAAAACTAGAGGTCATAGTTTTAAGCGAGAGGGGAGAGATACAAAAGGGTTCAAAGGGGTAATTTTTTCACACAGAGGGTGCTGAGCATCTGAAACAGGCTGTCAGATGTGGTGGTGGAAGTGAGTATAATTTAATCATTTTAGAAACATTTGTATAGGTGCATGGATGGGTTAGGGATGGAGGGATATGGACCAAATGCTGGCAGATGGGACGAGTTTAATTGTGAAAACTTGGTGGCATGGCCAAGTTGAGCCAAAGAGCAGATTTCCATGCTCTGTGACTCTATTGGCTTTTTAAAAAATTGTATTTTCCATCTGCACCCAGATGTCTATGAATCCATAATGCGGTTTAGTTTAATCAGTCCTAATTCTCAGTTTGATTTCTATATAAACGTTTGCATTGAATTTTAGTCAAACGAAAACTATGAGAAGGCTAACTTTAAATGTTACATTTTCTCATAGATACCAAGCTATGTACAACTACAACCCCAGAAATGAAGATGAGCTGGAGCTGAAGGAGGGAGATATTGTTGATGTCATGGAGAAGTGTGATGATGGCTGGTTTGTTGGTATGTGTCTTTTAAAGTATCTCTGCTATTAGAGTAGATGTGAACTCAGAGATTTTGTTCATTTCTGAATCCAAAACCCATGGAAGGAAACCGGTATTAGTAGGGATAAAAAAAAAGACAGGTAAACATTTCCAAGAATCAAAGGAGAAAAAGTAACTGTTGAAGCCCTTTCAAAAAGAAACCTAGAAGCAGCAGCTCACAATAATTTGACAAATTTGAAGTTATCAACATCAGACAAATAGTTTAAGATTAGAAGAAGCGAAATAGTTGACAAACTCAAGTAAAGGACATGTGGTAAATTAATTAATCTTGATCTCCCCTCCACCCTTCACTAGCAAGGGCACATAGTCAAAAGGAGCAGAGGCCAGAGGTGTGTATTACTGCTCTATAGTGATTACGCACAACCTATATTCATTTAGTCTGGTTCCCTGATGAAGAGGGATAATGAGGAAGTTACCCCATCAGGATGCCTTTTCACTTTTACTCGTAAACTTCCAAATGTGTTACAAGCAGATTTTCCATGGATACAGTGGAAAGTGTGGGAAGTCAAAATAAGCATATGCCAGAGCGTCATTCTCTTCTAATTACTAACATGGAAAAAGCCTATGAAATTTGCTGTGAACTTTAATGTAACATTGAGTTTTTCTCCACGTAAACCTGCAAACCAGTGCAGATTTTAATGATGGGCTTTTGGTCACTGCTAATCCCTATTCTTCTGTAAGCTATTATCGATTTACTTCTGGAAATGTAATGCGTTATTTTCAAGGGGGAAATGCTTTCATTTTTCTCTTATGATTCCATTTATTTCCACTTATTTACTTTTAAAAAAAAAGCATGTGGGTAACAACGGCAAGTTTGATAACTGATTTTCTACACATTTGGTCCCTTTTGGCCAAAAGGAATTTTTCGACCACACTGCTGGAAATTAAAGTATACACAGTAATTGGAACTATCAACAATGAGTAGACTTTTAATGTCCGTCAACTGGACTGTTCATGCTCATGTAGGCAGTGAGACCTGTCGACCAGACACTCCAGTTCCCTTCCCTTGACTGCTTATACCATCTCTTCTCCCTGAGTGGGATGGGTATGCTCCCATTACATAAAACATAGAACATTACAGCGCAGCACAGGCCCTTCAGCCCTCGATGTTGTGCCGACCTGTGGAACCAATCCAAAGCCCATCTAACCTAAATTATTCCATTATCATCCATATATTTATCCAATGATGATTTAAATGCCCTTAAAGTTGCCCTTTTGTTGCAGGCAGGGCATTCCATGCCTTTACAACTCTCTGAGTAAAGAACTACCTCTGACATCTGTCCTATATCTACCACCCCTCAACTTAAAGCTATGTCCCTTCATGTTAGCCAACACCATCCAAGGAAAAAGACTCTCACTGTCCACCCTATCTAATCCTCTGATCATCTTGTATGTCTCTATTAAGTCACCTTTTAACCTTCTTCTCTCTAATGAAAACAGTCTCAAGTCCCTCAGTTTTTCCTGCTGAGATCTTCCCTTCATACCAGGCAATATCCTGGTAAGTCTCCTCTGTATTATTTCAATGCTTCCACATCCTTCCTATAATGCAGCGACCAGAACTACACGTAATACTCCAGGTGTAGCCACACCAGAGTTTTGTACAGCTGCAACATGACCTCATGGCTCTGAAACGCAATCCCTCTACCAATACACACCGTACGCCTTCTTAACAACCCTATCAACCTGGGTAGTAACTTTCAGGGATCCAAGCACATGGACACCGAGATCTCTCTGCTCATCCACACTACCAAGAATCTTAACAATAGTCCAACTCTGTGTTTCTGTTACTCCTTCCAAAGTGAATCACCTCACACATTTCTGCATTAAACTCCACTTGCCACCTCTCAGCCCAGCTGTGTAGCTTATCTATGTCTCTCTGTAATCTGCAACATCCTTTGTCACTAACCAACAACTTTACCAACCTTACTGTCATCCGCAAATTTACTAACCCATCCTTCTATGCTGTCATCCAGGTCATTTATAAAAATGACAAACAGTAATGGCCCCAAAACAGATCCTTGTTGTACACTACTAGTAACTGAACTCTAAGAAGAACATTTACCATCAACCACCACCCTCTGTTTTCTGTCAGTTAGCCAATTTCTGATTCAAACCACTAAATTACCTTCAATCCCATGCCTCCATATTTTCTTCTGTGGAGTACCTGATCAAATGCTTTACCGAAATCCATATACATCACATCAACTGTTTTACCCTCATCCACCTGTTGGGTCACCTTCTCAAAGAACTCAATAAGTTTTGTGAGGCACGACTTATCTTTCACAAAACCAAATCAAATCCTTAATCAAATTATACCTTTCTAGGTGATTATAAATCCCATCTCTTAGAATCCTTTCCAACATTTTACCCACAACCGAAGTAAGGAACACTGGTGTATAATTACCAGAGTTGTCTCTACTCCCCTTCTTGAACAAGGGGACAACATTTGCTATTCTCCAGTCTTCTGGCACTATTCCTGTAGACAATGATGACATAAAGATCAAAGCCAAAAGCTTTACAATCTCCTCCCTAGCTTCCGAGAGAATCCTAGGATAAATCCCATCCATCCAGGGACTTATATTTTCACAATTTCCAGAATTGCTAACACCTCCTCCTTATGAACCTCAATCCCTTCTAGTCTACTAGCCTATATCTCAGTATTCTCCTCAACAACATTTTTTTTTTCCTTGTGTGAATACTGACAAAAATATTGATTTAGCGCTTCTCTTCGGACTCCATGCACAACTTCCCACTAATGTCCTTGACCGGCCTTAATCTTACTCTAGTCATTCTTTAATTCCTGACATACTTATAGAAAGCTTTAGGGTTTTCCTTGATCATACTTGTGAAAAACTTGTCATGTCCCCTCCTGGCTCTTCTTAGCTCTCTCTTTAAGTCCTCCCTGACTAACTTGTAACTCTCAAGCACCCTAACTGAACCTTTACGTCTTATCTTTAGATAAGCATCCTTCTTCCTCATGACAAGAGATTCAACTTCTTTACTAAACCACGGTTCCCTTGCTCAACCACTTCCTCCCTGCCTGTTATTTCATATAAATGTTGAAAGTTGATAACATGACTTTGATCATTATGCAGAAGATTGGGATCTAAGCTGCAATCATATTTGCAGTGGTATAGGGAGTAGATGTACAGATGGCATTTATATAACCTCTGTCAGCTTGGTTCTAAAGGGAATCAAACCATCAGGTAGTATATAAAAGTTACTATTGAAATTCTGTCCCAGTGTTTCCCCTATCCAAAACTAGTGACTATTCCAATGATGTTTAGAAATGGAGATGTCCACAGTGTATATAACTTGGCATGTATTAATTTGTGATGTACCGTGGCATATAATAGATGAATCCTTAATGGTAACTTATAGAATTTTGACGTTTCAGCACTAATTTTTAATGATGTCTTGAGGTTGCCTAATAGGCCATGTATCCACAGAATAAGCAAAGATTCAAGAATTTTCTAGGTCCTTCTTGTTTTGAAGTTTTTATTTGATCCGCAACAACTTTTTAAAAAAAATTGTGATAGCTAGTAAGTTCTAGATCCCTTTATCTTGTAGACTTGTGTGCTCTGCAATCTGGATTGAATTGGTCAAATAACAAAAGTTGGTTAGTTGAGTCTCAGCTGTTCTTTTAGAGAGATGAAACGATCATATGATTCTATTAGAGATGGGAAAGTGCAATGTAACACACTGTACCAGCCAGGAAACTTAGAAACTAAAACTTGCTCCTAATGGGGGTGATAAACTGACCATAGACATTTTAAACCATTTGCCTAAGCATAAGTTGACCCGTCTTCAACTTAAATTGATGTGGGACTGAGACACCAATGCAGAGCTAGTTCAATCAGTTTGATTCACAATCCTGATAAGCCCCTGTATGTTTCATGATACATCCAAATAAAGCAAAATGGAGTTCAGAAGGAGATGACAGCAGCTGCATTTGCCCCAAGTTTGGGAGCGAATTTTATTGTGAAATAATTTGCCAAACATCAAGATACTTTCCTAGGAACAATCACATTGCTACCAGCTCCAGAACAAAGGACAAAATGCCCACACTTTCTACTACTTCACAAAACTGTTGGGAAAAAAATCTACAGCTTGCAGAGAAAGTAAAAGACACTGCTATTCAAAAGACTGTGAAATTGGAATCTATCTCTAAGGACGAGTCCATATTGACAGAAGGAGCTGACTGAAAAATCAAACTTCAACTGTACCTGAAATCAAAACATCATCTATCCTGGAATCCCATGAATCTGGTAAGTTTACCTTATAGTCTCTCCTTCCATGCATTCTCCCTATAAAGTAAAAATAATAAACAAACATATATTTAACATAATATAGAATGCTAAGAATGCTTTAACATCCCCAATATGCATGTAAGTGGTCCTGTGTACAGTGGTCCATTTTTGCACTTCACCTGCTTTTAGAAGTTTCATCTAAATGACATCTACCTTTTGTCTGCCTGCAGTTCCACTCAATATGTTCAGATAACTAAGGTTTTGTACCTTGTCCCTATTTTGTCTTCCCAGATAGTCAGCCAACCTCCACCTTAAACACTTGCAATGAAAAGAGTGCAGAAAACACACCAATTGCCAAGAAACACGTTGACAAAAAGTTGCCATCCTCAGCAACTCTGAAAACTAATGTACATAAAGAGGGAAATGTACAGTCTCTTGTGGACAAACACAAAAACCAATCACCTGTCAGCACATCCCCTGAAGGAATGTCCTGGGCATACCCACAATGTTTGAGTGAAGCTGAATTGAAAGACGAGGCAACGAGTCAGCAAGAAGAGGAGGAAAGCAGCCAAGACTCTTGCTCAACATCTGAATCTTCGGCTGCACCTCCATTAGCATCCCAGGATCTTAATGTAGTCCAGAGTTTTCCTTCAATTCCCTCGCAATTACAGAGCTCTAGCATATCTTCCTTAAAACTTGAGCATCCTGACGTGTGTCCCTCACCAACACAAAGCCCAGTAAAAGGATCAGATCAGCCAGAGCAGGTTACTGACAGCAAGTCAGCGGATAGGACAGATTGTGAGCTGCAAGTGGAAATCACCAACTTCCTCACCCCATCGGCTGATTTCCTGGAACAGATTATGGATAATGTTCCCACTGATGTGAAGGCCAACACGACAAATGAGAACACCCATCAACAACAAGAGTCAGACGCCAGTCTCCTTGCACTCTCTGCAACATTTGGGATGCTTGTAGATGAGGGTATGCACTTGCTCAGGAAGACTATGGACAATGTCCATTCCAGTGTGCAGTCTGGTAACAAACAGATGCACATGGACATGATTCACCTTCACCATATTATCCACATGGGCTGGGTGCAGTTAGCCGATCAAATGAGCTCTCTGATCAAAGTGCTCACCACACTCGTACATAACCAGCAATCCTCTTCCACCTTGTTGCATAATATAGCACTTCAGCGTACCATAGCAATATCTGAAGGCCATTTTCCAGACTACATCAGGTGTGAAACCACTTCAAAGGTAGCTGAAGAAACAATGCCTGCGACGTGTTACATTACAGAGGAAACTTTAACCAATGCTTCTGAAAACCCAGCCGTCAGTTCTTCTAATTCTGGAATGTATAAATGAAATGGAATATGTTAGCATTTTCTGGAAATACACATATGCTGCACAATGATGTGTGCCAATATTGTTTCTGAATAGTTCTTTACTTGAAAGGCTTAAAGATAAAAAGCTCGTAATAATATAATGCTTTCCATGGCCACCAATATCTCAAAACATTTTAGATTCATTGAAATACTTTATGAAGTGATGGTCACTATGTAATGTAGGAAATGTGGCAACCAAGTTGCATTCAGCAAACTCTGAGTAACAGCAAATTGGTATTGAGCGGTTAATCGTTTTTTGTGATATTGATTGAAAAATACATATTTTGGGCAGGTTTGCAGTGATAATTCCCCTTTTCTTGTTTAAAAGAGAACCATGGGAGATTTTAATACAGATGGCACCTCAGTTTAACGTCTCATTTGAAAGATACCATCTCAGACAGTGCAATGCTCTCTGAGTACTGCATGTGTGTGTCAATTTTTATTTCTATTCTTGAGCCTTGACTGGGGCTTGAACCCAGAATCCGGTAACTCAAAGACAAGAATGTTAACAACTGAGTCACAGCTGTCACAGGTGTAGAGTATAAAAGCTGAATTTGCACTGATTTATTCTGGCCATATCACTGATTTCATTGAGCAAAATACTTGAAGAAAATAGAGGTAACTCTAATCATGTGGTTTCTTTTGTACAGAGTTCCAAATTTTTATTTGAGATATTCTTCCTTGTGTCTCCATTATTATCTTTTCCTTCTACATTCTACTCATCCATTAGCTTTGTACATAGAGTGAGCCCTTGAACATGGTGGCAGTCCACTCCAGGATGAATCTCTACCTATCTTTAAATTTTTGGGTTAGGTTTTGGCTCCCAGTCAAAAAGACAGCAAAGTGAAGCTAAATGCCTGTTGGAGTTGGCAGCATGATGACTCTGCCTGGTCCAATTGCCAGTCTAGTTGGTGTACCACACCTTGACTTCCCACCATAAGGACTGGTGAAGTTGGCAGGAACTGGCTATGTGATCCTTAGAATTATATGACTCGGATAGTTCCAACATTTTAAGCACAAGGTAAGTCTATCAGAGATTGGTCATGTTATCCAGGGCTTTTGATAAACAGGACAATTTAGTTAGTGCTTTAAAATTCTTGGAAAGTGAGTGTGATTGACAAAGCCAAGATTTCCAATCCACTCTTGATAGATTTGTGATTACCAAGGTAATTAAACATTATTGTGGATGTGCAGGAATGTAGAGTTTAAGTTAAAATCAAATCAGCCATGATCTTATCGAAAGGTGGAGCAGGCTTGAGGGGCCAAATGGCCTACTCTCAGTCATATGTTTGTATCCCTAATTACCCTTGAAAGGGTCTTGGTGAGTTGACGGCTTGAACTACTCCAGTCCATGTAGTGTAGGTACTCCACCAGTGTTTTAAGGAATTCCAGGATATTGACCCAGTGACAGTGAAGGAACAGTACTATATTTCCAAGTCAGGACGGTGTGTGGCTTGGAAGGGAACTTGCAGATGGTGGTGTTCTGTTCATGTGCAGCACTTGACCTTTTGGGTGGTAAAGGTCTCAGGTTTATTTTATTTTTCTTTACGATCTGAGCATTGCTGACTGGGCCAGTCTTTATTGCTCATCCCTAATTGCCCTTGAGGCTATAGTAAGCCACTTTTATCAACAACTGCAGCCCATTGGGAGTGGGAACATCTACAGTGCTGATAGGAAGGGAGTTCCAGGATTTTAGCCCATCGACAGCACAGGTACAGCATTGTAGTTCCAAGACAGGATGATTTGTGACTTGGAGAGGAAGTTGATTTGGCAGGAACCTTGGTGAGTATGCGAATGATACACATACTGCTGCCTCTGTGCATAGATAGCAGGGGGAATAAATATTGATGGCAGGGATAGGGAGCCACACAAGCAAGCTAATGTCTCCAGGTTGTCCAGTTTTTGGAGTGCAATTAAAGGTGCACTCATCCAAGCCAGTGGAGAGGACTCTGTTTGATTTGTGTTTTGTAAATAGTAGACCAGCTTTTGGGAATCAGTAGGTGAGTCACAAACACAGAATTCCCAGCTACTAACCTCTTTTTTTTGCCACAGTATGTATATGGCTTGTCCAGGTCAGATTTTGGTTAAAAGTAAACCTCAGCATGTTGATAATTCAGGAATCGACATTAGCAATGCTGTTGAATATCAAGGGAAGATAGTTCCATTCCCTGTGGTTGGAGATGGTAATCACCCGGCATGAATATTATTTCCTATTTACAGAACTGAGCTTAGCCATTGTCTAGGTCTTCCTGTATGTCAGCATACATTGGCTCATTGAGTCTGGTTTAGCACACTTTATCTATGGGGTACATTTTGTTTTGCATGTGTAAAAAGACCTTCCACACATAGATGCATTATATGTACTATATCCATTCAGTAAATACACTTTCTGAAAAAAATGCTCCTATAACATGTGAAGTAAAAGCTTGCTACTTAAAGTACTGGCCAATAATTGTTTATTTCTGTATTGATGCTTGGCACTTTTTGTACATCCATGCAGCACGGTAAACTGTTTTCATGGTCATTGCTGACCACTTCTTAATGTCAAATGTAAGACCTGATTCGAACGAAGGTTTAAAGAAAGGTAGTAGTGACTGAGTGTCATTAATTGGATCATTTTCTTTATTATCCCACCCAAAAATTTCCTTATTATGTTTACAGGTATTTATATTCCACGAGTAGCTATAACTGTGTGTCTAACTCAGTGAAGTTATAATTGTGCCCTGAAATACAAAAATAAATCATTAGTTAATAATGAGTCACAGAAGTTGAGAAAGATGTCATCCGTATGATATTAATTTTACTGAAAGGTAGATTATTGCCCCCTCCACACCTGCAAGTTGAACCTGATTTCAGTACCTGATTATAATTCGAAATTTGATTAATGAACACACAAGAATCCTCAGAAATTATAATCAAGGCATGGCTTATCATGAGTCTGTTCAATTAAAATGTTGAATAAAGAATGATCAATAAGGTGGCACACTAGGGAAGATGAATCAATGAAGACTAAAAGGCTGGAATATAATGAAGTTTGCTTTTTCTCTTTAATCACAGGAACGTCTCGGCGATCCAAGTTCTTTGGTACCTTTCCAGGAAACTATGTGAAGCGACTATAAACTTTTATACATATTTGTACACATTTTGAGTTTAGCACAATAACCTTCTGCAGCTCTCATTAAAGGAAGTTTCAGTCTGTAGACACTCAAAGACACCTTTGTGATAGTTGTGTGATTGACTACAGCTAACTTCAGAAGCATCATTTAACCACATCTTCAGTCAAGGAATAAGGATATTTTGAAACATGTCATCTGGAGGTTGTTCTACGTTTCTTTCAGGATATTTGAAGAACAATTGGTTTTTATTATTAAGGTGCACTTACTTGATAAATCCTTTATTCCCCTATGTAAGCAAACGTAGTGAATGCTTATTTATTCTTCCTGGTACAGGAGCTTACAGTGGTCTGTCACTAACATTTATTATTGATGATTTTGTCACAGAGTAGAGAAAACACATAACACAATTAACAAGTATTACACTCGTAACTCATACAGCTATGATAATTGCCACTTTCTAAATAAGAGCTGAAGTCCTGTAGTCTGCTCTATTTTTCCTCCAGTTAATTTGCTCAGTTTGTTTTGCTGTTGAATGATGAGGTGCAGAAGCAATAATGTCACATTTTGTACAGGTTGTTTGAAAATTGTTGAAGGTGTGTTTCTCACTTCCACACAAATCTTTTAGTAGTGATGGCTTAGAATGTATAGTAAAACTAAGGTTTCATGAAAGAATATTGAGTTGATCAGGCATGAGACCATTCTTTTCAGGTATTCCCAAATCCAAATTGTCATATTTAATACTTTGTGACTGCTTGGACTCAGCACCTACTAAGGAATGCAGATGTCCAAATGTCATATAAGATTTCAGTTTGAAACTGGATTCAGGTTACAATTACAGCAGCATGAGGCAATTTACTTTGACACTGTGTGCTCCAGCCCGGCTGACAAGGTTTTTAAAAAGAGTGATGGTGCACATTTTAAAATCCACTTGTCTGATATTAGTTGTGTTATTTAACGTAACTCCATTATTAACATGGAAATGACTCTGCCGTGCTTTCATGTATTTTTAAAGCTCCAAAAGAAATCCCTATTGACAGTTTGTTTATATGGTTGAAAAACCGAGCAGCTTCTTTCTGATAACATACAATTTCCACTCTAGAAATTTCGGACACATTTTTAGAAATTACTCAATATTTGACCGAAATGAAAGGTTCTTTTTATTTAAGAATCTGAGCAACGTGTTCCCTGAAATCAAACGATAAACTAAACTGCCATGGTTGGGTATCAAAACACACAAGCAGAAGGGGAATGAATCGTTTGCGCTGCAGCACCTTAGTTCAAAATAAGCATGTGTGATTGTCTTTCTAATTTCTTTCATAAATGCTTGAGTTTACCGTAGTATATGTTGTCCACACAGTTTGTACATATATATATGTCTGCTTTATTTTGTACAGATGTTTTAGTTGTTGCATTTTTTTAAAAAGTCACTACTTTTCAGAAACTTTTATAAGTCTCTGTCATTTCCCTTACCCCTTTTTACTAACCGCCTCTCCCATTGCCCTGGTTGCAAGCACATTTAGATGGTGCAAGTGTGTACGATAGTATTTTATTGCAGAATTTTGCAAATTGTATTTCAACAAATATAGTGTTACCAGCAAAAAAAACTAACTGTACATATATCTTTATAGTTATTAACAGGAAATGAGAATAAGGCGTCTGAATAGATTCACTGATACTCTTTTGCAGTATATCTTTATTACACCAAAACTCCAGCCTAAGCTGTATAATCTTGAAGCTTCAAATTTTGAATCTGTTGAACTGCATGCAGTACAGCTGTGAAATCAACACCTTTACTGTTGTTTTATGATGAAAATGACCATATTTGTTGCCTGTAAAATGAGAACTCTTTATATTCTCTGTAACTGATTTTAAAGATTTCTTTTCGTAAATGAACATCAAATGATTCATTTTGATGCAGTACAATTCTTATGGAGAAAAGAACTCAACTTTTTCTGTGTTTTTTGTGAATTTCAATCCCTAATAAATTTTGCCTGAATTGAATTTCTCCTCCCTCTGTATTTGTTTGGTTTAAAGTTTTCTGAAACAGGATACTGAAGCACTGAAAATAAGATTTCACAGAATGGGCACAAATGTCCAGTCAGGTAGGTAAAAACAAGGACTGCAGATGCTGGAAACCAGAGTCTAGATTAGAGTGGTGCTGGATGGAAAAGCACAGCAGGTCAGGCAGCATCCGAGGAGCAGGAAAATCAACGTTTCGGGCAAAAGCCCTTCATCAGGAATAGAGGCAGGATGCCTGCAGAGTGGAGAGATACCCAGGTTTGGTCTGAAATTGGCAAGTGACATACGCACCATACAAATGTCAGGCTATGACCATCACCAATAAAAGAACATCTAACAATTACCCCTTAACATTCAATGGCATTATCATCACTGAATCCTCCACTAACAACACCCTAGTGGTTACCATTGACCAGAAACTGAACTGGATTTGCAATATAAATACTGTCATTTGGAAAAAATAACATCCCATTCTTTTGTGAATTGCAATCCCTAATAAATTTTGCCTGAATTGAGTTTCTCCTTCCTCTGTATTTGTTTGTTTTAAAGTTAAATTTAAAGGCGGTTGAAGCACTGAAGAGGGGTGTTCAACAAGTGTTAAGGTCTCAGGGCACAAACAACCCTTCAGTTGGCAGATTGGCATACACCTCCCGGAGAATTTTAAATGTTTCCAGTGGCATAAAATAACATGGAGCGTTGAACTCCCTAAAATAAACTATAGCACTGTCTTGAGATCTTATTTCATTGCTTGAATGCCAATGGCATGGGTATCATGAAAAAAAAATGTAATTCGTGACCTCACTTTGTCCCAAAGTGCTTACAGCTGGGAATCAAGGAGGCTGGGAAATGGGGAAAGCCTGTGAAAAGGTGGGAGATAGGTGGCATTCGATAACCAAAGGGTTTGTTGTGCAAAGTCAGAGAGAGTGCTAATGTAACAAGTAAAATGTGTCTGAAGGAGGTGTGAACGGCAGATTCTGATCAGCTGCTCTTTAACTTTCATAAAGGGATCAATCAGAATTGAATCTGCTTCCAACATCCTTTTTGTCAGTACAATAATGTTTCAGAGCACAACAATGTTTTTCTCTCATGTCTCATCAGATTCTTTTGTCAATTGTCTTTAATCTTTTACTTTCTGACCCTTTTGTCCCTTGAAACAATTTCTTCTTGTATACTCTATCAAAACCCATTTTGGAATTTCAAATCTCCTGTTATCCTTCTCTGTCCTCTAACTTTATTTATATAGCACCTTTAATGCAGTAAAACTTCGCAAGTGTATTAAGAAAGACAGAGTAAACATATAATGTTCCCAATGACTAGGGAGCCCAGAATCAGGGATAACAATCAAAGGATATTGGGTAAGCCATTTAGAATAGCGATAAGGGAAACTTCTTCACTCAGAGACTGATGAGCCTATGGCATTCTCTGCCACAGAAAGTGATTTAGGCCAAAACATTGAATGTTTTCAAGAAGGATTTAGGTATAGTTTTTAGGGAATCAAAAGGTATGGGAAGAAAGTGATAAATAAACAGAAATTGCGGGACAAACTGCCAGACCTGCTGAGCATCTGTGAAGCGAAAGCGTTAAAGTTTTGGGTCAAGTGACCCTTCTTCCAAACACTGGTCCCAAAATATTAAATCTGCTTCCTCTCCACAGACTTGCTGAGAGACTTGCTGAGTTTCTCTAGTAATTTATGTTTTTGCTTTAGATTTCCAATGTCTGCAGTTCTTTGTGACTTTTAGGAAGAAAGTGGGAATAGTACTGAGTTGGGTAATCAGCCATGATCGTGTTGAATGGTGGAACATACTTGAAGGGCGGATGACCTCCTCCTGGTCCTATTTTCTATATTTCTATCAAAGTTGCAGCAAGTAACTCCCTGCTCCTGACTCCCAAAGCCTGTCCACCATCTACAAGGCAAAACATGGAATATTGCCCACTTGATTGGATAAGTGCAACTCCTTCCAAACCTATGACTATATGATCTAGAAGGACAAGGGCAGCAGAATTCTGGGACACTACCACCTCAAAAGTTACCTAGCAAGTCACTCACCATCTTGACTTGGAAATATATCACCTTTCTTTCAGTGTTGTTCTGTCAGAATCCTTAATAGATTGTATCTCAATGGGCCGAATGGCCTTACTTCCGCTCCTATGTCTTATGGTCTTCTGGTCTACTTACAGCAAATGGACTGCAGCTCACCACATCTTCTGAAGGGTGTCTAGAGATGGGCAATAAATGCTGGTTGAAACTTTATTGCTGGAACAGCACAGCAGGTCAGGCAGCATCCAGGGAACAGGAGATTCGACGTTTCGGGCACAGGCCCTTCTTCCGCAATAAATGCTGGCCCAGCCAATGATGCCCTCATCTCATAAATGAATATTAAAAAGCCTTTCCTCATAAGACTTGTAGTTCCAGCAATTTTGCAAAGAATTTAAAAAAACACTTTTGACATGCATAAATAAATCTCACAAGACTGTCAGTGAAGATGCCTCTGGGCTCATGTATTTTTATTCAAACATCCAGTTCACAGCAATGCAACATTGGTTGCAAAGCTGCCACCTTAACACTTCTGATTGGTTTTGGTTTCCAAATGCTGAAGAGCCCAATCAAGAGATTTATGTAATCTAGGCCATACAGTAAAATGCAGACTGTCCTAAATAAAGTACAAGATCCATAATCACGTTAATGAAAGAATCACAGCTGCAGAAAAGAGTCGCACCAGGCTCGAGAAGTTAATTGTGATTCTCTTTCTACAGATGCTACCAGATTTGCTGAGTTTCTCCAGCATTCTCTGTGTTTGTTTTGGATTTCCAGCATCCGCAGTATTTTGCTTTTCTTAAAATTAAGTTGAAAAATTTGGATTGCAGGCCCTAAATTCTTTAATCTCCCTTGTGTAGTAGTTTCTTGGCTGCAGCAAGCAATTCAAGTGCACCAGCTGCCGAATTTATGTTAAGCCTGTTGTTTTGTTACGTTTTGCTTGAGTTCTCTACAAAGAAATTAACAGTTAAAGTTCAAGCACCGTGGGCCAAATTAAGTGGCAATTTTAATTAGCACCAGCACTGGGGTATTAAGAGCAAGCAGGAAAGTTGGATCAGACTTAATGGCTCCTGACAATAAAAATTACTCTTCTGAGTATGGAAAATAATGAAGTGCTGCCATTTGCTAATATTTTTACTCATGCTAGAACTCAGATAGTTACTCTTGATTAAGTTCTCTGTCTGGTCCCCCAAAGAGCATCCTGTCTTTTTCCTGATCTATGAAGAATTGGAAGATTGTCTGATTTATACGTGCTGCTGTGAATGAAATAAATGGAAGTTATCTCTCAAATTGGATCAAGCTGTCCAGTAACCTTGAGGTTTAAAACACAGAGGATGATTGTTGACTGAGAATATACCACTTCTGTTTAAAACCTGGCATATAGAAAAATCGATGAATCCTAACTGCATAGAATCATAGAGATGTACAGCAGGGAACCAGACCCCTCAGTCCAACTTGTTTGTACTGACCAGATATCTTAAAATAATCTAGACCATTTGGCAACATTTGGCCGATATCCCTCTAAGCCCTTTCTATTCATGTACCCATCCAGATGCCTGTTAAATGTTGTAATTGTATCCTTTTCCACCACCACCTCTAGCTGCTTATTCCACACATGCACCACCCTCTGCATGCAAAAGTTACCCCTTAGGTCCCTTTTAAATCTTTCCCCTCTCACCTTAAACCTAAGTCCTCTAGTTTAGGACTCCCCCCACTCTGGGGAAAAGATCTTCTACTTACTATAGGGACATGGGGCTATTTCCATGTCCCTTTTGATTTTATAAACCACTATTAGGTCATCCCTCAGCCTCCGATGTTCCAGGGAAAATAGCCCCAGCCTATTCAGCCTCTCCCTGTAGCTCAAACTCTCCAATTTTGCCAACATCTTTGTGAATCTTTTCTGAACCCTTTCAGGTTTTACAGCATCTTTCCTACAGCAAGGTTTTTTTTTCAACTGCATAAATACCTCAATTAAACATACCAATAGTAATGGATAGTGTGTAAGGATATTTCTTGCTTGTCCAAATCAGCAGATTTATAAATGTCACTGATCTCTTTGGCAGGCTTTTTTCATAAAAACTTTACTAAAAACCAACTGCATGTTACATTTGAGAAGTTTACCTTTTGAAATGCATGTCAACATACTTCTTCAAAGCAGATTTACATCATGAAATGAAGAGAGTGTGGGCTACAACATGAACTATTTCACCTGTGTTCATTTTAAACATATTGCTCCCTACTCCAAGCACAATATTGGAGAACTCAATGTAACCAGCACACAAAAGGAGACAGCCATAAAACTAAAAGCTTGAAATTAGCTGAGGATATTGGCATACAAGTTTTCAACACCTATCAAATAATTTTCTTTACTACTCTAAGAGAGGTTATCTCCTGTTAAAATACATGTGCAAATCCCTCATTAAAGTAGCAGACAGGTGAACTTTGTATGAATGATTTGTGTTTGCACAATAAAAATTTTCCAGGCTCACTTGTTCCATTGCCAACAGCTTATGTCACTTAGTGTTCCTATTCAAATGTAGCATAAGCATTAAATATGAAATGGAGTGGGAACTGCAAGGATTTTTTTTCCCATTAAAAACTATGTTTAATGTAAATGATATATGCAATAACGCAACCCATGAAGCCAGATTGGTTTTCAATTGACTGGTTTGCATATCAGCTTCACTGAAAAGGTGGGAGTTGGATGATTTAGTAGCTACAGAGCAGACATCTCCAATTTAGTCTACATGTTTTCTGTGCTGCACGGACAGTTATTGCTGACATGATGAGACATGGTTTTGCCATCTTGTGAATACTTTTAATCTAGTCCTGGCAGCACAAATAGCATGGCTCATAATTGGACTCTACAACCACTGCAGTCAATAAAAGCAAGACAGTGTCTGTTGATCTATACGCAGTACAACAATTTCCTGACACTTTGATGCACATCAGCACAAAAAAGAATTGAGGTCTGGAAATTTTTCAATAGATTTTTTTTTCACATTCTCAGAATTATACTCCCCTTCTTTGCATTTTCACCTTCTCATTCTAAGTCAAAACTTTGCTACACAGCCTGTAAACAGAGTTACATTTCTGCCCATATATGTCAGTATTATGAGCACAGCAAATGTTATTATGGTAAGAATCCCTGAAATTGTGGAGAAATCATATCACAAATATAAAATGACATAATGAATGAAGATAAATTAGTGCTTTCTCTTCCGTCACCAAAATTTCATATTTTACTCAATTTGTTATGTAAACAGTTTTTCCATGATTAATGATTTTTCAGACCGCAGCACAGAAATCACTAAAATCTCTCTACTCCTATTTGTAACCTTGGATAAGTAATTTGGACAACCAGCTGGCTGGAGATGTGTGATTTTGACTGTCACTTTGCCAGTGTCTCATTATTATGGTTTCATACTTCCGAAGAGTTAGCCCATGGACAACTTGATGTCTGGAACAAACTGGATACTCAGTTCACAACAATCACCAGCATTTACACCAGACCATTAACAAGAAACTCCACAGGAGCATTCTTGAACCAATGTCAACACTGAACTTGGTAAGGAGCTAAAATAAAACAAAGAACTGTGGGTGCTGACAATCTGAAACAAATCAGAAATTACCAGCCATTCAGCCGGTTTGGCAGCATCTAATTCGAGCCCAGAATCCCTTCTTCAGACCATTCTCTGCTTTCTCTCCACAGATGCTGCCAGACCTGCTGAGTTTCTCCGGCACTTTCTGTTAAGATAAGGAACTATCGGGTGACTAAAACCCTGTTGAAGGAGGTAGGTAACGAAGAATGTATTAACAGAAGAGAGTCAAGCAGGAAAGTTTTAGGGAGGGAATGAGAGTTGTAGTGGCTAAATGCGTTAGCTCCAGTGGTGGAGCATGTAAACTGGGGATGTGCAAGGAGGAGTGCAGATAATCTCAGAACTGTAGGTCACAGAAATGCCAAAAGGTGATTCAGAAGGGTTGTATTGAACTCAAAATGTTAACTTTGCTTTTCTGTTCACAGATGCTGCCAGAGCGTCTGGGTTTGTCCAGCACTTTCTGTTTTTGTGCCAAACGTTGAGTCCATGGAAATATTTGGAACGAAGGATGCCTTGCCTATAGAGTAATGAATGGCAAGAATGGAGAAACTAAGGTCGGAACACCTCTCACGTCCAAGATAAAATTGAGAGGCAATAAGTTCAGCTGGGAAAGGAAGGGTTAGAGTCATGATAGTGGTTTTCAGCCAAACATAAATTTGCCAATAATTATGATGGCAAATGTATCTGATGATATCCATGAAAAAGAAGATTTTCAATGTTTCTTCCAAAGCAATAGAGGATTTTCTGACTGCAAGATGACATCATTTCCCCCTGAAACGTGCCTGTAGTTAAAATAATCAATAGCCAACAGTGCTATATGAACTTGAAAGAAAATCAGCTGTTCCTACAAAGTGGTAGCACATGTTGGAGCAACATGTAATAGTAGATCAAAGATTTAATTCCCTAATAGAGGCAAGTTCGCAGTCTTAATGCTGAGCTGAGGGAAGATTGGGATGAAACAAAAGAAACATTCAGTTATCCTTCTCAGAAGCAGAGAAATTACAGAAATCACCTTGCTACCACCCGAGGAGTTCTGAAAGTGCAATTGTAAAGTGGGTGAGAAAAGCCACTGCTTTTGCTTACAGCTGATGAAAGCTTGGGCCACTAACAGGGGGCGCTAGCATATGGAAAGAACCTCAAAACAGTTGAGCCAATTGAAAATAATCAAGAATAGTGCAACAATACATATAAAAAGAAAAACCTACATTAAGATAACACTTTTCACCAGATATCATCTTTCAGTTGCTTGGCAGATGGGTGAGATGCCAGGTGGGTGATACGTCAGGTGGTTTGGATGGGTGGTGGGTGAGATCCCTGGTGGGTTGGTGACCATGTGGACGAGATGAGAGGTGGGCTGAGTGGCAGACACGTGAGATGCCAGGTGGTTTGAGTGCCAGGTAGGTCAGGTGACAGATTGGGTGAGATGCCAAGTGGTGTGAGTGCTAGGCGGGTTGGATGGCAGGTGGGTGAGATGTCAGGTGGATTGGGTGGGAGGTGGTTGAGCTGCTAGGTGGGTTGGTGACCAGGAGGGTGAGATGAGAGGTGGGTTGGGTGGCAGATGGGTGAGATACCAGGTAGGTTAGGTGGCAATTGATTAGGATAGAAGATCGGTGAAAGGGTCAGTGGGTAAGGTGAGAGGAGAATAGCATGACTGCTGAGTGGGGTGAGGGGATAGTTGTGTCTGAGGACATAGGCATGGGTCAAAGAGAGGGAATCAGTGTGACTGATAGAGATAACCAACAGTTAGACTGGGTTTTCTCTGTCTGGGTTTTCAGTTTCACAGAACTGTACAAATTCTCTGACTAGCTCAGAGTCTGGCTTCCAAGGAGGGTCCCAGTGAACAGGCAAATACCCATCAGCTGTTGAAACTTTCCAGAAAATTCTCATAGGTCAGAATGTCAGGACTTCCGCATGGTCCTGTTGGCTGCACGTTCTTGCGAAGTAGACTGAGGGATCAATATTGACCAAGACATCAAGGACACCTTCCCTGTTCCTCTGCAAAAAGCTTTCTCAAAGCAGTAATCGGTATTGCACTGAGACAACAGCCTTGATTTTTGTCCTCAAACCCTAATGCAGGGCTAACCCTTGTGACACAAAAGCAGGAATGCAACCAACTGAGCCACAACTGACACTTAGCCATAGGCCCCATTAAACAAGGCTGGAGAATTAATAATGAGGAGTCAGAAAATGACAGAAGAGTCATTGGGATGTACAGCACGGAAACAGACTCTTCAGTCCAATTCGTCCATGCCGACCAGATATCCCATCCTAATCTAGTCCCATTTGCCAGCACTTGGCCCATATTCCTCCAAACCCTTCCTATTCATATACCCATCCAGATGCCTTTTAATTGTTGTAATTGTACCAGCCTCCACCATTTCTTCTGGTAGCTCATTCCACAAACGCACCACCCTCTACATGAAAACGTTGCCCTTAGGTCCCTTTTATATCTTTCCCCTCTTACCCTAAACCTATGCGCTCTAGTTCTGAACTCCCCCATCCCAAGGAAAAGACTTTGTCTATTTATCCTATCCATGACCCTCATGATTTTACAAACCACTATGAGGTCACCCCTCAGTCTTCGACACTCCAGGAAAAACAGCCCCAGCCTATTCAGCCTCTCCCTATAGCTCAAATCCTCCAACCCTGGCAACATCCTTGTAAATTTTTCCTGAACCCTTTCAAGTTTCACAACATCCTTCTGATAGGAAGGAGACCAGAAATGCAAGCTATATTCCAACAGTGGCCTAACCAACGTCTTGTATAGCCGTAACATGACCTCCTAACTCCTACACTCAATATTCTGACCAATAAAGGAAACATACCAAATGCCTTCTTCACTATCCTATCTACCTGTGACTCTATTTTCAAGGAGCTATGAACTTGCACTCCAAGGTCTCTTTGTTCAGCAACACTCCCGAATACCTTACCATTAAGTATATAAGTCGTGCTAAGATTCGGCTTTCTCAAAATACAGCACCTTGCATTTATCTAAATTAAACTCCATCTGCCACTCCTCAGCCCATTGGCCCATGTGATCAAGATCCCATTGTAATCTGAGGTAACCTTCTTCACTGTCCACTACACCTCCAATTTTGGTGTCATCAGCAAATTTACTAACTATACCTCGTAGGTTCATATCCAAATCATTGAAAAATACTTTGCATCAATCCTCATGGTCAAGAACACTAGTATATCAAAATTACTAAATAATCAAGGAGTTAAAAGGAGGGTAAAAATAAATGCAATAACTAACACTGGAGAAAAAGTACTAGAAAAACTAATGAGGCAAAAGGCCGACAAAACCCCTGGGCTTCGTGGATTGCATCCTAGGGTTTTGAAGGAATAACTGCAGAAGCATTGGATGCAGTCGTAGTAATGTTTGAGAATATATTTGGGAAGGTCCTAGAAGGATGGATAACTGCCAATGTAACACCTAATGAAAGAGCAGTGCTCTGAAAGCTTGTGCTTCCAAATAAACCTGTTGGACTATAACCTGGTGTTGTGTGATTTTTAACAATGCAACACTCCTGTTGAAAAAGGGAGGGAGATAATAAACAGGTAACAATAGACAGTTAGCTTAACATATGGTGCTGGGAACACGTTAGCATCTATTATAAAGGATGTAACAGGAGAGCATTTAGAAATACATGATATAACCAAAGTCAGCATGGCTTCATGAAGAGGAAATCATGCTAGACAGATCTTTGTGGAGGTAACAGGCAAGATAGATAAAGAGGAATCAGTAGTAGTACATTTGGATTTCAGAAAGGCCTGTGATAAGGTACCACACATAAGACCCCTTAAGATATGATCTCATGGTGGCGAGGCATGGGTAGAGGATTTGTGAATTAATAGAAGACAGAGTGTTTGGGGTAAAAAGGGCATTTTCAGGATGACAACTGTAACTAGTGTGAAAGTGAGGACTGCAGATGCTGGAGATCAGAGTCAAGGTTAGAGTGGTGCTGGAAAAGCACAGCAGGTCAGGCAACATCCGAGGAGCAGGAAAATAAACGTTTCGAGCAAAACCCCTTCATCAAGAATGAGGCAGGGAGTCTCCAGGGTGGAGAGATAAATGGGAGGGGTGGGGGGTAGGGCTGGGGAGAAGGTAGCAAAGAGTGCAATAGGTGGATGGAGGTGGGGATAAAGGTGATAGGTTGATGAGGAGGATGGAGCGGATCAGTGGGAAGGAAGATTGGCAGGTAGGACAGGTCATGAGGATGGTGCTGAGCTGTCAGGTTGGAAGGTGTCAAGATGGGGGGAGGAGAATTGAGGAAACTGGTGAAGTCCACATTGATGCCATAGGGTTGAAGTGTTCCGAGGCAGAAGATGAGAGAGGTTCAGTGGCAGCGAATGGCTGCAAGCATGGAGTGGAGGATCCTGAAGGAGAACCGTTGCTGGCGATTTTGAATTCGTAGTCTGTACTGGTTGTCCTGTTCGGATCCAAACTGTGCTGGTCTGAATGTAGACCAGAGTCCGAGTGAAATGCCATGGGGAATCGGTGCCGGAGCCGCAGTTACTTACAATATACATTGATGATATGAATGACAATAAACCATTACTGAACTTGCAAATAATACAAACACAGATGGGAAGACAAGAGTCCACAGAGAGCTATAGACAGGTCAAGTAAGTGTCACAAATGTAGAGGGAATTTAAAGTTGGAAATGTGAGGTTATGCTCTTTGACAGGAAGAATTATAGAATCCCTAGAGTGTGGAAGCCAGCCATTCAGCTCATCAAATCCATACCAATCCTCCAAAGAACATTCAGTCCAAACCCATCCCTCTACCCTATCCCTGTAAACCTGTATTTCTCATGGCTAATCCATCTGGCCCACACATCTATGGACACTATGGGCAATTTAACATGGCCAATCCAACTAACCTGCACATCTTTGGACTGTGGGAAGAAACTGGAGCACACAGAGGCAACCCACAAAGATATGGGGAGAAAGTGTAAACTCCATATAGTCTCCTGAGAGTGAAATCAAATGGGATCCCTGGTGTGTGAGGGAACACTGAGCCATCATGCCCCCCTAAAGAATAGAAGTGTTGAATATTATTTAAATGTGGAAAGACTGCAGAAAGTTAAGGAACAGAGGGATTTGAGAATCTGCATCCATAACTCACAAATAGCGAGCATCCAAGTTCTGCAGTTAATGGGGAGGGCAAATGGAATGTTGGCCTTTATGTCAAATGGAATGGAATATATTGGGAAGGCAATGGTATTATGGGTGGACTGTTAATCCAGAGATCCAGGTTATGTTCTGAGGTACCAGGTTTGAATCCTGCCATGGCAAATGGTGGAATTTGAATTCAATAAAAAGTTTGGAATTAAGAGTCTAATGATAACTATAAATCCATTGTCGATTATTGGGAAAACCCACCTGGTTCACTAATGTCCTTTAAGGAAGGGAAATGGCATCCTTACCTGGTCTGGCCTACATGTGATTGTAGACCCAGAGCAACGTGTTTGACTCTTAACTGTCCTCCGGGCAATGAGGGATGAACATTAAATGCTGGCCCAGCAATCAACGTCGTAATCCTGTTAATGTATAAAAAACATTAAGAAGGTTTTGCTAAAACTATTTGAGGCAGATCACAGCTGGAATAATGTGAATAGTTTTATTCCCTTATCTAAAGAAAGATATGTTGGAATTGGAGGACATTTAAATGGGCATTGGACATATATGTGGATAATAATGGAACAGTGTAGGTTAGATTGGCATCAGATTATTTTCACAGGTTGGCGCAACATCGAGGACCGAAGGGCCTGTACTGTGCTGTAATGTTCTATGTCCTATGTTCTATGTTCTATGGTCTAATGTTGGAAGGTGTCAAGGTGGGGGGAGGGGAATTGAGGAAACTGGTGAAGTCCACATTGATGCCATAGGGTTGAAGTGTTCCGAGGCAGAAGCTGAGAGAGGTTCAGTGGCAGCGAATGGCTGCAAGCATGGAATGGAGGATCCTGAAGGAGAACCGTTGCTGGCGGTTTTGAATTCGTAGACTACGCCTCCTCCCACCCTGCCCCCTGTAAAAACGCCATCCCATATTCCCAATTCCTTCGTCTCCATCAAGACAGAACCCCACTGATGCTCACCTACCACCCCACCAACCTCCATCTGCAGCATATCATCCGCCGTCATTTTCGCCACGTCCAAACGGACCACACAACCAGGGATATATTCTCCCCTTCCCTATCAGCGTTCCGAAAAGACCACTCCGTCCGTGACTCCCTCGTCAGGTCCACCCCTCCCCCCTCCACCACCAACCCAACCTCCACTCCCGGAACCTTCCCCTGCAACCGCAAGAAATGCAACATTTGCGCCCACACCTCCCCCTTACTTCCCTCCAAGGCCCCAAGAGATCCTTCCATATCCGCCACAATTTCAACTGCACCTCCACACACATCATTTATTGCATCCGCTGCATCCGATATGGCCTCCTCGATATTGGATGGACAGACCGCCTACTTGCGGAATTTTGAGAGAATACCTCTGGGACACCCGGACCCACCAACCCAACCACCCCGTGGCTCAACCCTTCAACTCGCCCTGTCACTCCACCAAGGACATGCAGGTCCTTGGACTCCTCCATCGTCAGACCATAGCAACACGACGGTTGGAGGAAAAGCGCCTCATCTTCCGCCCAGGAACCCTCCAATCACAAGGGATGAACTCAGATTTCTCCAGTTTCCTCATTCCCCTTCCCCCACCTTGTCTCACACAAATCTCTCGAACTCAGCGCCGCCTTCCTAACCTGCAATCTTCTTCCTGACATGTCCGCCCCCACCCCCACTCCGACCTATCACCGTCACCTTGACCTCCTTCCACCTTTCGCATTTCTAACGCCCCTTCCCCAAGTCCCTCCTGCCTACATTTTATCTTAGCTTGCTGGACACACTTTCCTCAGTCCTGAAGAAGGGCTCATGCCCGAAACGTCGATTCTCCTACTCCTTGGATGCTGCCTGACCTGCTGCGCTTTTCCAGCAACACATTTTCAGTTCTGATATCCTTTACCTCCTTCCACCTATCACAACGCCCCTCCCCCAAGTCCCTCCTCCCTACCTTTTATCTTAGCCTGCTGGACATACTTTCCTCATTCCTGAAGAAGGGCTTATGCCCGAAACGTCGATTCTCCTGCTCCTTGGATGCTGCCTGACCTGCTGCGCTTTTCCAGCATCACATTTTCAGCTCTCATCTTACTCTAGTCATTCTTTTATTCCTGATATATGTATAGGAGGCCTTAAGGTTTTCCTTGATCCTATCAGCCAACAACTTCTCATGTCCCCTCCTGGCTCTTCTTAGACCTCTCTTTAAATCTTTTCTGGCTAACGTATAACTCTCAAGCCCCCTAACTGAGCTTTCATGCCTCATCCTCACATAAGCCTCCTTCTTCCTCTTGACAAGAGCTTCAACTTCTTTAGTAAACCATGGCTCCCTCTCTCCCTGCCTGATAGGTATATACTTATCAAGGACTCGCAGTAGCTGTTCCTTGAATGAGCTCCACATTTCAAGTATTTCCATCCCCTGCAGTTTCCTTCCCCATCCTATGCATCCTAAATCTTGCCTAATCACATCATAATTGCCTTTCCCTGAGTTATATCTCTTTTCCTGTGGTATATAACTATCCCTGCTCATTGCTATTGTAAACCTAAGCGAATTATGGTCACTATCCCCAAAGTGCTCACCTATCTCCAAATCTAACCTGGCTGGGCTCATTACCCACTACCAAATCCAATGTGGCATCGCCCCTTGTTGGTCTGTCTACATACTGTGTCAGAAAACCCTCCTGCACACATTAAACAAAAACGGACCCATCTAAACTACTTGAACTATTGTATGCCCAGTCAATATTGGGGAAGTTAAAATCCCCATAACAACTACCCTGTTACTCTCACTCCTATCGAGAATCATCTTTGCTATCCTTTCCTCTATATCACTGGAACAATTCAGTGGCTTATACAAAACTCCCAACAGGGTGACCACCTTTTCTGTTTCTAACTTCAGCCCAAACTATCTCAGTGGATGAGTCCTCAAACGTTCTCCCAGCTGCTGTAGTACTACCTTTGATTAATAATGCCACACCTCCTCCTCTTTTACCATTATTTCTATTCTTGCTGAAACATCTAAATCCCAGAATCTGCAACAACCATTCTTGTCCCTTCTCTAGCCATGTCTCTGAAATGGCCACACCTCAAAATCCCAGGTACCAACCCATGCTGCAAGTTCACCCAAGTTTTAGACATTGCTATTATTCTAGTGAATTACATGACACACCCGTGAAGGCAATAGATCCCTTTCAATATGTAGTGCCCAAAACTAAACATGGTTCTCCAAGTGGAGTCTAAGTAGTTATAATCCTACTGGACTTTCGGGCTCCTCTCTCATTAGATGGAGAGATGATTTGTGGCGGTTTAACTTGAGGATCACCACACCTCAGGAAAGGAGAGAGGTTGAGAAGGAGAGTCTTTCATGGTAACCACAGGCAGTGCAGGATTTGAACCCATGCTAATGGCATCACTATGCATTGCAAACGAGCCTTCCAGGCAACTGAGCTAATTGATTGCCTCAAACCGAAGGTTACAGTACTGTAGCATAATCTCCATTAGTTTATATCTGAATGAAGCCTGACCATCCAGTAAGCATTATAATTGTTTAAATACATGACCACTATTTTGTTATATTACTCTATGTTGTCTTCTAAACCTCTCTGGTCCTCTACCATTCCTAAGTTCTCACCATATAGAATACACTCTGAGATAAGGAGTGATGAGACCATGTATTGACTTTTAAACAAGGGTGAGAGTCTTAAAATCATGTAAAACCAAAGTACTGCAGATGCTGAAAATCTGAATGAAACACAGAGAATACTAGAGAAACTCAGCAGGTCAGGCAGCATCCGTAGAAAGAGAATCAGAATGAACATTTGAGTCCGATATGACTTCTTCAGATCTGTTTGAAGATGTCACACTAGACTTAAAACATTATCACTGTTCCATCTCAACAGATGCTACCAAACCAGCTGAACTGGGCACCATTCTCTGTTTTAAAATCGAGGTTTTGCTTGACCATGAATCAAGATTGATCACTGAGCAGAGGACTGAGAGGGGAACAGGACTTCTTAGAAATGGGCAGTAGGGTTTTGGATGATCTCAACTTTACAGATGGTAGATTATGAAAGACCCGTCAGGAATATGTCAAAATAATCAAGCCTACAAATAATAAAGGCGGGAATAAGCATTTTGGCCACACATGAGCTGAGAAGGGGACTAAGTTGGGCAATGTAGGTAGAAACAGGTAGTCTTAATAATGGCACCAATGTGAGGTCGGAGGTTCGTCTTAGGGTCAGATGTGACACCAAGGTTTGCAAACAGACTGGCTTCATCTTAGGCCATCACCAAAGAGGCAGATGGAGTCAACAGGTAGGATCCAGATTTTGGAAAATGTCAATGTTATAAAGATTAGTGTCTTATAACATTGCATCTTCCTCTCCTATATGGCAGTGATATGTACACTCACTGAACGTACAGAAGTCAAATACACTGGCATATCAATTGCTATATATTCTAATATACTCCCTAGAAAAGTTAATCTCCCTGCTGACATCTCTATACAGATGAAGATTTTAGGAAGGTCGTGCTCATAGGTTGCTAGCCCATTGTTGGCTAGTCAGGCTTCTCTATGACTGGCAGTTTCCCCACAGTGGGTGCAAGGAAAAGTGAAATTGCTGCTGTGAACAATTCAATCTTTCTCCTCCTTTTCTCTTTGCTGAATCTCAAATATCTCTGTCACAATCTGATGCCAAAACTCCAGCCATTTACAGTCTATGGCCTGCAGTGGCAGTGGTCAATGTGGCATACAGAGTGAGACTTCTTCATGGACAACATGAAACGTTTCAGAAGTTGTATCTGAAGGTAGTTCTCCAGCACTGTAGCAACAATTAGACATCCTTGGCATGTACTTGCTCATTCATCATCGGAACAGGTGAGCTTCATTTCAGCATTACAAATATGAACTTGAAGTGTGCATAGGCTGAATGCGTACACCTAGCATCTCTGTTCAATTTCTTTCACTTTTAGTTTTCACTTCCGTTATCCAAACAGGGATGTTCAAGAACTAGACACACTTTACACATGTTCGTGAAGGCAGCTGGGGAAAATAAATCGGTGGGGGCAAGGAAACGTCGAAACAGCCCGAAGTTTCACTGAAAGACCAACCATGGAAGATGCTCAACTGATATCCCCTAGTTCATCAGCAGCTATTCACCTCGACCTCAGCTGAAGTGGCTCACTGTTGACTCCTCGCCACTTCTTGTTTGCCAGTCGCTGTGGAAACCCTGCGGAGAGTTAGTTGTGGGGAGGTCAGAGCCAGAATGGATTTTAACTTGAAACCAAATAAGGGCACACGCCTGAGCGCCGAGGGTTGATGTCAGTGCTGGGGTTTGAGCGCCGGCCTGCAGAGGGGAGCGCTCAGCCTGGGCTCGGTGTTCCTTCGCGCTGTCCCTTCACAGCGGGCTCCCGGGAAGGGGGGGGGGGGGGCGGAGATACTGTCCCGGGAGCGAATGGGCGGAGGGCTGGGCGGACCGGGCCGGCAAGACAAGTTCATTTAAAGGAGCTTTTGGCAGAACAGTGCGAGCAGAAAGGGCAGGGGAAGGGGTTCACAGTCTCTTCAATATAGGATTCAAAAAGGTGTAATCTATTCGAGTTGACCGACAACCAGCGGGGATAATAATAAGACAATATGCCGCAAAACGTGGTTTTGACAGGACCAGGGCCGTGGGGTTTTCGACTGACCGGTGGGGCGGATTTTAACCAGTCTCTGACCGTCTCCCGGGTGAGTTACATTTCTGTGTGTCCCTCTACACTTGCGGGCTCCGAGGTGACTGTATTTGCATTGCTGGGGGGGCGGGGGGTGATGCACATTATTTTACACAGAAATCTCCACACTACGCCGTGTCTTCATGGTGTAAGATCTGAGCTGGGAGTTTGTCACAAACTGATTCCCGCCCCCAGTGGAGGCATCAATGAGGAGGGGGGCACATGAGCAAGACTCCTGTCATGTCGCTTCGCCTGCCCTCGTCACACAGTCCCCCGGACACATTAGAAGTGACGTTTATTATAAACGTCGAGGTGTTTTATTTCGTGTTTCTCAAAAACGATAAACGCTAACAGAGAGAGACACCTCGCTCAGCACCTGGTATGATGTTGCTGAGCTTCGTTTAAATCTCCAACGTTGTTTAACATCTCTCACAAGCACAAATGGTGGAAATCTGAGCGAGAATACAGTAACTATTCAGCAGAGCTGAGAGCAGTCTTTGGAGAGAAAAGCTGCTGCCTTTTTTCCAGTTTTGAAGCGTTACTCCACTCCACAGCTGCAGCTTGACCTGAGTCTTTCCAGCATTAACCCGTATTTTTATCATTAACGCCAGCATTGACCGTTCTCATTGTTTATGCCTGACTTGGTGATTAGAGAGAAATTGAATGACAGTAGCAGCAGTTTTCCCTAAACATTTGCCTTTCATTTGTGAATTTTGTTTGTTAGACATTATCCACCACTTAACAGGTGATTGGGAGCAATGTGGTGGGACAGTATTGGCAGAATTAATTGTCCTGCCTCTTGAGGGTAAGACATACCTGGACATTTATGCTATAAAACAGAAAGTTCTGGATAAAACACACCAGATTTGGCAGCATCTATGCAGAGACCGAGCAGAGTGAATATTTTGAGTCCGGTATGACCTTCAGAACTCCGTTCCTCTCTCCACAGATGCTGCCAGACCTGCTGAGTTTATCCCGCATCCGCATTACTTGTGGTTCTGCACAATGTTGTGTAGACGCCAGTGTTGTAGCTGCTCTGGGAAAGTTGCGCAGTTTGGATCCAGCTGTTTCTTGATATCAGGTGAACTGAATAGGCTGAAGAACTCTATGATTTGGGGCTGGGGCTTCAGGAGGAGAACAAAGTGGGTCCTCCACTAGATTTTCTGGTGGAATCAGTTGAAAATACTTCAACTTTGTCCTTAGCTTTGACATGTTTGACTCTACCATCATTAATGAAGCACTGTTTCCCTCCCAATTGTTTACTAGTGTTCCTGACTAAGCAGAATTGATCTGTTGTTTGTGGGAGCACTTACTTCTGTACAGAGCATACTGCTTCTGCTGTCCAGCATGTGTGTATTGGAGTTTCATGAAGCAACCATCTCATTTTTTTAGGGGCAGTTCTTGGTGTGCCCTGTGCACTCCTTGTTGAATGGCCATCTGGCTTGATGCTAATGATAGAATGGGGGATATGCTGATTATTATGACCATTCTGTTGCTTGTTTACATTGACTCACCAATGTCCAATGTTCAACTGCTGGATCTGTTCAGGATCTATTACATTTTGCACAATAATATGGATGTCACCGCAGTGTGAAGGCAAATAGTGATCTCCACAAGGACTCCTGACACTGGCCATGAACTGTACTTGATATGTGTCCAATCCACCAGTGCCCATTCCACATCAGCAATATACAATTCTCCCAGGATTTCAACTCCCTCCTACTTTTGATGGCAGGGTCCAGATTTCACTCAAGCACCCTACACAAAGGAAAGATGACAGTGGTTATTGAAGACCCATCGTCTCAGCCCCAGGGTATCACTATAGGAGTTCCTCAGAATACTATTCTACACTCAACCATCTTCAATTGCTTCATCAAAGACCTTTTGAAGGCCAAAGTGGACTGGTTCATTGATGATTGCACAATGTTCAGCATTATTTGCTGATAATCAGATACCAGGGCAGTCTCTACCTTTTAGCAGAATGAGCTGGACAACCTTTAGCTTGTTACATTTATGCCACACGGGTGCCAGACAATCACCATCTTTTTCAAGAAAGAACAAAATAAATAACAAAGGACAACGTACTATATAGCACAAGAACAGGCCCTTTGGCCCTCCAAGCCTGCGCCAACACATTTTGCCCTTCCATACTGAAATTGTCTTCAATTACAGGATCCATATCCCTCTGTTCCCTTCCAATTCATGTACCTGTCCAGGTGTTTCTTGAAAAATGCTATTGTGTCAGCTTTCACCTTCTCCTCTGGTAGCACATTCCAGGCACTCACTAGCCTTTGTGTGAAAAAACTTGCCTCATACATCTCTTTTAAATCCCCTGCCCTGCACCTTGAACCTGTGTCTTCTAGTAATTGACCCCTCCACCCTGGGGGAAATAAGCCTCATACTTTCAACTCTATGCATGCCATTCACAATCTTTTAAATATCTATCAGGCTGCCCCTCAACCTCTCTCCTTGATAAGCAAGTAGTTAGGTTATCAGAGGCAGGCACAAATGTGAATTTGTGATCACAATCAGACCCACCACAATCTTTTTTAAATGGTGGGCGGCCAAATTGCCTACTTCTGCATCTTCTCCATATGTTATCACCACTGAATACTCCATTATCAATTTCCCAGGGATTACTGTTAACTAGGGACTGAACTAAACTAGCCATCTGTGTGGCTCAATAATGATGAGTGCTGACTCACAGTGACAGAGACCCAGGCTTAATTCAGGCTTTCGATGACTGTCTTTGTGCAATTTGTATGTTCTACACATGTCTGCATGGGTTTCTTCCCACAGTCCAAAGATGTCCAGATTAGATGGATTGGCCATGCTAAATTGCCCATAGTTTTCAAGGGTGTACAGGTTAGGTGCATTAGCCATGGTAGAAATTGGGTGGGTATGGGTGGGATGCTCTTTGGAGAGTTGGTGCAGACTCGATGGGCCAAATGACCTCTTTCTATACTGTGGGAGTTCTATGGTTCTATGTAACTCATTTCCATCAGTTAACTTCATGGAAGCTTTCAAGACAATCCAACTGCTCAGGCCAAATTGTAATCATTTGAAATAATAGTCAGATAATAGAACAAAAATATATGGTGTTATTTGGTATATATGTCATTGCTGTCAGTTTTCCTTCATTTGTAACGGGAGTCATTGTTATGTCTTGGATGGAAGGAGTGTGCTGGTAATAAATTCAAAACTCCACAAGACTGATGGGAGACTGACCCATGGGAGACTGATTAGCAAGGTTAGATCTCATGGAATACAGGGAACACTAGCCATTTGAATACAGAACTGGCTCAAAGGGAGAAGATAGCAGGTGGTGGTGGAGGGTTGTTTTGCAGACTGGAGGCCTGTGACCAGTGGAGTGTCACAAAGATCAGTGCTGGGTCCTCTACTTTTTGTCATTTATATAAACGATTTGGATGCGAGCAGAAGAGGTACAGTTAGTAAGTTTGCAGATGACACCAAAATTGGAGATGTAGTGGACAGCGAAGAGGGTTACCTCAGATTACAACAGGATCTGGACCAGATGGGCTAATGGGCTGAGAAGTGGCAGATGGAGTCTAATTTAGATAAATGCGAAGTGCTGCATTTTGGGAAAGCAAATCTTAGCAGGACTTATAATTTAATGGTAAGGTCCTAGGGAGAGTTGCTGAACAAAGAGACCTTGGAGTGCAGGTTCATAGCTCCTTGAAAGTGGAGTCACAGGTAGATAAGATAGTGAAGAAGGCAGTTGGTATGCTTTCCTTTATTGGTTAGAGTATTGAGTACAGGAGTTGGGAGGTCATGTTGCAGCTGTACAGGACATTGGTTAGGCCACTGTTGGAATATTGC
>NC_057711.1:26997971-27022681 GCF_004010195.1 Chiloscyllium plagiosum | reverse complement strand
TGCAACATTTAAGAGGCATTTGGATGGGTATATGAATAGGAAGGGTTTGGAGGGATATGGGCCGGGTGCTGGCAAGTGGGACTAGATTGGGTTGGGATATCTGATCGGCATGGACAAGTTGGACCAAAGGGTCTGTTTCCATGCTGTAAATCTCTATGACTCTATGACTCTAAGACATACTAAAAGTGTAAATGTTTTAAAGAATCGCCAAAATGGTCAATTTGTCTCTCATGCATGCTGCTATCCAGAGTAAAAGAGATGCCCCCGCTGGGTTATTTGATGAACCCTAAAATAACTTTTATTATAAGCAAGATGCATTCTTAAAACAGGTGACAAAAATGGTTAACAATGGAGGGAGTATTCATAATTAAACAATGTCCCCTTCATTCCAAATGCACAGGCAAATCAGGACTGGAGACCTCTGAAAGATAGTATGGGTTTGAAAAAGCTCAGCAAAAAAGGAACAACACCCTTGTGGGGCAAATGTATGAATTCAGAAGATAGAAGGATTTCAGCTTCTTTGATTTCTTTCTAACAAGATCAAATTACTAAAAATCACAGAATGATGTAGGATCTTCAAACTAGACCTTGGATTCAGATTGGAAACCGTTAGTCTAATATTTGAAACTTTATCAGATTTCACCAATCACTTCACTGAGAATTCGTTCAGATAGTTTTTCCTTGTCTGTTACTGGTTGAGAGAGACAGAGAGCTTTGCTTTCCCTGCAGGTTTCTCCAACTGCCCAAGTCTAGGCCTACGAAAACACTCAACACTCAGACATTGCTGCTGGGAATGAACTGCACAGATCCTAGGATTTTTCCAAATCTGGTTGTGCAAGAATTAACAGCTATAAAATCCACCTCTTAGCTCGCTTAAGAGCTTTACTGGGTTCTTTTTCCCAAATTGCATATTTTCTTCAGTAAAAATCAGATAATCTAAGTGCTCATTGACTTTGCATTTTGAAGAAATTAAATGATAAAACAGTTCCATTTTCCAGTTTCTCATAGTCCATAGTCACACACCATTTTTTATGTGTGAAGTGATCTGTTCTGAATTCTAATGTTACTCTGGACCTGACTGAAGAGGTATAAGATTTTCTACAGTGCAGATGAAGCGAGTTGTCTAATTTTCTAACTTGCCTGTATTCTTTGCCATTCAAAGGAAACAGCACCATTATTTAAGAATGCTCCCTGCTTAGTTCTTGCATATTTTCTTCCAGATGGTACATTTCCTGAGATTTATCTTCAAGGAATTCCCCATCCCTTAATCTCAGTGGACAGTGCCCAAGTTTAAGTTCTAGATACAGAAACATTGTCAGAACTTTTTAATCAGATATATGTACTGTATATGTGCTACATCTGAGCTGGGCATCGATGATGAGTTCTTCTATTCCTTGCGGGTAGGGATCTGATTACTTAGTCAACTTTCACAATGTACTGTCCAAATTATCATGTTTGGGCCAGTTTAGAAGCTTGTCTGTTGCTGTTCTATTTAAGATTAATGGGAAAATAAGGACACCTTTACCATGATCAGTCCAGCAGTCTTAGCTAACTGTCCTGTACATCTGTCAATTCTGAGAACAGGGAGACAGTGAGGTCTGCAGATGCTGGAGATTAGAGTTGAGAGTGTGTTGCTGGAAAAGCACAGTAGGTCAGGCAGCATCCAAGGAGCAGGAAAATCAACGTTTCAGGCCGGAGCCCTTCATCAGGAAACATGATGAAGTGACCTGGCCTGAAACGTCGATTTTCCTGCTCCTGGGATCCTACCTGACCTGCTGTGCTTTTCCAGCAACACACTCTCAACTCTGAGAAAGGTCTGTGGTCACATGTGCATGGACCATACACTGTCTTCAGAGCTTTATAGAACTTCCTTAAATTGTACTGATCGGTATTGACTTAAAGCTCTAGTTTGAGAAGTCCATTTGTGAAGTCCTCTTCGTATCTTCTGTCCCTCTGGGACAGGTTCCTTTTGCTCTACTAAAGTGATTTCTTAGCAGTGGGTGTATCTTTGTTTCCCTGCCATGTTGTATTTGCTGCATTTTTCTTCTGTGGCAGTTCCTTAATTTAATCAGTGGTTCAATTGAAACAATCTCAGTGGGGTTTTTTCACGTGTTCTTAGGACATCATTTACAACTTTCAGAACTGTTAATTTGAAGGTGGGCTATGGCATCTTCAGCAACATCACTTGGACTTTCAGTTTATCATGCAGTAATCATGAAGATTTTAAAAACCATGCTAACAGATTTAATTTCAAGCACTTAATTTTCCAAGGCAGTGATCTGACAGTTGACCACTCTCAGATGGGTGTACAAGACTCTATGATGAAATTTCAAAGAGGAGCAGTGATACTTTCCCTGTGTTCTTACCAATAATTATTCCTTCGTCTGCATCAATGAAAAAACAGATTATTGACTATAAAATGTTTTGAGATCTGCTGACATTGTGAAAGACATGATATAAATGTGAATAATTCCTGTGTTTGGCCTTACATTTCGATTGCTCATGCTAAATGTAATTCATTTGTAATATTCTCCCTTTAATTTCCTTGCCATTCTCATCTGCCTCACATTTCTCATCTCAGGCTGCCTAATGTGATAAAGTAATCACTTCACTTCATAATGCTTTGTTATAGGTTACTCAACAGGACTCATTTAATGAGTCAATTTTGGTGATGTCCATTAGCCTAATATACTTTACTATATACTTGACATTATACATTTTTATGAACTTTGAATTCAAATAGTAACATGAAAGTGTATCTCCATGTCTAACTGCATAATTATAGCACACATTAATTAGTGTTTCTGTCACTTCTAGAAATAGCCATGGTTGTTGTATGTGATTTAGTGTTCACTCCGGAGTCAGGCTGTGAGCAATACTCTTTATTTGTTCTCAGGATGAGACACCCCTTGTCTTGATACAATAGAGTAGCTTGTTAGGCCACTTCAGGATTAAGTCGGGTGAGACTGGAGTGTCATATAGAACAGATTGGGAATGGATAGCAGGCTTCCTCCCCAAACAACATTTGTTTGATATCTTCACATATACTTTTTTCCCAATTTGGAGTTGGAAGCACAAGCAGGTTGATCATCAATCTAATTGAAACATAACACAAACATTAATTCCACAGTCAATGTGTCTGAAGTGGGACTTTTACCCAGAGCTTCAGATTTACAAACAGCAGCACACACACCGATCATCTCGAAAATGACATTTAGCAAACAAGTTGTTACAAGTTTGACAATGGACAGCTCTGACAGCTTTATGGTCACTTTTTGTGTGAATATCAGATTTTTTTTTCAGATCTTTTATAAATAAAAACTCAATTAATTGCCATCGTGGGATTTTCAATTTGTCACACAATCAGAGTCTCAGAATTCTTATGGTGCCATAGGAGGCTATTCAGCCCATCGTGCCTACGCCAGCTCTTCAGTTGAGCAACGTAACTTCATGCCTTTCTCTATATGCATGCACACTACTGCTATCCAAATAGCCATCCAATGCTGTCTTGAATGGCTTAATTGACCCCACCTCCCCCACATTTCTAGGGCATGCATTCCATTCTCACTGTGTGAAAAAGGTTTTTCTCACATCACCCTTGCTTTTTTTGCATTTCACTTTAAATTATTCTTTCTTGTTCTTGTACATTTCTGATTATGAATACCTTCTCCCTACTTACTCTATCCAGCCTGCTCATGGTTTTTAAAACTTCTATCAGATCTCCTCTCAGCCTTCTTGTCTCCAACGAGAACAATCTCAACTTCTTCAATCTATCCTCATAAATGAAGTTACTCATTCCTGAAACCATTCTTGTATATTACTTCTGCACCTCCTACTATGCCACCACATCTTTTCCGTAATGTGGTGCCCACAACTGTACACAGTGCTCCAATTGAGATCTAATGAGTGTCTTGTATGAGTTCAACATTGTCACCCTGCTTTTAAACTTTTTGACTTAATTATTAAAGTTGAGAACACTGTACACTTTATTAAGTGCTCTCTGCAGCTTTTCTACTACCTTCAATGATCTGTGCATATATGCACCTGGGTCCCTCTGCTCCTGCACCTCCTTTAGCATTGTACCTATTGTACCTGCTGTGTCATGTTGTCTTCTAATGTGCTTCCTATCCACGTGCACAACAAATTGTCTTCCAGTCTGAAAAGTACCCATTTACCACTATTCTCTGTTTCCTACCACTGAGCCAATGTTAGCTACTGTCACTGTTATAATGGGATCTATAACTTTCCTCACGAGTCTATTGTGTAGCACTGTATCAAGCATGTCTGGAAATCTATACATACCACATTGAGGGCATTAGCCTCATCGAGCCGTTCTGTTACTGCTTCAGAAAACTCCAGCAAGTCAGTTGAATGCAATGTCCCCTTTAAAAATCCATTCTGACTTTTCTTAATCTACTCACCCTTTCCCATGGTACTAGTAATTCTATCTCAATTGTTTCCTGAAGTTTCTCCACAACTGAAATTAAACTAGCTGGTTTGTCACTGCTGGGATTATCCTTACAACCTTTCTTGAACAAGACTGCAATTCTCCAATCTTCTCGCACCTCCCTGAGTCCAGGGAAGATTGAAAGATTTTTGTCAATGTGCCTACAATTTCTATCCTCATTTCCTTCAAAATTTTGGTTGCGTCTCATCCGGTCCCAGTGCTTTGTCAACTTTACATTAGATTAGACTAGATTCCCTACAGTGTGGAAACAGGCCCTTCGGCCCAACTTCACACTGACCCTCCAGAAAGCAACCCACTCAGACCCATTCCCCTACATCACATTTTCTGAATGATTAATCCAGGCCTTTAAATTATTCATCCAGAAACATAACTACCATAACCACCATACCCCTTGGTTACTGAACTTGCAAGCCAAGGCTGTTTCATGGCCTATGACTTGTTCAGTCCAGCTTACTCATTATTGTACCTCATGTAGTCATTGGATTTTAGGAAAATGAGAGGTAACCTTATGAAACATACAAAATTCTTAGGGAACTTGGCAGCATAGATACAGAAAGGTTGTTTTCCCATGTGGGAGAGTTTGGGACCAGAGGGTATCATCTCAGAATAAGGGTTTGGCCATTTAGATTAGATTCCCTACTGTATGGAAACAGACCCTTTGGCCCAACAAGTCCACATCGACCCTCCGAAGAGTAACCTACCCAGACCCATTCCCCTACCCTATATTCACCCATGATTAATGCACCAATTCACCTGAATTGCACATCTTTGGATTGCGGGAGGAAGCCGCAGCACCCGGAGGAAACTGACACAAACACAAGGAGAATGTGCAAACTCCACACAGACAGTCACCCAAGGCAGGAATTGAACCCGGGTCCCTGGTGCTGTAAGGCAGCTGTGAGGCAGCAGTGCTAACCACTGAGCCACTGTGGTGGCCCTAAGACAGAGATGAAGTGGAATTTTGTTTCTTAGCGGGTGGTGAATCTATGGAATTCTTTACTGCAGAGTGCTGTCAAGGCTGGGGCATTAAGTATATTCAGATTGTTAATCATGAAAGGAATCAAGGGTTATGGGGAAAAGGTAGGAAAGTGGAGTTGAGAATTATCAGATCCACCATTGAATAACAACAGCCTCAAGGGTTTGCTTCTTCTTTTGCATCTTATGATCCTAGGGACCCTGTCTCCACTTCCTTCTGCTGTTTCAACTCCAATTCACCTGAGTGGGGATACTGCAACTGAGGATATAAAAATTGGTTCTGAGGATAGAGAAGGGCTCATTGGTTCTGTTTGTTGTCAATGATTTAAAACAAGTGGTGTTTCAAAACTAGTCACAAAAAGCTTTTGACTGATGCTTGTATTGCTGAATGGTCAACGGCGTATGATCATATCACTGACCTGACTCCCAGTGTGCTGGATTCTCCCAAGCTACATCAGATGGTCATCTGGTGGTTGATTCCAATCTCTCTGCAAGATTGACTAACCCTAATCACACAGTCACTTGGTGAGCAGAGCCCACATTAGAGCAGAATTGATATTGCTTATTGTGTGCTTGACGACAACCTTCATCTTCGATGTCCAGTTCTCCGCAGTAAACTACAGTGGAACTATTGTCCAAATTTGAGATGATTATCGAGCTGGGATGTCACATGGAATCAATGAGTCCCTGATCCATCATTCTTGACCAGCAATTAAAACTGCTTTAGCCTTATTTCACTGTCCTCTTTCGAAACGTGTAACTGAATATTTTGCCATCCATTTCCTCCATTGATCTTAGAATCTATAAATTATCTCCAATTGTTGCCTTGACAGTAAAAGGGCTGTATTTGAATCGGCTTCATTTCATTATCATAGCATCACAGAATTGTTCCAGTGCAGAAAGAGGCCATTAGACCCATCTGCATAGACACCCGGTGCTAGGTTCACTTATGCCAATCTCTTGCCTTTTGCCTGTAACATGTTGCTATGTAAAAAATCATTGAGAGCCCTCTTGAATGCCTCAGTTGAACCTGCCTCCACCACACTCTAGGAAGTTCATTTCATACCTTAATTACTTGCAATGTGAAAAAGCTTTTTTCTCACCATTCACTTGCTTCCTTTGAAAACACTTTGTGTGGAATCTTCTCAATCCCTAATCAATGCCAGCAGAATCTCATGAGCTGGAAAACGAGGAGCTTCCTGCCATCAAAAATAAAAAAAATCCCATTTTCCAAACAAGATTCCTGCTGGTGAGCGGCAATGATACACCATTTCCCATTCTCCTATCCACCGGATAGAAACAAGTCGGCGACAATTCCGGGTGTGAAAATCCACTCCTCCGGCCCTCCATCCATCACCAACATCTCAGGTGTGCTCTAAGAGTAATAAATAAAACTAAAGGCAAAATCCATGAAACAAAATGCCTTTCTGAATCCCTTTCTTGTAGTCTTTTTCAGATGTGTTTACACCATCTATTTTAAACCTCAATTATGATCTCAGGAAGAGAAATTCAAGGTTCATGTGTCCAACAGGGGAAATTCAAAATAATTCTAAAAATCAATAGGACAAAGGAATGCATGATCTTTTTAAGATCTCCTTTGCTTGGGTAAAAAAAATACACAGTATGGGGTAGAGCTTAGCTTCGTGCACTTGATGAATACTCAATGGAAACGATGTTGTTGTAAAGTGAAATTCACAGGGCATTATCACCATCATCCCAGTTCCGAAGAAAGCACATGCAATGTGCCATAGTGACTACCACCCAGTGGCTCTGACCTCAATAATTATGAAGTGCTTCGAGAGGCTGGTCATGGCACACATCAACTCCAGTCTCCCAGACTGCCTAGATCCCCTACAATTTGCCGACTGACGTAATAGTTCCACAGCGGATGCCATATCCCAAGCCCTGCACTCATCCCTGGAGCACCTGGACAACAAGGACACCTACATCAGACTCCTGCTTATTGGCTACAGCTCTGCCTTGAACACCATTATCCCCTCCTAACTGATCTCAAAACTCTGGGAACTTGTTCTCAGCTCTACCCTCTGAATTCTCAACTTTCTGACCCACTGACCGCAATCTGTGAAGATCAGTAACTGCACCTCCTCCACAGTAACACTCAACACTGGAGACCCCCAAGGATGTGTTCTCAGCTACCTGCTGTACTCCCTGTATACCCCGACTGTGTAGCCAAATTCCAAATGAATGCCATCTGCAAGTTTGCTGATGACACCACGGTGATAGGACGCATATCTAACAAAGACGCATCAGAATACAGAAAGGAGATAGAGGGCTTGGTGATGTGGTGCAATGAGAACAACCTCTCTCTCAACATCAGCAAAACTAAAGAACTGATAATTGACTTCAGAAGGAAAGAAGGAGAACATGCCCGTACCTACATCAATGGAGCTGAGGTTGAGAGGGTGGAGAGTGTCAAGTTGCTCAGAGCGACAATAACCGACAGCCTGTCCTGGACCTCCCACGTGGCTGTGATGGTCAGAAAGGCACAACAACACTTCTTCTTCCTCAGGCGGCTCAGGAAATTTGGTATGTCCAATTTTTACACATGCACCATTGAGGCCATTGTGTCCGGGTACACAGCAGCTTGGTATGGCAACTGCTCTGCCCAGGACCGTAAGAAACTACAGAAGTTGGTGTGCACAGCCCAGACCATCATGGAAACCAACCTTCCATCCATAGACTCCATTTACATGGCTCGCTGCCACAGAAAGGCTGTCAACATCATCAAAGACCCATCGCATCCCGGTTATGATTTTTTACAACCTCTTCCATCCAGGCAGAAGATACAGAAGCCTGAACACACGCACCAGCAAGTTCAGGAATAGCTTCTTCCCGGCCAATACTAGACTAGTGAATGGATTCTCTCGCCTCAGATAATGCTGATCTTGCTAACATTGATCTCACCTACCGCACACTCTGTGTAACGTAACCTGTATGCTTCCATCTAAGTTTTTTTACAACCTCTGATCTGTACATCCTTGTTCATCCTATGATCTGCCTGTACTGCTCATAAACAAAGCTTTTCCCTGTACTCTGGTACATGCGACAATCAATCAATCACAACCTATCATGGATTACACCATAAAAAGAAGGTACATTTGGCAATGAAATGGAGGTGCGGAGATTCCATACTCATGAGGCAAGTGCCTCTTTCAGCATTCACTTTGAGCCAAGAAGAACAGGATTGTTTGCCCTTTCAGGGAAGCCACTTCGAGCCCTCCCAAAACCGATTGCCTTTCACACTATCCCTATAAAAAGACCATTTCTCTCACGGGATCTTACTATTACTTCTCTTAAAAACTTGCTAATTGAATCCAGAAAAGGTTTGTGTGCATGTTGTGGAATGCAATTTTGGCTCATCCACTACTGAGAAGCTGCTCCCATTTTCCATTGAAAGAGGCAATTTCACCACCTCTGTTGTTGCCTTGGAAACCAAAACATCAGAGGGATAATAAGAAGATCCATAAAAAGATCAAAGTTGTTCATCAGATGAGTAGCTTGGAGAAACATGTGGAATATTTAAGTGAACTTTGGATTATTCACTCTGTTTAGAGACTATCTTAGTGCAATGGTATTTTCCACTAGCTATATTAAACAAAACCCTGGTGTATAATCCATTGAGCCAGCTGTTAGCAGTCCAGTCAAATTACAGCCAGGAACAAATTCTGAAACATGCATTAATGTATTGTAATTGACAAACAAATTGACTCATCCCAAACACTGGGATATACTAAAACAGAATGTTAAAGCCCTATATAGCATTGCCATTTCAAGTTGGCAAGTGTTGTGAGAAAATTTGAGATTTTTATTTTCATTGTAATAACAATATTTAAACTAAGACGTGTTTAAGCCCAATAAATGCCTACCATTCTGACACACTTACTGTCATTGTGTCTTAACATTCCAGTTGCCTTTCTGGAAGGATTACTTTAAAATTGCAATTCTCAATCTGTCTTTCTCCCTTGTCATCCATGTCTTTATTGCTCCGCCTTTATTAGTCCAATACAAATTCTTTAATTAGTGACACGAGTTTAAATTATTCCTCCTATTTAGGACCCTGACCTATTAAAAGAACAGCTGGCAATATGCCCCAGTCTGATGCTGGTCTGACAAATCATGCTGGGAGTTAGTGGAATTGAAGAGCACTGGGTTCAAGTCATTCTGTCAAATGATACTTCTGCTGCAGGTCCAGTCCAGGGAAACATTGTGCTTGAAATGATTGGGAGGAAGGAAACTGTAGCTATTATCGGAAGCCGAAGAGACTTTTAGTCCCAAAAGTGATGTATTGTATCTGAGGGGGTTCATTAAAAAATTGTTAAATCTTTGTCTAGTATCTTGCTACCCTCCACTTTCAAACATCAAATCTGAGCTGCACTGAGACCATTCCTCCAGGCAACTGTCTCAAATTGTCACACATTTATATGTTTGACAGGAGCGTGAGATGGGTCACTTACCATCTGCTGGAGTAATGCCTTTCATGTGATTATCCCAATTTTTCTGCACTGCCTAAGGAAGTGATGAGTACAGACTCACAAGACTGCAACATCATCTCTATCTTGCGTTGACATTTTGTTGTTCACAGCTCACTGAATGATCCTTTAAAAATACCAATGATATTTCAACCCAGTGGTCATGAAACCACTTAGTTAAAAACAATCACAACAGTCTAGTAGGCCTGCAATAACATATTTTGAAAGTACTGTCCATTTCGTTTTGCATGAGAAGCTATTGAGGTAGTCCTGCCTCAGAAATCATGGGAAAGTAGTGCTACTGACATTTAGAGGAAGGCAATTAAATGTGAAATAAGATTCTAATTCAGAATTCAAAGCCATCAACCCACCTCCCACCACCAGATCAATCAAAATGGATGACTGTTCACTAATGACAATGGCCTGTGAAATTCATTGACCTTTGAACATAACTTCTTAATTCCTCCATGTATGTGTTACATTATTCAAAAATAAAAGTCAGTTTTAAAATTTATCATAAAGTCAAATATGTCAAAGATGATGCTGGGATTCAAATATTTACAATGGGTAATTCCAGTGGTGTAAGACACAATTATTGTGCCCTTTGTGTATTCTGTTCATACCATGGAATTGTGAATTGGAGTTTACCCACCCTCTCCAGGACAGGCTGGGTGATGGGAGGCAGTAGAGTAGATGGCATAATGGTGACAAAAGGCGGTATTTTCATCATTTTCCTGCCACGATGCCTATTGTGGGGAAAGTGGAAGACAGCTCTCCCACTCAGAAGTCAATTGAGCTGCTAGAGGGGCTAAAGGAGACCAAGATGTTAATTCTAGCTGCCTTTCCATGGGCGTTAAGGGGCGGGGAGAGAATACCTCTATTTTGAGCACTCTTTGGATCATACAGGAGCTTCTTGGCACCATCTACCTTCACGAACTACCTCTGTCACCCCAACCCCACTTATCCAGTTGTGAGGACACGTATCTGTTGTTGCTCCCTCTCCTCCAGGTGCAGCTCTAGCAATTGTCACCACCTGTTGGTAGCATTGCTGAGCTGCCGGCCTCTTTAATTGGCTATCAGCTCCTTGGGGGCAGACCCTCCTTCCTAACAGGTACATCTGCCCCAGTGGCAGCCACTTAACTGTTTGCCATCGACAATGTGCGTCTCTAAGCCCCACTGAGCACCAAAGCTGCATTGGACTCTATTCCCTTCACTTTCTGACTTGTCAGCAGGATCCCACTACCAACATTAAATGAAGTCAGAAGTCTCACAACAATGTTAGGTTACAGACCAATAGGTTTATTTAAAATCACAAGCTTTTGAAGCACTGTTGCTTCATCAGATGACTTCAACTGGCGAAGGAGCAGTGCTCTGAAAGCTTGTGATTTTAAATAAACCTGTTGGGCTATAACCTGGTGTCATGGACTTCTGACTTTGTCCACTCCCATCCAAAACTGGAACCTCCACATTCACAGCATGAAATAAATTTCAAAAAATAACATTGTAAGTGTAAGAAATTAATAATCTTTCACATAGGTGGGGTAGGCTCAATACCTCACTGAGCCACTAGATCTCTGTCTGAGCAGTTGATTTCCAATATCAAAAGGTAGTCATATATTCAAGATACAGTGGACATACCTTACTGATGTACCTCATAAGATATATTATCCCACCCTTTGAAATCTGAGAAAATTCCTATTCGGATCAATAAATTTAACAACGTACATTTGGGCAGAGCTGTGTGTCACTTTGTCTGCATAAAGGTTACTGATAGAGTGCGTCAGAAATTATTTTAAAGATCAATGAACATTTTAACGATAACAAACAGTGAGAGACAAGAATTCTGAAAGGGAATAAAGGGTAAGAACACCATCCTGTAGAACACAATGTGAAGTTAATTATCCTGAGAAACTGGGCTTACCTGCTAGTTCAGCTAAGTCTTCTAATCTATGTCAGAAAGGGGAATACAGCAGAACATCTTACAAACCTGAAGGTTCAGATGATCAATTGACAAAGATGTGGGGCAGAGGTGGGTGCTGGGTCTTGTTTGAGATATTCTTATTTTTCAACTATACACTTGAGGAAAATCTTATTCCACTGTAACTTTGGCAGACGTGGTCTTTTACAGAATAGAGACTTTTTAAAATCTATGTATTAACATGCACTCGTGAACATACAAATAGGAGCAGGAACCAGCCCCTCGGCCCCTCAGCCCCTCAAATCTGCTCTGCCTCTCAGTAAGATCATAGCCAATCTGACTATTCCCCAATCCTGCCTGCCTCAGGAGATTTTACCCTCTTTGCTTATCAAGAATTAATCCACCTTTGCCTTAAAGTTTCACCATCTTTTGAGAAAGAGTTCCAAAGGCTCATGACCCTCATTGGGAGAAAAAAAAATTCTTATCTCTGTCTTAAATGGGTGACCCATTATTTTTAAGCAGTGAACCCCAGTTCTAGATTCTCCATGAGAAAATATCCTTTCCACATGCACTGCATCAAGATCCTGAGGGATCTTTCATATTTCAATCAAGTTGCCTTTTTGCTCTTCAAACATTCAGTGATTGTAAAGGCTAGGCTTGGTTTCATTCATTGTAAGACAACCTACCTAATCCAGGCGTTGGTCCAGTCAAGGTTCTATACCTCTAATGTATATATTTCGCAGGTGGAGCTACTTAATAAGATAAGAACCCATCATTTTGGGGGTGGTAGATTAGCTTAGATAAAGGATTGACCATATGATGGAAGGCAAGAGTCGGGATAAAAAGGAGATTTTTAGGATGTCAACTTGTGGAATGCCGTAGGGATTAGGGCTGTTTATTTATGCTAAATATCAATGACTTGGATGATGGAAATTAATGTACTATTGCCAAGTTTGCAAACGATATAAAAATAGATGGGAAGGCAAGTAGTGAGGATGACACAAGGAGTCCATAGAGAGATACAGACAGATTAAGCGAGTGCACAAAAACTTGGCAGATGGACTATAATGTGGTTACGATGTGGGGTATAGCATTTTGGCAGAGAGATTGGAAGAACTGAATATAATTTAAATGGGAGCAATGCCAGAAAGAGAGATTTGGTAATCCTTTTGCATGGATTCCAAAAAGCTACCACTCAAGTCCAGTGGCTAACAAGGAAGACACCTTTACTTGAAGGTGAATGGACTTTAAAAATTGGGAAGTCTTACTAAATTTATACAAGACACCACTCAAACTGCACCTGGAATACTGTGAAAAGTTCTGGGCCCCTTATCGAAAGTAACATATACTTATACAAAAACCGAAAAAGCTGGAGAAATTCAGCAGGTCTGGCAGCATCTGTGGAGAAAAAGCAGAGAAGGGTGTGAAGAAGGGTGACTGGACCCAAAATGTTGACTCTGCTTCCTCTCCACATATGCTGCCAGACTTGGTGAGTTTCTCCAACTACTTCTGTTTTTGTTTCAGATTTCAAACATGTGCAGTTCTTTGTTTTTTTTTATTTAAAGACATACTGACATTGGAAGCAGTACACAAAGAGTTCACAAGTTGTTCCAAGGTGTAAGAGAGACTTTTCTATGACATAAAAAGTGTAGGTTGGGCATTACAGTTTATAAGAATGAGAGGTGACCTGTTGAAACATGCAAGCTTCTTAGGGGACTTGACAGAGAAGTTTATGATTGTTGGAGGGTCCAGGATTGAGGATGTAATCTCAGAGTAAGCAGTACACAATTAAGATAGAGGTGAGGGGGGTTTCTTCACTCAGAGGGTAATGAATCTGGAATTCTTTACTGCAGAGAGCTGTCAAGGCTGGATCATTAAGTCAAGTCTGACAGATTTTTAATCAGTAAGGGAACAAGGATTATGAGGGAAAGGCAGAAAGTGTTGAGGATTTTCTGATTTTCCATAATCTCATTGAATGGCAGAATTGACTTGATCAGCTGAATGGCCTACTTCTGCTCCTACATCTTATGGTCCTATTATCTTCCCCTTCCTTGAATGAGGAGACCAGGACTGAACATAGTACTCCAGACGTGGCCTCACCCATGCCCTGTCCAACTAAAACAATTTTTAGTTCTTCATTATGCGGATGTTGGGCTTCAATGGCTGGGCCAAAATTGTCTATCTCAAATAGTCCACGTGAAGGTAGTGGTGATCTGATGTCTTGAACCACTGCAGTGCATTTGATGTAATGACACCCACAAAGGTTTTATAGAGGGATTTCCTAGACTTTGCCCCTGTAACAGTGAAGGATATTTTTCCAAGTCAGGATGTTGAATGACATGGCAGGGATCTTGCAGGTGGTGGTGTTCCCTTGTGTCTGCTGTGCTTATCCTTCTGGAAGGCAATGGTTGTGGATGCTTTTTAAGGAGCCTTTACAGATCTTTGCTGTTTATCTTGTAGATGGCATATGCTGCTGCTATTGAGTGTCAATGGTGGCGAGGCTGAATGTTTACGGATGTAGTAACAATTAAGCAGTCGCTTTATCTTGGATGGTATCAGGCTTCTTTAGTGTTGTTGGAGATGTACTCATCCAGGCAAGTGGAAAGTATTCTTCCACATTTCTGACTTCTGACTTGCCGATGGTGGACAGGCTTTGGGGTTAAGTGGTTGTTTACTTGCCCCTTGGGCATCATTCACCAAAACCTCAAAAAGAAATCAAAAGCCAAGTACTTCAAAATGACATTTTATGTAATTGAAAGTGGAAAAACTCCTGAGTTAGTGACCAGTTTCTATGTATAAGTTTGATAAATTATCAAGAGAAATTGCTTCATTCTATGATTGATTATTAACAAAGCATTTCTAGATGCATTTATAAGAAAATAACCCGTGAAGACTGATTTGAAGACGTTTTATACAACCACGATGAAATCTGAACCTTGAATCATTATTGATTTATCATTTTGTGATTTCCTGGTTATGAAGTTATGTATTTTATGATCGCCCTTTGACCTTACAATCTTAAAGAAACCATTCAATGCAGTGATGGTAGTGACATTGCAAACATGCGACATGAAACGTTTAGTTCAGTGGATCAGGGAATTTGATACGTAAATCCATAGCAATTATATGCACCTGTTACCAGAACAGATGTCCTCTGGAAATCTGTTAACAGGACTGTCAAGGGTGCCCAGAACCAAAACCTAGGAAGATACTATGGCATTTCGTTAAGACCTGTCTATTTTCAGAAGGTCAGATCATTGAGGTACGCCATAAGTGGCACTATTGAATTACATGTTTATGTCTAATGAAAGCACTGATTGATTGGGACAGAGCAGCATACTCTGTACTAATTCAGGAAATCTAGGTATAGCTGACATATGCATTCAGGCTTCCCCATGGGCGAATTGCCAAAATTAATCAACTTATCACACCAGGAGAATCCAGGAGAATGTCTTAACCAATAGAGAGGACTGGAAAATTGGCAGCTGTTTCCACACACTTCAGCATCCTTTATCAAACGGCTAGAGAGAGAGCTGGGCAGCAAGTGTGGGTTATAGTCACCCTGTTTAACTTGCACAAGTTTGGGCTGTACTTGTGCAAGTTAAAGTTTGAGGCCTGAAAGAACTTAGATCAAAAGCAATGTAAGAAAATGTTGTGGAGTAAATACATTTCTTTTTCAAAAATGATGCAAAATGTACTCCTTACACTTGCAGTCATCAAGGTGTTTTCTTTATAGGTAATCTAGAAAATTCAGAACTTCTTCAGGCTGCTCTATGAACACTGTTTAATTAGTCTGCATGGTTTCATAGGCAGGATCAGAGAAGGGACAGCAAGAGCTACTTCTATTTGTATCATGCTATTAATGTCCCGGAGCACTTTATATACATTTTTTAACTTTGAACCATACCATGTGCCCACAAGCTTGATTAAAAAGGTAGTTTGAAACAAGCATCTTTAGAAAGGAGCAAGAGGAAAGGAGGGAATTCTGGAGCTTATGCAGCATAAGGCACAACCATTTTAAAAATTTCATTCATGGTTCATAGATTCACACAGTACAGAAAAGGCCCCTCTTCCCATTGAGTCTGCACCGACATAACTACCACTAAAGGTGCGCTAATCTCAATTTCTTGCACTTGTCCCATATCCTTGAACGTTATGATATTTGAACTGCTCATCCAAATAATTTTTAAAGTTTGTAAGATTTCCGGCCTCCACTTTCTTCCCAGGCAGTGCATTCCAGATTCCCAACAGCCGCTAAGTGAAAAAAGCTTTTCTCAAATCCTCTGCCCCTTACCTTAAAACTGTGCCCTCTTGTCATTGACCCCTCAACCAAGGGGAACAGCTGCTCTCTATTCACCTTGTCCATACCCCTCATAATCATATACACGTCAATCATTTCCCCCCTCAGTCTTCTTTGCTTTAAAGAAAATGATCCAAGCCTATCAAATCTCTCCTTATAGCTTAATTTCCCCATCCCAAGTGACGTCCTGTACTTTCTCTGTACCTCTTCTTCCTGTAGTGAGATGATCAGAACTGCACTCCAGTTGTGGCCTGACCAACGCCTTGTACAACTTCAACACTACCTCCTTGCTCTTATACTCTATGCCACGAATAATGAAAGTAAGGATGTCAATGGGTGTCACATGGGTGTCAGTGGATCAGACATCATTTATTGCCCAGAGGCAGAGAAGAGTCACCCACATTGCTATGATTCTCGGTTAGAGTGGTGCTGGAAATTTTATCTCTCCACCCTGCAGGCACTCTGCCTCTATTCCTGATGAAGGGCTTTTGCCCGAAACGTCGATTTTCCTGCTCCTCAGATGCTGCCTGAACTGCTGTGCTTTTCTAGCACCACTCTAATCTAGAATCTGGTTTCCAGCATCTGCAGTCCTTGTTTTTACCACATTTCTATGTCTAGACCAGATAAAAATTGCAGTATTCCTTCCCTAAAGCACTTTAGTGAACCAGATGGAATTCCACAACAACAGTTATGATTAGGTAAGCTTTTTGTTCCACATTTGTATTAAATCCAAATTTCACCACCCAGAAGCATTCAATCCCACGTCTCTAGAATGTTAGCTTTGGGATTCTGGATTATGTTCCAACAGACATGGGCACTGCACCACCACCTCCTCATGGAGAGTTGAAGAAAATCAGAGGTTCATGAGAGACTGGAATTGGAGGCGCACAGAGATTTACAGAGGTTGTAGAATTGGAGAATGTTTCAAAGATAAGAAGGGGAAAGGTTATGCAGACATTTGAACCTGAAGATACAAATTTTAAATCAAAGCATTAATGGGATAGGAGTGAACTGAGGTCAGTGAGGAAAGGAGTGATTAATGAATGGGAGTTAGTGCAAGTCAGGAAAAAGGAGGGAGATGTCGATGTGTCAAGATTGTAGAGTCAAGACAAAGTTAATGTTCTGTCAAAAATCAGTTTATATTATCCCCTGGACCATTTCTGGTTAAACTATTTTAAATTATTTTCTTTATTTCTTCATGTCACTGTGGAGGTCACTGAGGCCAGCATTTGTTCCCCATTCATAATTGCCCATAAATTTGAGGCTTGCTGGGCTATTGCAGATGGCACATAGCAGTTGATCACATTACTCTGTTTCTGGAGTCACATGGACATCAGACTAGGTAAAGATGGCACATTTCATTCTCTAAAGAAAACAAGTAAACCTGATGGACTTTTAACAACAGTTAATAATAGTTTCATGGTCAGCATTACTGAGGCTAGTTCTACATAGGGATGTATTAATTGAATGCAAGTTCCACCAGCAGCCAAAGTGGGATTTGAAACCATTTTGGCTATTTACCTGGGCCTCTGGAGCACAAACCCAAAAATATTACCATGCAGCAATGACTCAGTTCAATATGTTTTAATACTGTAGCCAAATGGATTAGATAGCAGGAAGTTAAATACTTCTAACAACTTTTCTGTGTCTTTAATTTTACGTGTCTTGCTGAGGCTGACCATTTGAAATGTTTAAAGATTAGCATGACATCAGCTTAAAAGCTGCTCCTTATAGTCAGCCATGATCTTATTGAATGGCAAAGCAAGCTTTTCAAGACACGTGGCACATTCCTTCTGCTACTTCATATGTTCTTATGTAATATAGTTTGATTGTGGTCAAGAGCTTCAATCACTGACTTTACTCACGGAAATGGCCAAAATGGTCTCAGTACCTAGTACTGAATCTATGCTTTATACATCACTTAGAAAAGGAGAGTTTGTGGTAGGTGGACCAGGATCTCCAAGGAATTAATTTTCAGAATTGGAATAAGAATTAGATTGTATTGTCATGTGTATGAATACATGAGTGCAGTGAAAAGTGTACAAAGTCAGCATTCATCAGTGCCATCTTGGTTACAGCACCATAATTAAAAAAGGCAGCAAAATAACAATAACTTTAAAAAAGCAACAGCGGAAATAAAAGAAAACAAACCAAAAGGAAAGGAAAATGCCTTCAAATCTTAAAAAAAAAATCTAGGTCTTAAAGTCCTTGACCTGGAGTTGCAGACAGCCTGCGATTCTCGAATCGATGGTTGGGAGGAGCTGCATTCTTGCTGCCATCTCAGATTGCCGGGGTTTGCCGCTGCTGCCTCTGATCGCCAGGAGGCTGCCACCATTCCATCATGGCCTGCTCTCACTGCCATGCCAACGCTGCCTCTGATCGCCAGGAGGCTACCGCCATTCTGCACACAGCCTGCTCTTGTTGCCATGCCAATGCTGCCAAATCACCACAAAAGGCTGAGAGAAAGGGCAGACAAATTTTTGAAAAAAGAGCAAAAGTTAAATGAAGAAGAGAAAAGAAAACGGACGGGAGCAGACGAGTCCCAGACTCAACTGTGCTACTCTGCCGCCATCTTGGACAAATGGTTTGGACAGCCAATGATTATTGAACTTCTAAATAAATCTTGTGCATCTGATTTTGAACAACTGAGCACATGAGACTTGTGAGAATGTGTCACTTTGGAGCTTGTGCTCTGCCTTTTCCGAATATGCAGCGGAACTGACATTTTCCTGTCAAGTTTACCAGTATTTAATGATGAAACATGGATGAGTTCAACCTTTCTTCTTGACCTAGTAGTTTGGGACAAGATAAACAGCTGCTTCTTGAATAAGAGGTGTCTTTTTTCATAGGAGAAGCTTTTGAGTTGATATCATGCTAACCTTTAAACACCCTGCAGTGTCAACCCCAGTTAGAAATGTCAGAAGAGGTATCAGATAGTGTAACAATGAGATCAGCCTGTAAGAAGAACTCCATACTTCTTTAGAATATGACACAGTAATTTAAGATTATACACTGATGCTTTTAAAGCAATGCCTTCCAGCTATATGTCAAGAATGAATTGTACATGAAGAAAATACATTATTTTCACACACTTCTCCCTTTCTCATATGTTGTAACCCATGTCATTTTGTTCTATTTCATAAAATTGATCCAGTAATCAGTTTTAGGGCATTCTGGTTGATACTTATCCACCAAATAGCAACATGAAAAAGGATAATCTGATCGTTGTCATATTACTGTATCTGACGCCTTGCCGTCTGCAAATTCTTAAGTTTCTGATCATGGCAGTGACTCCACTTAAAAACAACAACTTGACTTTCAAAATGCAGCCTGATGCTGTGAATGATGCCAAGTAAATGCACGCCTTTGCAGGTTTTTCCTTTTCTTACTTTTTCTTTTCTATATACCTGTCGTTTTGTCATTTTACGGGGCATCAGGTAGGTAGTGTGATTTGTCAAATTTCTGCCACAGTTTCATGGCTTCTAAACAAAACTTTCAAAATGAAGTGACAATGTGGCATTTCACTCGACTTCAGCATTCAGCTGAATAGCATTCAGATATTTGCATGCATGTTACAGAAAGCAGGAAATGTATCTGCTTAACAGTACACTGGTGCAGTACACAGGTAGTGATAATTGGAACTTTTGGAGAATACTACATAAGTTCCATTTGGTTGATCTTAAGTGCCTGTACCAGATGAGCAGCATGTCAGGAAGAGAGAAAGAAATTGAACTGATTAGCAGAAGGGTTGTGAAACATTTCTGCAAAGGAAGAAGTGATGTTAGGTCATAGCCACTGTTCACTGATGGTGACTTCACACTTAGCACATATTGTGAGTTAAAATGAACCAAAATTATTTTGTATGTCTCTCCCAGTATAAACTGTGCTACACCCAGCCAAATTACTATATGCAACATTCATAATAACAACCGGCATTATCACTGGCTTATATATTGAAAATGAGATAGAGGGTTTAGGCACAGGAAAAGACCATTTGGCACTTAGAGCCGCTTAGAAGAATGCAGGATGGCATGCCAGGAACAGCACCAGCATACCTAAAAATGAGTTGGCAACTTGGTGAAGATACCAAACAGGACTACTTGCATACCAAAAAGCATAAGCAATAAGTAAGAGACAGGCTTAGAGATTCCACAAATGATGGACCAGATCCAAGCTCAAATATGGATCAGAATGGCAAACTACATGACTTTCCTGGCAGGTCAGCCTCATGATTCTCACTGTTTGCCAGTCAGCCCATCTGTGGCCTCCTGTAATGCTTCTGCCTCACCACTCTCCCCCTCCCAGCCATTGCCACTTTCTGCTGCATTCAGACAAACAACTGACTAGTGGCAGACAGTAAAATCTCCAGGGGCTACACACTGCCAAAGTCAGGCCCCCTTGTCACCCACCTTGACCACATCCCATCACCACCCACCTGACAGATTCCCATCCAAGTTAAAGTCGGGACAGCACATGTACACACACACGCGTGCATATCTGACAAGAGAGAGGCAAATTTATAGTTTTTTTCTGTCAGTGATGCAATATAATAAAGCTACAAAACTCTCTGCTTATATGTGCCTTTCCTGTTCTGTAAATGTCCAAGCATCTATAAGCCTTCCTGCCTGGGACTAAACAGGCACAAAAGGGAAGGCATTGGAGTCTCCATCCTGCACCCTGCTGCCCAGTGCTTCTGCACCCAAACCTGCCAATGTGGAGGCACAGAATCCCACCCATTTTTTTACAATCTCTGCTGGGATTAGAACAAGATTGTGTCAATCATGATGCTGGACTCTGAAATCAGTAAGGGAGTAGATGCCAGTCTAGAAAGAGCATGTGAACAGAGGTCTTAGACACTATACTGGAGAGCTATATTTGATAACCTACTATGTACAGATGTAAATAAAGGTGTGTTACATTACATAAGGAGTTGAAGAATCTTACTTAGTTACAAGGAACAAGCAGTCTCAAAGAACGTGCAGATACCTACATACCAGTGATACGCAAAACAAATTGCAGTAAATTTAATTCCTTAGCCACCAACTCTATCTCTTGGTTCCCAAATTGTTTTCAATGTTGGTGATATAGTTGGCCTAACATGAAATTCTCATTAGGTATCCAAGCTCTTACTTAGTTCCACCTGTCATTGCTAGTCTGTGTTCTGCCTCAACTTATCTGCTGCTGAAACTCTCCTCCATACCTTTGCTGCCTTTTGTCTTAACTATTCTAACACGCTCCAGGCCAGCCTCTGTCATTTTGCTGTCTGTAAACTTGAACTGATCTAAAACAGTTCCTTATTCACATGAAGCCCTGTTCAACCATTGCTCCTGTGCTCACTGACTTAGATATACTCCTGGGTTAAGCAATGCCTCAATTCTAAAATTCTCACACTTGTTTTCAAATTCTTCCATAGTGTCACCCCTCCTTACTTCCTTTGGACTCATAACCTTCCAAGTTATTTGCACACCTTTAACTTTAGCCTCTTGGATGTTGCTGATTTTACTTTGCCAATGGCCATGCCTTTGACATCCAAGACTCTTAAGCAAGGGAATTTCCTCCTTAAACCTCTCTCCCCTCTTTTAAGATGCTCCTTATACTCACATCTTCCACAGAAATTCTAGTCACCTTCTCAAATGTCTCCTTTCATGTCTCTATGTAAACATTTACTTTTCTCCTGTGAATAATCATGTTAAAGATAATGTCTGAATAAATGTATTTTATTTGTTGTTCGAGATCCCGGATCATGTTGAAATAAAATACTTTCACTCGTAAATCCTTCCAATTTAATTGACAATAGAGTTCCATGTAAGGTATGGTTTATATTTTAATGAAGAGAAAGAAGTATTGTCCTAAAACTCTTTGGAAACACTTTTAATAGAAAGTTTTATGACATCTCATGGGAGATAAAAATAGAAGTAGATTCTTTTATGAGCTGTGAACTGAAAGTGATTAAATGTTTCTGGTCTCCATTTTGACTGAATAAGATTTGATACTGGTAAGCTCAATTTAAATAAATCCACTGAACTAAAACATGGGTTTAAATTTCTGTATGAATCTGTGCTATTTTAAGTTATGAACTTTAAAATGGTGCATAGTTGGCTTTGGGAATGTAATAGTTATAATGCAGCTCGCTATCTAGCTGGCTGGCACAAATTCCTGTTTTGCTGAATAACCTTTCCAAAAGTCTAAGTATACACTAGAAGCAAGCTATGAAAGTCTCATTGCAGTGAAGTTTCTCATGCCATTGACATGAATAAGCAGTAGTATTATCGGTTTCAGTGCACTAGTCTCAACTGCAAATATATCCATATAATGTTTCAGCAGACTGAGTCACTTGCTTTCTTTAAATAAAAGATAAAGAAATGGTACTTTTTCTCAGAGGCATAACATAATTTGATATGATTTTCTTGGCTGGAATGAATGATAATGTAATAAACTATAAAAAGCTGTTAATTTGTTTTTAATAGATTATTGCCCATATATGGTAACTACTAGTATCTTAACCTGGTTTTCTTTTGAAAATAGTTTATCTTGCTAGTTAAGATGAACTATGGAATAATCAGATCAGGTAGGGTTCAGGATGGCAATCCACCAGAGCCACATAGCTGCACTAAATCCAATAGTTGGAACCAATCAATCAGACTTTACTTTCTCTCATTTGCCACACGCAAACCTGAGACACAGAAATGAAAAATGATCTGTTGCTTCTAAGAGTCAAAGAATTTTCTGGTTTCTAAATCAAGTACTTACAATAAAAAAGCATTTGTAGTGACTTTATATAAAAAAAATCTTTACATTTTTCTTGAGAATTTTCTAGGACATATCATCGATAGTCTTGTGTAAAACATTAGTCTTTCTTCCTGAGGGCATTTTCTATTTTTAGATAAAGAGATAGCCCAAGAAAGTAAGACATTAATTGGCATTACTCCAACTTGCCATAGAAGCTGGAAATAAAACAGGGTTAGAGTGCTTTTTTTTCAAAAGATTCAAATTTAGGATTACCATAGGAATCAAATACCAAAACTGTGAAATTTCATATTAATAGAGACCTTCAAAGATAAATCTCATGGCTTTAATGATTTTTAATTCCATCCCTCCTGTTATGTATTGTTGGAAGTATCTAGATGATATTGATCAGATGACAGCAGCGGAGTAGCAGTGTGGTGCACAAGCTCCTGGTCTAGGGCTTATCCTCCTCCATCTGCTTCCTTTTTTTCTTTCTTTGTTCTTTTGCTCTTCTTTTCTCTTTTTCTCTTTCAAGGCCTTTTACAACCTTTTCAGCCTGTCAGAAACGGACCCAGCAGTGCACAGCATGTGACGACAGCAGTAACAGGAGAAAGCAAGTCCTGCCTCACGGAAGGGAGAGCGGGCCTAGCTATTCAAGATGGTGTCACTGGTACAGTAGGCTCATCTGCTCAAAGCCAGCCATATCCTTCTTATCCCTCTCTCCTTTTTGTCTTTTTCTCTTTTCTTCATTTATGGCACTGCCAGTGATTGGAGTGAGTGCCCCTGGCTTTGTAGGCCTGATGCGTGGATTCCTGGGATTGGCAGTGAGATGTCGGCTGCAGTGATGAAGGAACGGGGATTCCTGGTGGCAGTGGGCCCAGAGCATTGACCTTGCAAAAGTCCTGGAGCCATATTGGGAACACAGGCTGATGAAGCTGAACTCTATTTAAGTACTTTCTTCTCACTCTTTTGTACCTCAAAATGGCACTGGATTGTTGCAACAGAACACTATTCACTGTATCTACCTAGATATATGCGACAATAACTCATTCATTCATTCATTCATTCATTCATTCATTCATTCATTTTCATTCATTCATTCATTCATTCATTCATTTTCATTCATTCATATGTCATAGAACATAATATTTAGTTTTAGCAATTAAAGCTTTAACTGTAGACGAATGGATGTATTTGTCAGAGAAATTGAGTAAATACAAACTTTTTAAACTTGGAGTTAATACTTGGAGTTAGTTTCTACCTTACACTTATGTTCAAAATTAGAGTTAAAAGTGTAAACACTGATTATGGGTAATCCATTTCTGGATTGTGGCAGAGTTAGGGTGTCTATCGTTATAGGAGAAAGTGAGGTCTGCAGATGCTGGAGATCAAAGTTGAAACTTTATTGCTGGAACAGCACAGCAGGTCAGGCAGCATCCAGGGAACAGGAGATTCGACGTTTCGGGCACAGGCCCTTCTTCAGGAATGAGCAGAGAGTGTTCAGCAGGAGAAGATAAAAGATAGGGAGGAGGGACTTGGAGGAGGGGCGTTGGAAATGTGATAGTCTTGACCTCTCCGCCTCCACCCTACTCCGACCTATCACCCTCACCTTGACCTCTTTCCACCTATCACATTTCCAACGCCCCTCCTCCAAGTCCCTCCTCCCTACCTTTTATCTTCTCCTGCTGAACACTCTCTGCTCATTCCTGAAGAAGGGCCTGTGCCCGAAACGTCGAATCTCCTGTTCCCTGGATGCTGCCTGACCTGCTGTGCTGTTCCAGCAATAAAGTTTCAACTTTGATCTCCAACATCTGCAGACCTCACTTTCTCCTC
>NC_057711.1:26972901-26995415 GCF_004010195.1 Chiloscyllium plagiosum | reverse complement strand
CGTCGACCATGTCGGGGGGGAAATTGCGGTCCTTGAAGAAGGAGGCCATCTGTGTTGTACGTATTTTGAACTGGTCCTTCTGGGAGCAGATGCGGCGGAGTCGAAGGAATTGGGAGAATGGGTTGGCGTTTTTACAGGGGGCAGGATGGGAGGTGTAGTCCAGGTAGCTGTGGGAGTCGGTTGGTTTGTAGTAGATGTCCGTGTTGATTCGGTCGCCTGAGATAGAAACAGAAAGGTCTAGGAAGGGGAGGGAGGAGTCCGAGACTGTTGACCTCTCCGCCTCCATCCTACTCCGACCTATCACCCTCACCTTGACCTCTTTCCACCTATCACATTTCCAACGCCCCTCCTCCAAGTCCCTCCTCCCTACCTTTTATCTTCTCCTGCTGAACACTCTCTGCTCATTCCTGAAGAAGGGCCTGTGCCCGAAACGTCGAATCTCCTGTTCCCTGGATGCTGCCTGACCTGCTGTGCTGTTCCAGGAATAAAGTTTCAACTGTCTATCGTTATATCCATAGAAGCATCTAAAAGCTAGCTATTCTGAGATAAGGAGTTTTATAACTTATTTAGAAATTATTCATGTTGGTTACAGAATCAGAGAGTTGTGTTGAATGTAAAATATGATTGCATTTCTGTTTGAGAACATTACAAAGCATTCAGTGGAGTTGGACAGTGGGAGTTAGAAGATGCTTTTGTTTAATTTGCGTAGATATGTGTGTTGCTCACAGAATCAATAGCCAGTAACCAGTCAGCTTGGAACAGGCAAAGAGGAAATCAGTCAGGATCTGGGTGTTGCTTACAGAAGGCAGTGGCCATTTTGCTTTGGTGTAGTCAGCATCTCACTGGGTTGAATAAGCCATCAGAAGTTATTTCTTAGTTGGGCCTGCACCTTAAGCAGAGAAAATACAGTTTTAATTTTATGATGAATAAAGCGACTATATTCGCTAGTTTGAAGCTCGAGAAATAAATACAATGGCTCTCACAATGAAATCCATTTGGACAGTTAGAAAACTTGGAATATATGGAGTGGGGTATGATAGAAGTTGAAGAACCCTGAAGATTTTGTCTAGCTTAGAGCTAGAAAAAGCAACTACAGTGATGCTCATAGTGAAAATCAGCAGTAAGTCCAGATAATACAGTGAAATCTAAGCTTGAGTTGTGAAGTCATGAGGTTTTAAAAGGAATTTGAAGAATTATTTGGCCAAAAACAAATGGAAGAACAGCTGCATCACCAGGAGAGAAATTAAAGTAACTTCTGGTGGGGTCCTGTGGTATACCTTTGTGCTGTTCCGAGGAAAACTGAATGAACGTTCAAATTTCTTCTAATGTACAAGAGAATTCTTGGAGGGAAGTAAAACATAGAACTGAGTTTATATCATTAGTAATTTTAAACTATAGTATTAACTAAATGGTGCTTGCTATGTTTCATTCTTGTATACAGTAATTGTGCTTTTTGTTTAAAAAAGTGGCATTTTGTGGAGTCAATCTGTTGGTTAAATGCTGGACATTTCGATTTCTCTTTAAGCGCCATAGTAGTCTAATACTCCCGAAATGTCAACTCTCCCGTTCCTCGGATGCTGCCTGACCTGCTGTGCTTTTCCAGTGCCATGCTTTTCGACTCTAATCTCCAGTATCTGCAGTCCTCACTTTCTCCATTGTACTCTGACAGGATGGTGACTGTATACACTGCTGTAAACAGGGCACTAACAAAATGGATAAATCTGTTGGTGTTGGTTTTGACGGATCTGCGCCCGTCTGTACTTTCGGTCTAACTTCTTGGGCTTTATTTTGTGGAGAGAGGCATGTTGATTGTCCCACTCCAGTAGATGGTTGATCATTTAAAGACTGCCCCATGGTATTGAGATGGTGAGAGTGACCTTATGAGATAAATATGGAACTTCTACCTCCAGGGCTGGCAGCTGAATAGTCCCAGCAGAACCAGAAGGAAATTGTGGACACTGCTGGGATTATAAGAGAGGATGATCTGTCACGGATGTCAGACTAAGGTAAGTTGGGGATTTTTGACAGGGAGAAATCAGGGGACTCTACGGAAAGGAGTTTAGGTGTTTGAATTTTGGAGGCTGAGGGGATGCACAAAATTGGGAAGTGGGGATCGAGATACCTCAATGTGCACAAGGCATCCCTTGAAGGAGATGTCACTCAATGTTCTTACCTCAAATTCTGAAGGAAATGATGAGGCCACTTTCCCTATTGCAGTATTTTGGTTTGGTCATTCATGGGATATGGATGTCATTAGTTGAGCCAGCATTTATTACCAGCCCTCACTTCATCCTGAACTGAGTGCCATCTCAGAGGGCATTTAAGAGTCTGGGGTCACATGTAGATCAGACCAGGTGAGAATGACTGATATTATTCCCAAAAGGATATTCTTGAACCAGATGGATTTTTACAAAATTCTATAATGGCTGCTGTAGTGATTGTAATGAAGTCAGCCAGGTAGATCTCATAGAATATGAGTTTCCTGATTGGGGCTGTTAGTCTGGTCCAATCAGGGAGCTCTGGCTGACATACTTACACAGGAATGTGAGAGGCACAGTTCACTCTGAGAGCTGGGTCAGAGAAAGCTGCATCAGTATCACAGACTCTCCGTAAGTAAATAAAGGGTGACTTGGTGACAGGATAACAGCCTCTGTAGGGTTACCTCTATCGAATTCCAGCTCTTGTTTTCTGATTCAAATTTCACTATGGCAGGATTTGAATCATTTTCCTGAGAGTATTAGCCTGGGTATTAAGATTCATAATCCAGTGCCAACATCCACTACACTACTGTTACTCCACCACATTATGTTAACAGAGTCAGAATCAAGCTCTATACTGCTTCTTAGTCCTCAGACAGATATTCAGATCTGTTTCTGGATAGTCGTGTTTCTGAAAGAAATACTATTTTTTTATCAAAGCTAATCTTTGCTAATTTTCAAGGTTCACAAGGATATTTCACCTTCCCTCAGTGGATCCCATCATCTCCTCAGTTTCTCCAGGGTGAGACCTCAGCCTAACCATCTTGAGCTTTTTCATCAATGATCTTTCCTCAGGAGTGGAGGTGTTGATGGTTACACAATGTTCAGCATCATACATAATTTCTCAGATAAGGAAGACTGTCCGTATGCAGCAAAACCTGGGCAACTTCAGATCAGAATTCATCCTACTCAAATGCCAGGCAATGACTACCTCCAACAAGAGAAAAGCTAAACGTCTTCTGTAGACATTTAGTAGCACTGACACTGCTGAATCCCTCCATTCCCGCTATCCTAGAGTCATCATTGTGCAGAAAATGAACTGGACAAGCCATATAAATACTATAGTGACAAGAGCAGGCCAGAGGTTGGGAATTTGATGGCAAATAATTCATCTTCCAATTCATCAATACCTTGCACCATCTTCAGGATACAATTCACAAATGTGATGGAATACTCTCCACTTGTCTGGATGAGTGCAGCTCCATTATTCAAGAAGCTTGGCATGATCCAGAGCAGAGCAGATTACTCAATTGGCATCTCAACCAGCACTTTCATTATTCATTCCCGTCCTCACTGCTACACAAGGTGACCCATATGCTAAATATGCTATGAGGACTAATTAATGCTTCTCAGACAGCATCTTCCAAACCCACAATCACTTCCATCTAGAAGGATAAAGGCAGCAGATACATGGGAATACTACCATGGGCGAGTTCCCCTCCAAGCCACTCACTATCCTGATTTGAAAATATGTTGGCGTTCCTTCACTGTCCCTCGATCAAATTACTTAGAATTTCCTCCTTAACAGCATTGCAGGTCAACCTATATAACATGGACTTTTGTGGTTCAAGAAGGCAGCTCACCACCACCTTCTCAAAAGCAATTAGGGATGGCCTAACCAAGGAAGAAAGGAAACATATCTCCTCCCAAAACAATTAGGTCATTTTCTTTGCTATATACGCTCAGCTGTTCACTTAATTGGTAATTAATTCCACAAGTCCCTTTGGATTAAAAAGATGAATATCTCCAGAGATCTCTTTTTTCATTAATTCCCTGGTATTTAAATATTTTACTAAACTCCTTGTTCAACTGTTTTTAGTTTGCTTCAAAGCTATGAAAAGTGAAAATAAGGGCTGCATTCTCAGCCCCTACTGTACTCCTTGTACACTCACAACTGTGGGGGCCAAATTCCACCCCAACTCCATTTACAACTTTTCAGACAACATTACTGTTGTTGTTGGATCTCAGACGATGATGAGACAGAATACAAGAAAGAGAATAGTGGCTTAGCAGCATGGTGTACAGACAGCAATCTCTCCATCAACATCAGGAAAACAAAGGAGCTCATCATTGACTTCAGGAAGCAGAGTGGAGGACATGCCCCTGTCTGCATCAATGCTGCTGAGGTGGAGATGGTCAAAAGCATCAAATTCCCGGGAGTAAATATCACCAACAATCTGTCCTGGTCCATTCACATCAATGCAATGGTCAAAAAAGTACAACAACATCTATTTCCTCAGAAGGCGAAGCAAATTCTGCATGTCCACAAGGCAGGCATTTTTGGTTTTATAACAATGGTCAAGGATGTTCAGATCAGTGGTGGGACAGAAGATGTGTTGATGGTGTGTTGGTAGCACGTTCTTGAGTTTGGCCTGGTTGAAGTCATCAGCTATGATGAATAAGGCTTTGGTGTATTCTGTCTCAAGACTGTTTGAGGCGTTGTATATTACATTCAGTGTACCCTTCACCTCCACATGGGGTGAGATGAAGACCACTGTCAGGATAGCAGAGGTAAACTTGTGCAGCAAATAATAGGGACGCCACTTTAGTGTAAAATATTCGAGGTCTGAGGAGCAGTAATTCATCAGAGTCGCCACGTCTGAGCACCAGGAGGTGTTGATTAGGAGGCAAACCACACTGCCCCTTGCCTTGCCCTAGCAGTCCATTTAGTGAACTGAGAAACCCTCAGGTTATAAGGTACAGTCAGTCATGTCTCTGTAAAACAGAGCAAACAGTAATCTCTCAATTCTGTTTGGAAAGTGAGTCGAGCTTTGAGTTCATCCATTTTGTTCTCAATGGCTCGGACGTTTGCCAGAAGTATGGGGCTGGGGGAGTTGAAACCCAGGCATTGGTGAAGGAGGTCAGCTGCTCCGAGTGGTATGTGTGTGATCACAGTGGGGGACTGGGCTCCTTGAGCATTCCAGGGAGAGTTCTGGTGGCTGGTTTGGTTGGGCCTCCGAAATGTCCGGTTACCGTGGGGTCAGGTCTTGTTCCCGCACTAGTCAGGCCTCAGTACTGGTTTCCACAAGGTAGTCAGGCTTGCAGGAAGCTGGTAGGTCTTTGGTTGCTCTAAGGTTGTGATTCCAGTGTCACTAGTTGAGCCTTGCCAGTCATAGAATCATTAAACCTGAAAGTAGATTTAAGAGAACATAGTAATTCTGATAGACTTAGACTTAGAATTGAGGTTTAGAAGAGCAGAATGATTATAAGATGTAGATTATAAGAATGAGATCTGTTCGCAAAATGTTGCCACCCTCTGGCGCCATCTTGAAACATAAAAAAATTCATACAAAAATAAAACCCTGAAATTTCATTCATCAATTCCTTAAATACCAAAACATCTTTGTTGATCAACTGTGAGTGACATTGCCAGATTGCCTGTGATTTGTGACCAGGAATGTATACAACTATAAATGAACTCTATCCAATCCTTTGGCTAACTAGAGTTAACCAAAAGTAAGTAACACTCTTGGTATGACAAAGGCAGTCATGAGGCTGTGGGGCCAGGGGTAGAATGCAATGTTAATGATGGCTAATATAGACTTCAGTCTTGTTTTTTGTTCTTTCAGTATACCTTCAAATTAGTCAGTGCCGACATGGAATGTTTAGTTAGTCATGTCATACTAACTTTAGGTTAGCAAAGAACATGATATCATTTCTTTAATCTACATGCAGCTTGTGACGGAGCATTTTTAGTTGTTTTGAAATTGGCCTGGAATCTAAAATCCTAGCATTTTTCCATTACTCTTTTCAAATTCCCTTCTGCTTCCTCTGATAAGGATTTTAAGAAAGAATGTATGGTTTTCTTTCCTGAGTCACAATATAACAAAACTTTGAGCTTGCATATCTATCTATCTTTATAAACCTATTTTTTTGCCAAGAACCCTCCCCTTTATTTCAGTTGGGGAGGGGGGGTGATACATAAATTTATTGATATTAATATGTTACTTTTCAGTTGCTGTTTCAGAATTCTGATGCTGTTCTAGTTTCATTGACATGGCTCAGAAACAGTTCTATATCTCATAGCTGAGTTTCCTGTTCAGTGAGACTCCTCCAACCACGTTTATTACTAAGCATTTAATTAAAATCTGGGTTCATAAATAAAGTCTTCAAAAATTCAGTTGGATGTGAATTATTCTGTTGAACAGTGAGACCATTATTGGGAAATTAATTATTTTTCATCTTTGATAATCCAAGGGTTTTAACTTCAATAGTGTTTTTCACAGTGTGATTTTTATTTTTTACCCTACATGAACTGCATTGATAGTCCAAAAGCTTACTTCTTAGAGAAACCTTAAAGCTCATGTGCTGATTTTCATCCATTTGTACAAAATGGCTTTAAATCCAGATTCCCGGAAATAAAAGGATAATGCAATAGTGCTGATGTGCTGCAGTGAAAAGTGTCAAATTCTTGCCTATTTAGCAATGTTGCAGCTACTACATTGGGCAAGTATCTTGTGCAAAATGTACAATAAAAGAAAGCAACAATCATACCACCAATATTTCATCAATATAGCATCATTGCAACAGGTTTGCTGGGTCATACGATCTCCTCTGACTACTATTTCCTTTGCTTTGATATAAAACCATTTATCTTTAAATAGTAACATCGCTTGTATTTTACTTCCCAATATTTAGAAGCAGCCTGGGTGAAAATCTTTTTCCATAATTTAGTTTAGATCCAAAAATATGGTTTTGTTTGTGAAAAATATGCACCAGTATAATATTTTAAATTAACAATCCAATTTTATCAATTCACTGTTCATTCTCCTTTCCCATCCTTGGCCTGTTACTGAGTATGCATCAGTGGTAACCAAATGACCACAGTTTATGTGTGATCCTTGATATATTGTGTTCACAGATAGTTCAATATTGTAGGGGTTCATGCTGGTGGATTGCTTGGCCATGCAGGGTATCAGTCTAACCTTGACATCGCCCAGTGGCCTTTGTCACAATAGTGATCTAAAAATATAAATTCTTGGTTTTCAACTTCCGTCATCTGCTTTTAATATCTGTGACTGGATGGAAATGATTTTAAAAATGGTTTAAAATTGACCACAGTAATCAGCTGACCATACAGGCTAGCTAAGCTTTGTGAAGCCAATGTGGAATAAATGAAAGCATCTGAGCTGAAATTAATATTTTAATCAAAAGATTCTGAAACTAGATCAATCAGTCGGGCAAGAAGAAACTCATCTTTTTTGATTTCCACCTGACTGACAAGTCATTTTGAAGATGAAAGCCATTAGCTGCAATTATCAAAGTTCAAAGCAATGAACAATGAACACTGAAATACACAAACCAGCTGTATTTCAGGGGACTACTTTTGTCAGAACTGGGAGAGAATTATTTTTGCCTGGAACTAGATGAGTGAAGTGTTCACTATCTTGTAAAGGACAAATCACCTAGTGACAATGCAAACAGAGCGAAACATCTAGAGATCAAGAGCTTAAAGAGATCTAACTTTTCACCATCATTGAGAATACCAGACATCCATACAACCAGGGTATCCAGTTGATATTCTAATGCCCACTCAAGGATACTCTAAGGGCATTAAACTGTATATCCTTATCTTCTTTTTATACTGTAGACTATCCCTCTTCAATTTTCTACGTGTGTGTATGTATAGTTGGTATCACATCTTTATTATTTTTTTTAAGGAGTAGCAGGTAATCAAATTGCTCTTTCTTTCAATCAAGAAAATCTCGTAATTGACTCCTTACATTGGGTAACTACACTTTTATTAGACAGAGCTATGGACCAAGCTGAAAAAGAACCAATTCTTTATAAAGGTCAGTGAGTGAACTCGAAAAGAGAGGAGCCAAGTTACGCCTCCCCATATTGAGAGGTACTAGTTAGTGACTGGGAACAGGAACCCCCTCATGGAGGGAATGTGATCTATCATTACAATTCTATGCCATTTAATAGTTATGCAACACGTTACAATCAATACTCTGATTTTCTACTAACCTTATAGTGGTAATAATTTAATTGAACAGCCTTTATACCTCACAGGACTAACAAGAAGTAAATTAGTCAGAATCATTTTCCAATGAACTATGTTACTTGTTGCTCACAGAGGAATGATTAGACTCACATGTGAGGCTCATATGTTGTTGGATATCACATATGAATGCCCTGTTGATCAAAGAAGTAAAAATCACCTGAAATTAGTAGAGCCATAGTATAGCAGTGCTAAGCACTTTCAAGAGAACCAAGGGAAGGTGAAGTGGATAAAATAGACAAGAAGAACTCTTTATGCAGGTTATGTTTTACATCTAATATGTGGGCAATTCTGTTATTTAAGGGAACTACATTTGTACCATGCACTTTTCTGGAAAAGCATAAGACAATTGAATTTTCAAGAGATGTTCATCCCACTGTTGGTACCTTACACTTTACTGTTCTGCGATCAATGGGAATACAACCAACTTTGTCCCTATATTTAGCTGGTATTAACTCTTGTACAATTAAGTTTACAATCATGATCTATATTGTCCACTAATACTAAACAAAATTCTGATGTGGTTTAAATCTCTAGGTAACACCTGGAAGCAAGGCATCACTAGCTAATCTCTCCCCTGGTGATGTTATCCTAGCCATTGACGGAATAAGTACAGATGCTATGACACATGTTGATGCTCAGAATAGGATCAAGGCTGCTACCAGTCAGTTAAGCCTCAAGATCAACCGGTTAGTATGGCTATAGTACAATATTATATCATCAATAAATTAAAACAGATTTACAGGGAACATTGACTCCTTATAGAAGAACTGTTCCAGCGTTGCATGTGCAGCAAAGGACTAGACAGCACAATAAAGAAAAGAACTGCTCATTGTGACTGTCATTGAGAGTTACTCTTTTTAACACAAACCAAATGCTTTTTCTAGCACAAGTACTGTCGTCATTTTCTATCCTAACATCCCTCGTGTTTGCTGATCTGTGCATTTTCCGTAAATGATTTGAGTGCATTAACAATGAAAAGCGAAAATGCAGTTGTTGAGGTTTTGTTTGCTTGTGTCCCAGGCCTGAAACTAAGCTTTGGTCTCCTCAAGTCACTGAAGATGGCAAGGCAAATCCCTTCAAGATTAATTTAGAGGCAGAACCACAGGTAAATAGTACAGGAAAAAACTCAAATGTTTCAATTGTTTAACTGTCTATTATTATTATTGGAGGTTGTTGGAAGAAAGCCAAGTTAAAATTGATCATTCTTTAATTTGTGTTCTTAAAATTTAATTCTGTCACTGCATGGTTAATTCATACGTTTTTCAAAAATAATATTTATCCTTTTGCGGATTATGTGATAGATGTAACACTTCAAGATAAATAATTGATAGGGCTGATAGTTTACATTTCTTTATGCATAATAACTTATTTGTTAGGTAATAAACTTGGGAGGAATTCATGCTTATTAAACAAGGATGAAAGGACCAAACAGACTGGCTATTAACAAAAATGGAAATTGGTCTGGCACCATCTGTGGAGAGAAAACAGAATCAATATTTCGGGTCCAGTGACCTTTCTTCAGATTAGCCATTAATATTTCGGGTCCAGTGACCTTTCTTCAGATTAGCCATTAATATTTGATACTAGATGCAAAGCATTAATGTTATTCCAGAAGGATTACTAATGAATAATTGTACTTTTTTTTTAATGTAGGAAGGTAGCAAAAGGAGAAGCCTCTTAGGACTCGTTCACTACCTGATTTATTCATGACTGATCTATGCTCCAGAGATCTACCTTTGCTCCATAAAGTAACAATTTATTGGATAACAAAAACTATTGATCTAAGCTAGAAAATTATCTATTGATCTAGCCCCAATCTTCAGTAGCAGAATTTCAAATTCTAATACCCTTTGTACATAGAAATGTTTCTTAAAATCATTCATGAATAGTCTAGATTTGATTTTAAGACTATCTAGTCTATATTCCTTAACCAGTAGAAACGGTTTCTCTCTAACCTACCTATTCCCATTAATATCTTGATAAATTCAATCAAATAATTATTTAAACTCATGAAATTCAGGGAAAAAATCTTTTAATTTGTGTTACCTCTCTTCTCATACTTTGACCTTGAAGATGTATATCTGATAAATATACATAGCACTCCCTCGAAAGGAAAGGAAACAGCATAATGGTAATATCAATGGGCTGTTAATCCAGAGACCCAGGTAATATTCTTGGGACCCATGTTTAAATCCCGCCATGGCAGATGGTGGAATTTGAATTAAATAAAAATCTGGAACTAAGTGCCTAACGATGACCATGAATTGATTGTTGTGGGAAAAACCCATCTGGTTCATTAATGTCCTTCAGGGAAGGAAACTGCCATCCTTACCTGTACTGGCCTATAAGAAAATCTACACCCACTCCAATGTGATTGACTCTTAAATACCCTCTGGGTAGTTAGGAAGGGTCAGTCAATGCTGACCTAGGTAGTGACACCCTCATCCTGTGAATGCAGATTTTAAAAACTCCTTCCTTGAGATTAATACCCAGAACTGCTTGCTGTATTTCAGGTGTGGGCTAAACTTTTAATAACTGAAGCATGATTTTTACTATTTTATTCCTGTGGCTCCAAAAACCAGCATTTCATTAACTTTTTAAAAAAATGGTTATCTATTCATGACAATTTAATTGTGTACAGATATGAACATCCACCCCTGACACTCACTCACTCCCCACCCCTCCACCTCAAACCCCACCACTGCCTCAAGTCCCTTTGGATTTGCACCATTTTCATAGGATTGATACTGCACAGTAGGAGACCATTCGAATCATTTTATCTCTGTGGGATTTCCGAGTAATTCACAATGCCATTCTTCCATTTTCTCCCCATAGCTTACTTCTCAGATATCAGTCTAATTTCCTTTTGGATGTTTCATTTCAACCTGCCTCCACTACACACTTGGACAGTGCATCCCAGAGTTTAACCACATTCCCCAGGAAAATGTTTTTTTTCTCATATCTCTTTTGTTTCTTTTCCCAATAATATCAAATTTTGTCCTCACAATTTTGATTCTTTCACTATCTACTCTGCCCAGACCTCTCAGGATTTTGAATATCTCTGTCAAATATCCTCTCAGCTTACTCCAAGGAAAGTAGTTACAATTACCCAATGTACCTTCATAACTGAAGTTCTTCATCCAAGAACCATTCTCATTAATCTTTTCTCCACTTTCTTCAATGCCTCTCATTCTTTAAAAAATGGCATGCCCGGAAGTAGATACAATGCACCAGCTGAGAACAAATTAGTGTTTTATACAGGTTCAACATAACCCCCTTCTTCTCCTCTATGCTCCATATTAAAAAAGCCTGTAGTACAGTTTGCTTTATTACCTACACTCTCAACCTATATTGCTACCTTCAAAACTTATGAACATGTAAATCCACCTTCTTCTGATCCTGCACCCACTTTAATGTTTTGTCATTTAGTTTATATTATCTCTTCATGTTCTTCCCACTAAAATGAATAACTTCACATTTCTTTTTATTGAGCTTCATCTGCTTCTTATCCATCCATTCTACCAACCTTTATATGTCCTTTTGAAGGTCTACACTAATTTAGTCACTGTTCAAAATGTATCCAGGTTTTTGTATCATCTACAAACTTTGAAATTGTTTGCTATACACCAGTATCTAGGTTGTTGACATATATCAGGAGGTTCTCACTGTGTGCATGTTGACTATTACTGATTAACTGAAAATTTTCAATTAACTCAGTTAACCCTTAATTATGGCTCTGATAGTTTTCCAACAACAGATATTAGGCAAACTGATCATAATTTTTTTTCTCTCTGGTTTCTTAAATATCAGAATGATATGTGCAACTTTCCAATTTAACAGAACAGTTCCTACATTGAAATAATTTTGGAATGTTATAATCCAATTTATCTTGCCCAAGTACCTTTAAATCCCTGGATTGGAAACCATCTGGTCCTGGTGATTTATCATTCTTTAATGCCATTACTGCTATTACTTTAGTTACTTGTTTTGGTGAGCCACTGCTGCTGATTCAAAGTCAGTTTTCTTGTGATGTTCAACATGTTGGCTTCTTTCTCTGCTGTATTCCTCTACTCTAAATCAGAAACAAAGTAATTATTTTGCCTATTCAATGTTTTCACTCACAATATCATCATCATCATCAGTTTTTCTTCTAATTCCGACATAATTGTAAATTGTTTGTATAAATTTCAATCATGCTTTCTTTTCATGATGTTTTAAACTCCAATTATCTGACTTGTCTTCCTTTGTTGTTCTTTCCTAGTCACCAGAATCTGTGCTTTAAAAAAATGTTTTATTTTGTTTAGTTTTATTTTGCCTGTTACCTCTTCAACAGACCATGACTGTCTTCTTTGGCAAGCCCTTGAGGCTGTTACAAAGCTAGTCCTTTTTTTTTCTTAAAGCTGTTCCTTGGCTCAAGGATACTCTGTACTTGATTTTTTTCAGAGGGGTAATAAACCAGGCCGGGCTCCATTCAGACTAGTTTGGTACAGAGATGGATTTTGAAAGGCCTTTTGTTTATATGTAAGCAAATAAGACTTCAGGCCAAAGTAGTTATGTTGGAGAAGTAACTTGGAGAATGAAAGGGGAGTGGTCAGCTCTCTAGATGAGCAGTTTAGTTCAGTCCAGAACTGGTTGGGAGTTCAACAGTGAGCTGTGAGGAAACTCTTTCTGCTCTCCATTCTAAGTTCAACCTGGAAGCATCTGATTCTTTTTTGTACTGTGTTTAAAGGGGTTTGCTTATTGGGACTGTTGTGTGTATTCGGAACAGCATACATAAGTCTAGTTTAGATAGTCTGAGTTCTCTAGGAGTTCTTTATTTTGTTCTTCATGTTTCATTGTGTAATTTTGTGAATAAATTTTTTGTCTGTTTGAAACCTGGTAGTCAAACTCGCTAACTTAATCATGGTAATTTTCACTGTACACTTACTGAAATAAAATGCAAAGTTATGGTCTGGGCTGCCTGCTCTAGAATGTTTTGAGTGGTCTTGCCTAGTCCATAACAGAAGTATAAACTGGCTCGATATCACATTAAATTGCATTTTGAACTGATCATCTATTATTTTACCAATTATCACTTTGTACAGATCCCTGTGTGTATCTTATTTTCCCATTGAAAATGAACCTATTAAAGCTAAAATGTGTGGCACTGGAAAAACGCAGCAGGTCAGGCAGCATCCAAGGAGCAGGAGAATAGATGTTTCCGGCATAAGCCCTTCATCAGGAATTATTCCTGATGAAGGACTTATGCTTGAAACATTAACTGTCCTGCTCCTCAGATGCTTCCTGATCTGCTACGCTTTTCTAGTGCAACACTTTTTGAATCTGATCTCCAGCATCTGAAGTCCTCACTTTCTCCTGCTTAAAGTTAAACATCAAGCAATTGTTTTGTGTTTCTCTCTTGCAGATATTATGCAGAATTTGATCATATTAGATAAATATTCATCTATGTACAGGCCACTAATGACATCTGGCTCACTACCTTTTTTCATTATTCTTTCATGGGATGTGGGCAGCAGCCTTTATTGGCCATCCCTGATGTCCTTGAACTGAGTGACTTGTTCAGAGAACTGTTAAGAATCAACCACATAGCTGTGATTCTGGAGTCACATGTAAGGTAGACTGGATAAAGGTGGCAGATTTGTTTCTTGAAACGGACATTCGTGAATCAAATAGTTTTTACAATGATCAGTTACAGTTTCATGGTTGCTATTACTGAGACTAGTTTTACATTCCAGATTAATTCATTGGATTTAAATTCCATCTAAATGCCTCACTTGAATCTCACTCTTTGCCTTTAGATTACTAAGCCAGTGGCATTACTACTATGCCACCATTTCCCGGTCATTTCCCTATAATTAGACAATTAGACATAGGAACCACTGTAATCCAGTCAGTCCAACATGTCTGCTCCATCATTCAATGAGGTCATGGCTGATCTCACAATCCTCAACTCACTTTCCTACCTTTTCCCCATAACCATTGATTCCCTTCCTGATTAAAAATATGTTTATCTCAGCCTTTAATACACTTAATGACCCAACCTTGATAACTCTCTATGGTAAAGAACTTCATAGGTTCACTACAGAAATAATTATTTCTCATTTCTATCTTAAATCCCTTCCTCTGAGATTCTTACCTCTGGTTCTAGATTGGCCCACAAGCAGAAACAATGTCTCCTTAGTTATCCTGTTAACGCCTGTTTCTACTCTGATTCATCTAAACTCCAATGAGTACAGGGCCAACCTACTCAGCCTGTCCTCATAAGAAAATCCCATCACAGCCAAGACTAGCCATGTGAAGCTTCTGTGGACTGCCTCCAATCCCCATATATTTTTCCTTAGGTAAGGAAAGCAAAACTGTTCACAGTTATCTAGATATGATCAAACTAGTGCCTTGTATAATCTTAGCAAGACATCTCTAGTTTTCGAGTGCTGGATGCTGTGGTGCTGGAAAAGCAGAGCAGGTCAGGCAGCAGTCGATGAACAGTAGAGTCGATATTTCGGGCAAAAGTCCTTCATCAGGAATCCAATTATCTCTACTTTTCTACTCAATTCTGTATTAATAAGATGACGATATTCCATTCACCACCATCTTCTCAAGGAAACTAGGAAAAGGCAACAAATGCTGGCCAGCCAGCGACACTTAGATCCCACAAAAAATGAATAAATAAAAATAGGTAAAATTTAATCTTGCTGATTACCCATGAAACCTGGATCTTTTGTTTGTAATTCATGCATAAAGGCCTCCAAATACTCATGCTGCTGCTTTCTACAATATTTGTCCATTTAAATGATATCCAGCACCTCTCCTCTTCTCGCCAATGTGCATAATTCCACATCTTCCAACATTATATTCCATATCCTTATTGTTGCCCACTCACTTAACCAGTCTATATCCCGCTGCAGACTCATTGCATTATCCTCACCACTTGCCTTCCGTATTTTTCTGTTATTCACAAACTTGGCTGCACTACATTGACTTATATCATCCACATCATTAATATATCTTCTAAATAACCATGACCTGAATAGTGATCTCTGTGGTAGCTACAGGTTGTCATCCTGAAAATTCACTCTTCATCTTAACGCTCTGTTTTCTATTAGTTAGCCAATCCTCTATCCATGCTAATATTGTAACCCTAACACCATGAGCTCATATCTTATATGCACTATCTTTTGGAAATCAAAATACATTATATCTATTGTTTTCCATTTATCGATCCCATTTGTTACGTCCTCAAGTAATTGCGGCATGATTTTCTCTTCATGAAGTCATCCTGACTCTGCTTGATCATATTATATGTTTCTAAATGTTCTACAATTCCATCCTTTATAATCGACTCTAACATTTTCCCAATGAAAGGTATTAAGCTACCTGCCATGTGGCCTGGTTAAATCTGTGACATATTGGATCTGTGAAATATCATTGTGGAAACTATACATGGCACACGGTTAAAATCTCCCATTAGAAGTATCCTACGTTTATAACATATATGTCTAATCACAGCATTAATATAACCTACTGTTCGACAATTGTTACCGGGGGTTTTGAACAACTCGATGTCAGGTCAAAATTCCTGCTCTATTTCTTAATTCCGTCCATAAAGTCTCCTTAACCTGCTTCCCTCTTGTTATATCCTCTCTCACCATCGAAGTGATTTTACCTTTATTATTTTCCTTATCTTTCCGTAAACTTCATAAGATGATATGTGTAGTTCCTGGTCTGATCATCTTGAAGCCAACTCGAGATAATGGCTACCATGTCATATATTCACGTCAAATTTGCATCTCCAATTCCTTCAATCTGTTCCTTATAAAGGTAATATTGCTATAGTCCTATGCTATAGCAACCATGGGGCTGCGCTTTCATGAGAGAGATGACTGGTGGTGGTTTAACTTGAGGGCTACTACACCTCAGGCAAGGGGAGAGGTTGAGAAGGAAAGTGAGCCTCAACTGATGGTAACCTCAGCCAATGCAGGAACTTCAGTACATTGCACTGAACCCACACTGTTGGCAGTTGATTTACAAATCACTGTCCAGTCAGCTGAGCTATAACAAAGGCTTATGTAGATCATATATCTTAACCTTTCCTTATGCCCCTGTTTTCATCTTCTATTACTTATTTTTCTCTCTTGGTTTACTGCTTTACATCTTTTAGTCTTTCCTTATCCTTTGGTTGCAGAAGTACTATTTCTGATTTTTGTTCTAATCTCACCCCTTTTTGTTTGTTTTTGAATGGACTTGAAAACAATGGTTTAAATACAACTCTTTCCATTGAGCCTTGCCCCAGTTTTCTGCTTTAAAGTCTTGTTAAAAAAAAAGTGAAGCTTTTTGTCTTACAGTTATCAGAACTAGGATACAAGAAACAGACTTGAATAAAGAGACACTATCTTATACAGCTTTTTCTTCTCAGTTTGTTTCTTGAGTCCTAGCTCTGACAATAAATTTAATTAAACAAGAGTTAAAGATGAAAAGCTTCAACTTCTTGTCTTTTTAAAATCATTTTTATAACCTGTCCTGACAAGGATTTATTTAGTTTAAAGTCCTTGTCAGTCCCCAATTTTAACTTTCCATCAGGACCCTGTTTATAGTCTAATTCAGGCAAAGGCTGTGGTATGTGTTCCTTGCCTTTACGAGATATCACCTTTAAGAATCCCGCATGTTGTGTGAATGCAGGGTTGTAATTCTGCAAGTCTGGCTGTCAGTGTGAACACTGCACACACAAAAATTAGCTATTGTGCTGTGATGTTTGTTTTATAACTAATAATGTGTAGTTCTGCTTTAAAAGCAATAAGCTACAGAGTTAATAAATCCCCGATTAGCAATTATCATTGAAGTGTCATGGCCACCAGTGGTGGATATTGTTGTTTTAAGCTTTGAGACAGCTGACCGTGCAAAGAATTCATGAAATGTTGAAGGAGAAATTTGTCCAGAGCAGTGAGTATAGCTTTTATGGAACACTCCTTTAAGAATCAGGCAGATCTCTCCAGAAGAAAAGATTGTTGAAACTGAAGGCAGCAGTCAGCACAGACTTAACAACAAGACTAACAGTTGAAGAACTAAAACACCCTCAGAGTGAACCACATTAGAAGAGTCAGATTACAGTTTTGTATTCATCACTGGAATCCATGCCATTTAAACAGAAGTCTTTAGAATTCATTGAATACTTTGTGAGCAGACATAGAAAGTAGGACTTATTCTGGATTTTGTTTTCCAGATGGGGAGCCAGTATTGTTAAGTGTTTCCCCTTGTAAACTTTCCAGAAAAATTATAGTGGCAAAAAACTACAAAATGGCCATACGTAAGAATAAAGCAATTCTCGCTGGTCAACAGAATTTACAGGTCCCAAGTACCAGCTCAGTGTTTGATACAATCAGCAGAACACCTAAACATAGCAAGACATGCAGAATGTGTAGCCTTCTGCCTCCACAAAGGAAATGCCCAGCTTTAGCAGCAAAGCCCATCGGCAGACGCAGTCCACTACAATAAAGGCTGATACAGCTATAAAGAGCCAGGTACTAACCAAAATGGACCATGACCAAGGAGTATCTTACTTTGCAAGCTACAATACAGATCATCAGGTCTCCTGCTAGAGGGCTGTACATAAAATGATTAAACAAATCAGAGTCTAATGATGTACACAACAAGACATTGAGTCTTGAACATATATCGATCTCATGGAAAATATCAATGACATCTGACTGTCCAAAGAGCTTGCAAAATGTCAATCTATATGTCCTCACAAAACTGGTGACTTATAAGCTTGACACAGGGGTAAGCATATTACCCCAGTGATTTCTACAAGACATGCACCCCAAGTCACAATGAAATCTAGGAATGTATTACCTACAGCATACTGCAGTTCAACAATTCCATGAGTTTGATCAGTAGTGCTGGAGTCAGATGCTGTCTGATGTTCTACATTGTGGAAATTGCTGAATATACTAGCCAGCCACACCTCAGAAGCTGTGGAATCAATCAGATGTCAGAGGCACAATAGAAACCACAGCAGACTATTCATGAAACACGTGCAGAACTGAATAAAAAGAAACAGAATACATGACTTTCTTCTGAATTTCTACAAAATTGGTGGAGATGCACAATGTTTCAAACAAGGAGCTGTATGTTGCTCATGGGACAGTCCTTCCAGAAATAAATGCCAGTAGTGGTGCTCCAGTGAAACAACTCAAGCTGGAAATGAAACAGTTAATAAAACAACATATGGAAGAGGTAAGAAAGAATGAAGAGGCTGGTCAGTTAGAAAAGGAGAAAAATACATTGGACCAACAGAAGATCACAACCCATGTAGGATTCACTTGTGCAAAACCACAAGCTTCAGACTGAGCTGGAGGCTCTTAAGGAACAATTCAATAAATCCCAAGAAGATTTGAACCACTTGAAACAGCTTGAGCAATGAGACTAGTCAGCGGTAAATCTGTTGCAAACTTTGGATGCATTGTCATCAAGATAAGCAGATTCTGGTGTAGCAACTTCAACCGATAAAAGTCAAACTTGACAACACAAACAGGAATGACAAACCATATTGATGATGTCTATAGAAGTCAGCAGGACCTCCAGCCAAAATCCCCATCATGGGATCTTGGTGCATAAGAATCTATCCATTAGTTATTGAGTCAGATAGGCTCACTTGCTATTGGAAATAGTTAAACTTTCTTTAAATGTATATTATATGTATACTTTGCCTTTATACACTGCACCTTTAAGAATTTAATGTGCTGTTTTTATACAAGGTTGTGACTCCAGCTACTAGTTAGCCTGGCTGTGGGTTTACAAACTGCTCACACACAAATCAATTGCTCAGCTGTAATGTCTGTTTTATAACTGATTATGTCCTTTACTGTCTAAAAGACCGAGCTCTCATTAATTAATGAGGGTTGGAACATTAGACTATTAACATTGCCATGCCAGAGTCCCACAATAGTATTGTTCCTTCTTGTCCCAATGGAGGTGTCAGTGTCTCAAGAAACAGAGCCCCTCTTTCACATATTACTCCTTTATGCAAACATTTACATCCTTGATCTACTTATTGCAGATTAGTAGGATGCATGTGCATTGATAATAATCAATAAATTGTCACAATTGGGATCTATCTGGATTTACCTTAGAGATCCAAGTACTCTCCACACAAAATATCTTGTCTATTTTTCCCAACATCATTAGTCTCAACATGAGTGACAATGATTCGATCATCATTCTTCTTTTCTTCAATACCCTTTCAAATTGATTAAGGATGTCCCTCACTCTGGCACCAGGAAGACAAGATACCACGTGAGACTCTTAATCCTGATTACAAAGGATGTTATCTGTCTCCTTAATTTTTGAAAGACATACATCTGACCCATGACCTCATTGAATAGCAGAGTAGACTTGATGGGCTGAATGGCCTAATTCTGCTTATCTGTCTAATGGTCTTTATGCTTCTTGAGGAGAAAGTGAGGTCTGCAGATGCTGGAGATCAAAGTTGAAACTTTATTGCTGGAACAGCACAGCAGGTCAGGCAGCATCCAGGGAACAGGAGATTCGACGTTTCGGGCACAGGCCTTCCTGAAGAAGGGCCTGTGCCCGAAACGTCGAATTTCCTGTTCCCTGGATGCTGCCTGACCTGCTGTGCTGTTCCAGCAATAAAGTTTCAACTTATGCTTCTTGAGACCAAGGTTATAGTTATCAGAGAGCAGCAATGCTCAGGTACCTATATCCTTCAAAGACTTGGTCAACCTACAACATGCACCTCAAAATTCTGGAGATGTACCACCAGCAGTTCCTCCTACAGATTCCACAAAGACAACACAATAACAGCATCCTTTCTTAAGCCAATTGACCCAGCATCAAGGTGCTAATAACTCAAAACCAGCTCTACTGGGAGGAATATATCATCCATATCCCTGAGAGGAGACACCAGAATTTGAATTAGAGTCCCTACAGTCTGGAAACAGGCCCTTCAGCCCAACAAGTCCACACCAATCCTCTGAAGAGTGACCCATTCCCCAACCTGTTTTTACCCCTGACTAATATACCTAATTACATTACGTAATTAGATGAATCCCCGAGCAATTTAGTGTGGCCAATCTACCCTAACCTGCACATCTTTGAAATGTGGGAGACAACCGGAGCACCCAGAGGAAACCCACGCAGACACGGGGAGAATCTGCAAACTCCACACAGACAGTCGCCCGAGGCTGGAACCGAACCTGGATCCCTGGTGCTGTGAAGCAGCAGTGCTAACCACTGAGCCATTGTGCCCTTACTTTACTCGAAACCCTGTCATGATAGGGTACTTCTAGGAGTATATAGGAAATACTTTAGGGATATCCTCAAAGGACTCTTGAAGAGGTTAAACATTCCCAACAACTCAGGGGGTCCCAGCCTACTGACCTTCAAAAATGGAAAAGCTTCATTCTAGAAGTCACTGAACACAGTGGTAGAAATGTGCAGAGGCAAAAGACAAGGCGTCAGAGGGGAACACAAGCCTCCAAACACCCCAGTGACTAACCTGTCCTACAAGTGGGATCCATCTGCAGATCACTCATTACACTTATCAGCTATCTCAGAGCCATCAAACTGGAGTGGAAGCAACTCATCCACAATCCTAAAGGACGATCTCAGAAGAAGAAGGACACATCTCCCTTCATATTCCACCACAATTTGGTCTCCAAGGTACCATGATCAATATTCTAATTTTCCTTCTGACAGTTTTTATGCACATAGGTCTTTATCTTTTTTTTTAGATTAGATTACTTACAGTGTGGAAACAGGCCCTTCAGCCCAACAAGTCCACACCGGCCCACCAAAGTGCAACCCACCCAGACCATTCCCCTACATTTACCCCTTCACCTAACACTACGGGCAATTTAGCATGGCCAATTCACCTAACCTGCACATTTTTGGATTGTGGGAGGATACCGGAGCACCTGGAGGAAACCCACGTAGACACTGGGAGAATGTGCAAACTCCACACAGTTTTTTCGCCTGAGGAGGGAACTGAACCCAGGTCTCTGGCACTGTGAGGCAGCAGTGCTAACCGCTGTGCCACCATGCTGCCCAGCAGCTACAGCAGCTCTTTGAAACTGAGAATGAACTTTTTCCAGTAACCAGCCCAGTGCTGGTCTCACACATCCTGCCTCAGGTAGAGCAGGTAGTGATTGAAGAGATGGTTGGGTGCAATGCTTGGGTTTTCACATTCACTTGCTGGTGTTTGCACTTGGCCTCCACCAGGACCTGTTAGAGACACTCTAGATGGTTGGCACTTTGCAGATGTTTCTTGTCAACATTCGGTAGTCTTTGGCAAGAGATTCCCACCAGTTCATGGGGACATTACAATTTTTCAAGCAATGTTTGAAGACATCCTTGAAGTGTTTCCTGCGCCCTTTTGATAACCACTTTCCGTGATGGAGAATCTAATAGAAAGCCGATTTTGGCAGTTTTGTATCAGGCATGTAAACATATGGCCCACTCAATGTAGTTAATCAGCAGTAACCAGTAACTTGATGCTGGCGATGTTGGCTTGAGAGATATTGGATTGTGTATCCTGCCAGTGGATTTGCAGGCTTTCATGGGAGTTGGTGATGCTCCTCTAGAGGTTTGAGATGTCTGCTGTACATTGTCCATGTCTTTTCATGCATACTTAAAGGGCAGGCAAGGGTACTCCGTGTAAACTAGGAGCTTGATGTTAAGACATCAAGCATGTGTTCCTCAGATGGCTAAAAGCTACACAAGTGCACTGGAGTCAATGTGGAATTTCATTATCAAAATACTTACAATACAAAAAATACATACATATAACTTAGACCAAGATATAGTAAAGAAGTTTGCCATGTGCCTGTAGGATGTGTGAGTTTGTTATCAAAGTCTCCCCTTCTTCAATGAGGCTCCCAATTGATTCACATTGTCCAGTGGCTCTCTGTGGATCTTTGATAGTGGGTGAACAGTGTTGTATAAGATGGTAGAGGACCTTTATCTTGTGGATTCTGGATTAGAGTGGTGCTGAAAAAGCACAGCAGTTCAGGCAGCATCCGAGGAGCAGGAAAATCGACGTTTCGGGCAAAAGCCCTTCATCAGGAATACAGGCAGAGTGCCTGAAGGGTGGAGAGATAAATGAGAGGAGGCTGGGGGTGGGGAGAAAGTAGCATAGAGTACAATAGGTGAGTAGGGGTGGAGATGAAGGTGCTAGGTCAGGGAGGAGGGTGGGGGAAGGTAGCAAAGAGTACAATGGGTGGATGGGGGTGGGATGA
>NC_057711.1:26954874-26970816 GCF_004010195.1 Chiloscyllium plagiosum | reverse complement strand
GGTAGAACCGGGCAGTGCGGGGTTCCCGGACTGTGAGGTTGGAAGCTGTGGGTGGGAGATCTCCTGAGGTGATGAGGTTCTGTATGGTCTGGGAGGTGATGGTTTGGTGATGGGGGATGGGGTCATGGTCGAGGGGGCGGTAGGAGGAGGTGTCCTAGAGTTGGCGTCTGGTGTAGAGGTCAGTGCGCCAGACTACCACTGCGCCCCCTTTATCTGCTGGCTTGATGGTGAGGTCGGGATTGGAGCAGAGGGAGTGGAGGGCAGCACATTGTGAGGGTGAGAGGTTGGAGCGGGGAAGGGGGGTAGAGAGGTTAAGGCGGTTAATGTCCCAAGGGCACCTATCCACTCCATCCTCCTCTCTGATCTATTACCTTCATCCCACCCCATCCACCCATTGTACTTTTTGCTACCTCCCCCCACCCTCCTCCCCGATCTATCACCTTCATCCCCACCCTCATTCACCTATTGTACTCTATGCTTTCTCCCCACCCCTATCGTCCTCTCATTTATCTCTCCACCCTTCAGGCACTCTGCCTGTATTCCTGATGGAGGGCTTTTGCCCGAAACATCGATTTTCCTGCTCCTCGGATACTGCCTGAACTGCTGTGATTTTCCAGCACCACTCTCATCCAGAATCTGGTTTCCAGCATCTGCAGTCATTGTTTTTATGTACCTTTATCTTCTGGATGTTTACCCACGGTACATTCTTTTGTACACTTCTATGAGTGTGTCTACAATGGTTTGGACCTTGGCCTCTGAGTGTGTGCACATGCAAGCACCATCTGTGTAGTGCATTTCGATGAGAGTTTGGGACTGTCTTGGTTCTGCACTGAGAGTGATGCAGATTAAACAATTTCCCTATTGTCCTGTAGGAAAGCTCTTTCTAGCCAGAACCTTCAGCTGTAGCTGCCAGGAAGAGCATTGGTGTGATGACACAGTCTTGCGTGACTTGTTTCTCCATGCATATTGGACTTGTGGTGCATCCACTGATGAGGTTCAAAACTTCATGTTGCATAATCCTGGTGGAGCCAGGTCTATGTCCAATGGCTGATATAGCTGAAACGATTGGAGACCAGGCCCCACTGCATGGATAAGTAACAAGTACATTGTAGCTGTTAGGATCTGACTTTTACATTTTTATTTCCTATCGTTTTCACCTGTGTTCCCTTTACTCTGCATTCCATCAGTCACATTGAGCCCATTCTGAACCTACACCTCTCTGTGATGTGACTAAAGTCCGAAGCAACTATCCAGAGAATGTTACACTCACTTCACATAAGAAAGTGCAGTAGCAGTATATATTCTTCCCTCAATCTTGCTCCCCTATTCACTCTGATCAAGGCTGAGTTTCTGATTTAAATCCACTTTCCCATGCATTCACTCACTAGTTCAATGACTCAAACCTTTGAGATTTGAAACAGACATCTACTGCAGATGTGTTCACTCAGGACAACCTCACAGACAACAGTCCAAGCACATGGAAACCATCTCTGCTATATTTTAGTCGAAATTATTCATATCTACTTTTTTTGTCTTATGTTTTCTTTTCGCACAAATTAACTTGCACTAAATGCCATTACCCTGGAAAATATTCCCCTGCCATTACCATGGGTAAATGCCATTACCCTGGAAAAGTGTGTTTTAAAAGCAAAGTCCTGCAAGCAGCAAATGCTGAAGAAACTGAGGGGATTGGGTGGCACAGCGGTTGAGTAGTTGGCACTGCTGCCTCACAGTGCCAGGGACCTGGGTCCAATTCCACCCTTGGGCGATATCTATGTGGACTTGACGTGCTCTCCCTGTCAACTCCTCCAGGTGGTCTGGTTTACTCCCAGTCCAAAGATGTGCAGGTTAGGTGGATTGGTCATGGGAAATGCAGGGATGGGGGGTTGGGGGAGTGGGTCTGGGTGGGATACTCTTTTGAGGATTACTGTGGACTTGATGGGCTTAATGGTCTGTTTCTACATGGTAGGTATTCTAAGGATTTGGTAGCATTGTTCTGAAGAAGTCATTTGGACTCAAATTGTTAATTCTGTTTCTCACTCCACAGATACCGTCAGACCTGCTGAGTTTCTCCCACACTTTTTATTCTTATTCTAAATGTTTTTATTTATTAGACCATTATCTCAGCTAACCTGAAATAAATTTAGTATTTCTCTCTGATTTGATGTAAAAGTAAAATATGCACCAGTACTGACCCATCATCTCTTATCCTTCTGCTGCTATCACTGTTTTTACTTCTTCCCCTGACATTTTTGTTTCCTGAGACCATGGGGTGACATGGTGGCTCAGTGGTTAGCACTGCTGCCTCACAGTGCCAGAGACCCGGGTTCGATTCCCACCTTGGGTGACTGTCGGTGTGGAGTTTGCACGTTCTCCCTGTGTCTGCGTGGGTTTCCTCCCACAATCCAAAAAAGTGCAGGTTAGGTGAATTGGCCATGCTAAATTGCCCACTGTGTTAGGTACGTTAGTCAAGGGTAAATGGGCCTGCGTCAGTTGCTGTTTGGAGGTTCGGTGTGGACTTGTTGGGCTGAAGGACCTGTTACCATGCTGTAGGGAATTTAATCCAATCGTAGACCATTAAGCCGACTTGCCCATTCAGTATGATCATGGCTAATCTTCTGCCTCACATTTACTTCCCCACCCCTCTCCATTGATTCACTCGAGTTCAAATATCAATCTATCTAAACCTGAAATCTGTTCAACTTTGGGACATTCACAACCCTATCATGTAGATATTTTTAAAGATTTACAACTCAGAGTGAAGAAATCTTTCTGCATCTCAGTCCTAGACATGAACATTTGAATCAGGAGCAAAAATAGGCCATTCAATCCCTTGCGCTTGTTCCACCTCTCAATAAGATTATAATTAGCCTCTGATTTTATGGAATGGTGGGACAGGCTTAAGGAGCTGAATAGCCTACTCCTGCTGTTATTTCTTGAATTCTAATTATCCCTTATAATATAGCAAACATATCAACTTACATACTATACACATCAATCTGTGCCGTTAAACTACTTTGAGATGTGTAGAACCAAGGAGTTTTGTTTCCCCCTAGGGTTAGTCTGTAATGCTGATTGATGAAGAGAGATTTACTTTCAGAGTTGTAGAAAGATAAGTGCTGAGATTGTGGCTGGACCTTACCGTCAGTAATAATAACAGATCAAAACTTTACATGTTCTTGCAACATTCCTCCATCCTTTATTTTAACAGGAGTATTGTGTGTGTTTAAGTAATGAATCCCTCGTTAAAGTGAGAGAGTTGGGAGTATCATGTGAATGCATTCAGCGTTTGTTCGCTGCTGTCACCAACAGTAATTTCTGAGCTTGTGACCAGGGGCAAGTGCAAGAGCTGGAGGAACTATGTGTTTGTTTGCTTGTTGCTTTGTTTCATGCTTATAAAAATATTACTAACAAGTATCAATGTCAAAACGTCAATCAACATGAAAGAAAAATTGTTTGCTTTGCAGTTTTATAATCTTGCTATGAAATTGTGAATGAGCTTAAACAGTATTACTGCAAGTTGAAAAAAGCCCACACGCATTTGCTGACATCAGCTGATTTATCTTGATTACTGAACAATATGGTGGATGAAAAAGGAACTTTTAAAACTAGCAATTAGCATTCCCTTCTGTGACATTATAATCTTTGTATAGGCCAGAGATTGCTGTTGTGTTGTTTGAGGATTAACTGTGGGTTCTTATGGAATTTAGGCAGAACTTGCTCATTGTGGTTTGCAAACTTTTTTTTCAGTCTGCAAATAATGAGATTTGCCTTCCAAATGGCTAGCCAACCAATGGAAAGAGAGCACTAATCCAGTATATGAGCTGAGAACTCCAATTAAGAGACATTAAAACACCTCAAATTGCAATTACAAAGAAAAAAATTCAGCCAATCATAAACTTGCCTTGGACTATGTCCATCAATATTAGCACTATGTAAAGCAAGATGTTCTCAGCCCTTTTGTACAGAATATAAGCAAACACATAATTTAAAACAGCCAGACATTCTAGGTTACCAAGTTGGAGCAATAGAATCAAACACAGATACCAGTGAGTCGTTATAATCTTAGATGGAATAGAATTAACCAAAAAGTTTTTTGTAAAATGTTTTAGAAAAGCAAATTTACAAAAATCATAAACCCCCATCCAAATATGAAGCATCAACAGACCCAAAGCTCTCCAAACTCTCTCTGTCAGGTAATAAGCCTGAGGCCAGTTTTAAAAACATTTGAAAATTTTTTTTGATGGCCAAAGTTAACTTGATCAGCTCTAGGAGATTGCATGAGTTCATGAGTAATGAGCACCGACTCATTGATGTATTAATGGTGTGTACTTAATGGGCTGAATAGCCTCTTTCATCACTGTTATGATTCTATTGTAATTAACACTAACCCAAATGACCTTCTAGCCATCTCTTGCAAATGATTCAATTGTCTTTTGAACAGTCATGAGGAATTCATAGTTAGCTCATGCCACATGTCAGAAGAAACACTGGTATCTACCTTAACTTTTTATTGTGCTCCCTTGTTATCAATCCCTTTCAATCACAGGCAACCCAGAATCTATTTCCCTAAGATCTACAATCAATCCTAAGAGATAAGAAGACAAAATGTATCTTAATCTGGAGGATATCTGTCATCATGACCTCATTCCTCAATATACCTAATCTGGCCTGTTCATTAGTTATTTGAACTAATTCCAGAGCATTTCTTGTTTATTAAAAACAGATGTAGATTGAATATATTCCAAGGTTGGGCATTAACTGAAGGCTCATGCAAATCAAAGCAGGGCTGAAAGTGGTGCTGTTGGTTGGAAATGTCTTTCTAAATAAACACTTATTATGTCAATAAAAGGATAGGCTTGAGTGGTCTATCATTCACCTTCTATCTGAATTGTGACATGTCTTTGTATCACCAGAATACTGAAGTCATTTATGAAAATGGTGATATGTGACTTTCTCGGAGAACTCAATGCGACCAGCAAGAAAGGAGCTGTGTTTCAAGGACACTAGATCGAAAGAAATAGAAGCAGGACTAGCTTCTTAAGCCAGCTCTGCCATTCATGATGATTGGGCTGATCACGTGCCACTATCCTGTTAAGAACATAGAACATAGAATGTTTCAGTGCAGTACAAGCCCTTCAGCCCTCGATGTTGCAACAACCTGTGAAAATAATCTGATGCCCATCCAACCTACAACGTTCCATTATTATCCATATGTATGTCCAATGCCCATTTAAATGCCCTTAACGTCGGCGAGTCTACTACTTTTGCAGGCAGGCCGTTCCACGCCCCTACTACTCTCTGAATGAAGAAACTACCCCTGATATCTGTCCTGATATCTGTCCGAAGTCTAGCATCTCTAAATTTAAAGCAATGTCCTCTTGTGTTAGCCTTCACCATTCGAGGAAAAAGGCTCTCACTGTCCACCCTATCTAACCCTCTGATTATCTTATATATCTCGATTAAGTCACCTCTCAACCTTCTTCTCTCCAATGAAAACAGCCTCAGTTCCCTCAGCCTTTCCTTGTAAGACCTTCCTTCCATACTTGGCAACATCCTAGTAAATCTCCTTTGAACCCTTTCCAAAGCTTCCACCAGAACTGCACGCAATACTCCAGGTGTGGCCTTACCAGTGGCTTGCACAACTGAAGCATGACCTCATGGCTCTGAAACTCAATCGCCCTACCAACAAACGGCAACACACTGTATGCCTTCTTAGCAATCCTTTCAACCTGGGTGGCAACTTTCAGGGATTTATGCTCCTGGACAGCGAGATTTCTCTGTTTATCTACACTGCCAAGAATTTTACCATTCCTGTTATATCTTCCAAAGCAAACTACCCCACATTTTTCCACATTAAACTCCATTTGCTGCTTCTCAGCCCAGCTCAGCATCTTATCTATGACACTCTGTAACCCACAACATCTTTTGGCATTATCCACAACTCTGCCTACCATTAGTCATCCACAAATTTACTAATCCATCCTTCTATACTCACATCCAGACCATTTATGAAAATGATAAACAGCAGTGGTCCCAAACAGATCCTTGCAGCACACCACTGGTAACTGAGCTCCAGGATGAACATTTCCCATCAACCACCACCCTCTGTCTTCTTCCAAGTCAATTTCTGATCCAAATAGTGACATCACTTTCAATCCCAAAACTCCATATTTTGTGCAATAGCCTACCATGTGGAACCTTATCAAACGCCTTACTGAAGTCCAGATGCACCACATCAATTGCTTTATCTTCATCCACATGTTTTGTCACCTTCTTGAATAACTCAATAAGGTTAGTGAGGCATGACCTACCCTTCACAAAACCGTGTTGACTATCCATAATCAAATTATTCCTTTCCAGATTATTATAAATCCTATCTCTTATAGCCTTTTCCAATACCTTACCCACAACTGAAGTAAGACTCACTGGCCTATATTTACCAGGGCTGTCCCAACTCCCCTACTTAAACAAGGGAGCATTTGCTATCCTCCAGTCTTCTGGCACTACTCCTGTCGACAATGATGACATAAAGATCAAAGCCAAAGGCTCTGCAATCTCCTCCTGGCTTCCCAGATAATCCGAGGATAATTCCCATCCGGTCCAGAGGTCTTATCCATCTTCAGATATTCCAAAATTGCTAAAACCTCCTCTTTGTCAACCTCAATCCCATCTAATCTTGTAGCGATCGGCGCAACATCGAGGGCCCAAGGGCCTGTACTGCGCTGTATTCTTCTATGTTCTATGTTCTATGTTCTACTATCTTTGGCCCTAATCTTACTGTAGTCATTCTTTTATTCCTGATATACCTATAGAAGGCCTTAAGGTTTTCCTTGATCCTATCAGCCAACAACTTCTCATGTCCGCTCCTGGCTCTCCTTAGCCCTCTCTTTAGATCTTTTCTGGCTAAGTTATAACACTCAAGCCCATGAACTGAGCCTTCATGCCTCATGCTCACATAAGCCTTCTTCTTCCTCTTGACCTTCCTCGAGGACCTTAGGCTCATCTGAGAGAACGAGATCTTTCTGCTATGTTTAAACTAAGTAGCAGGGGGGAGGGGACAAACTGGATGTTTAAGAAGGAAATTGAAGGGAAGTTAGAACAAGGGAAGTCAAGAAAGACAACTGTATCAATGAAGCAGAAAACTCAAAAAGGGATCATGCTGTAAGGTTGAGTGAAATAGGAGTTGATGGGAAGGGTGAGGGCAGTAACAAATTAAAATACTACATATGAATGCACGAAGCATTAGAAATAAGATGGATGAGCTTGATGCTCTTTTGGAAATTGGCAGATACGATATTGTGGGGATAACTGAGACGTGGCTTCAAGTGGACAGGGCCTGGGAAATGAATATTCAAGGCTACATGTGCTATCATAAGGACAGACTGACAGGCAGAGGGGGGTGGGGTGGCCATGTTGGTAAGGAATGATATTCAGTCCCTTGCGCGGGAGTACCTAGAATCAGGGGATGTAGAGTCAGTTTGGATAGAGCTGAGAAATTCTAAGGGTAAAAAGACCCTCTTGGGAGTTATCTACAGGCCTCCAAACAGTAGTCTGGATGTCGGATGTAAGTTGAATCAGGAACTGAAATTAGCATGTCGCAAAGATGTTACTACAGTTGTTATGGGGGATTTCAACGTGCAGGTGGACTGGGAGAATCAGGATGGTATTGGACCTCAAGAAAGAGACTCTGTGGAGTGCCTCCGAGATGGATTCTTAGAACAGCTGGTGCTGGAGCCAACCAGGGAGAAGGCAATTCTGGATGATATCGGCCAGGGAACATGGTCGGGTGTTAAAGTGGCAGGCAACTGGAAGCTCAGAGTCGTTTTTACAGGCGGTACATAGATGTTCTGCAACGTGGTCACTCAGTCTACCCTTCATTTCCCCAGTGTAGAGAAGGTCACATCGTGAGCAGCGAGTACAGTAGACTAGATTGAGTTAAGAGGAGGTAAAGTGCTGCTTCATCTGGAAGGTATACAAAGAAAATTTACAGCCCAGGAACAGGTCCTTCGGCCCTCCAAGCCTGAGCCCTTGGACCCTTGGATACTGAGGAGGGGGGCAGTAAATGGGCAGGTGTTACGCCTTCAGTGGATGCAGGAGAAGTATCTCTGCCAGTTCTTCTGCTTGCCCTCCCTTTCTCTGCCTTACTATTAAACAGTCTTCCTCACATGGATTTACTCTCTGCTATCTGTTGCCTGCTTCTTCCCCCTCATAACCCTTATGTCTGAGTTCCACCTACCCTCACCACTTCCTGTTTTTTTATTTGTGACAATTATATTTTCAACCTAGGATGTTGCAAATTCTAATTTGGTAATGCAGAACTTGAATATTGCTGAGAAAAGAAACATTTTGTGGTGCATTCATCAGGATACTTTGCAAGAACACCAACTGAATGGGAAAACAAACATTTATACTGTATGAGAGGAGAATGCTAATTGGTTGTCATCTGGACTCTTGATTGGAGAGGCATTGACATGGAGAGTGCACCAGTTAGATGATGACTGATAGTCAACTGCCAAGCTTTGCTAAATTTAAACTGGCAGATTGGTCAAAGTGTTACTCTGAGGAATAAACCAGAGAATGGCTGTTGCCTGCTTTAAATGAAAGTGTGTGTGTACATGTTCTTTCTGTCTGTGAAGAACACAGCCTTCTGTATCAATGTACGGGGGCTGGGGGTTGGGGGGGGAGTGGGGGTAGTGTTCCCAGGACACACAAGTGCACAACACAGCGAGCCAACTGGCAATCCAGAATTGGTTGTCAGTGGAATTCTTTGCACACTCAGGAACGTGTCCTGATGCATACAGAACAACAAAAAAAACAGAAAGTGTCTTTTTCAGTAATGCAGCAAAGTTTCATTTCCAGTGAGGCTAACGCAGCAACTGCATCTCAAACCTTTTACACTCATCTGCAATGTTAACGATTTTCGAGGGAACACTGCAGAAAGAAGCTGGGCTCCCCCTTTGATTTGCTAAACATTTCTCTTTTTTTTTGAGCAATTTAATCATTTCATCATCAGTTTCTCTTAGATTAGATTACTTACAGTGTGGAAACAGGCCCAATAAGTCCACACCGACCCTCCGAGGAGCAACCCACCCAGACCCATTTCTCTACATTTACCCCTTCACCTATCACTACGGGCAATTTAGCATGGCCAATTCACCTCACCTGCACATTTTTGGACTGTGGGAGGAAACCAGAGCACCCGGAGGAAACCCACACAGACACGGGGAGAACATGCAAACTCCACACAGACAGTCACCTGAGGCAGAAATTGAACCCAGGTCTCCAGTGCTGTGAGGCAGCAGTGCTAACCACTGTGCCACTGTACCGCCCATATTACTATTTAATTGCAGTAATTATAGAAACCAAAACGAGCTTCAGTCTGCAGAAGCTCAAAACTTTCAAGTGTGCATGAAAGATTGCGTTCAGATGAGAGAATTTATAAGGAGTGCTTTCCCTAACTTTGAATGTTCTCAGATTATTTATAGCCATGATTTATTAATACTGATGCTATTAGTAGTTTGACAATTTGTGGCCTCCATCTCCTTGAGCTGCTGTTTTGATACAACTGAGTGGATAGCTCAGTCACTTGAAAGCATGGCCTCAGAAATAGAGTAAGTAATGTGCATGATTGAACCCTTAATCCATGTTCTCATTGACCTGAGTGTTAGGGGGTTTGCCCTCACGTTACCAGCCCTTATTAAAGGTTTGGACACTCTGGGGGCAGGAAATATGTTTCCGCTGATGGGTGAGTGTCGAACCAGTGGACACAGATTAAAAATATGGGGTAGACCATTTAGGACAGAGATGAGGAGAAACTTCTTCACCCAGAGAGTGGTGACTGTGTGGAATGCTCTGCCCCAGAGGGCAGTGGAGGCCCAATCTCTGGATTTATTTAAGAATGAGTTGGATAGAGCTCTCAAGGATAGTGGAATCAAGGGTTATGGAGATAAGGCAGGAACAGGATACTGATTAAGGATGATCAGCCATGATCATATTGAATGGTGGTGCAGGCTCGAAGGGCAGAATGACCTCCTCCTGCACCTATTATCTATTGTCTATTGTCTATTGACAAGAGCTTCAATTTCTTTAGTAAACCATGGCTCCCTCTCCCGGCAATTACCTCCCTGCCTGACAGATATATACTTATCAAGGACCTGCAGTATCTGTTCCTTGAATGAGCTCCACATTTCAAGGGTGTCTATCCCCTGCAGTTTCCTTCCCCATCCTATGCATCCTAAATTTGCCTAATTGCATCATAATTGCCTTTACCCCAGTTATACCTCTTTCCCTGTGGTATATAACTATCCCTGCCCATTGCTACTGTAAACATAACCAAATTATGGTCACTATCGCCACTTACCTCCAAATCTAACACCTGGCTGGGTTCATTCCCCAGTACCGAATCCAATATGGCATCGCTGCTTGTTGCCCTGTCTACATACTAAGTCAGAAAACCATCCTGCACACATTGAACAAAAACTGATCTATCTAAATTACTTGAACTATAATATTCCCAGTCAATATTGGGGCAGATAATGTCTGCCGCATCAACTACCCTGTTACTGTCGCTCCTATCGAGAATCATCTTTACTATCTTTTCCTCTACATCCCCGAAACAATTCGGAGGCCGATAGAAAGCTCCCAACAGGGTGACCTCTCCTTTCCTGTTTCTAACCTTCAGTCCAAACTACTTCATTGGATGAGTCCTCAAACATGCTATCAGCTGCTGTAATAATACACTTGATTAACAATGCAACACGCCCCCCCCCCGCCACCCCTTCTTTTATCATCTTTGTCCTTGTTGAAACATCTAAGTCCTGAAATCTGCAACAACTATTCCTGTCCCTCCTCCAGCCATGACTCTGAAATGGCCACAACATTGAAATCCCAGATACCATCCCAGGTACCAACCCATGCTGCAAGTTTGTCCACCTTATTCTGGATGCTCCTGGTATTGAAGTAAAAACATTTCAAACCAACAACCTGATTGCTGGTGCCCTGTCGTGACATTGTAAACCTATCCCTGACCTCACTGTCCTCAACCTCTTGTACACTGGAGCTACAATTCAGATTCCATCCCCCTGCTGCATTAGTTTAAACACCCCCCAAAGAGCATTAGCAAATTTCCCCCCCAGGATAGTCATACCTCTCTGGCTGAGGTGAAGATCATCCTGTTTGTGGAGATCCTACCTTCCCCAGAAAGGTAACTTGTGGGCGGCACAGTGGTTAGCACTGCTGCCTCATAGTGCTGGAGACCCGGGTTCAATTCCCGCCTCATTCTCCCTGTGTCTGCGTGGGTTTCCTCCGGGTGCTCCGGTTTCCTCCCACAATCCAAAAATGTGCAGGTCAGGTGAATTGGCCAAGCTAAATTGCCCGTAGTGTTAGGTGAAGGGGTAAATGTAGGGGAATTGGTCTGGGTGGGTTACGCTTCGGTGGGTCGGTTTGGACTTGTTGGGCTGAAGAGCCTGTTTCCACACTGTAGGGAATCTAATCTAAGAGCTCCAATTATCCAAGAATCCAAAACCCTCCCTCCTGCACCATCTCTGCAGCCTGAGATCCCCACATTTCTTTCTACCTATGTCATCGGTGCCTATGTGGACCATGACTTAGGGCTGCTCCCCCTCCCCCTCAAGAATCCCGAAAGCATGAATAAAGACATCACAAACCCTGGCACCTGGGAAGCAACAAACCAATCATGAGTCTCTCTCGTTCCACATAAATCCTCCTATCTGTCCTGCTAACTACGGAGTCCCCAGTGACTAATGCTCTGCTCCTCTTCCCCTTCCCCTTCCCTTCTGAGCACTGGGGACAGACTTTGTGCCCCTTTCCTTACCCCTGGTAGGTCACTCCCTCCACCAACATTATCCAAAACGGTATACTTGTTGTTGAGGGGATCCACCACAGGAAGTCCCTACACTGCCTGCCGGTTCCCTTTTCTACCCTTGACGGTAACCCATCATGAACAATGGTAGGTTAGTTGACACAGAACTGAGGGAGAGCACTAGTAACAAGAGAAAGTTCTGTCGATGATTGCACAGGCGTCAGTTACAAGTGAATTACAAATAAAATAATTCTGATGCATTTTAATTATGCATTTTTCTGAGATTGACTCCAGAGTTTCTATGTGTACCTGACTTGAACATGGTTATCAGCTGAGAGCTAAGCATGTCTGGGGGTCACTCTCTACATCAGGAAACCATGGGATTTAACATGTAGTTGACAATGAGATGTCCTTTCCGACCATGTCTCGCTTTCTCGTCAGGAGCTTAAGGGAGGCCAAGCAAAGCTTCTAGACCAGAATTGGGGCCTGGATATTCAAACATCTATTTTAAACTATGAATAATTTGATTAGTGTCCCATTATATAAAAGGAGGCCCGATAGTTTCCAGTGAGCTTCCCACATGCAATAAAAGGTCAGTCAGAGAGAGGGTGCTTCAAGATGGAGGGACACCCACTCCACCATTTTCAAATATGAAATCAAAAAACTTGTTTTCCTGATGGTGGGGGTTGGGGGATGGAACCCCTCTGCTGGATGTTCTGTCATTCTCTTACCCAGGCATGTCTCTCAGAGCAGAGGGCTGGCCCCACTTCCTGCAGAAACCAGGAGGTGACTGGAAAATCCGAGTTGGCCTCTATTAATTGGCCTCAACTGGCTCTTAGTGAGTGTGATTGAGCACCCGCTGTGCGCAGGCACATATCCCTGGCACCCTCCATTTGCACCTCTGAGAAAAGGGCATGGATGGGGCCCCAAAACTGGCAGCCAACCTCAGAGAATGTTAGCTTCTGCCTACCTTAACTTCCAGGCCCAGAATGCTATAGAACCAGCTGATTACTTCTAACAGTTTTCCAACTCTGTTTCTTTGATATATTTGGTAAGCTCTCACATTCTGTAATTCCCTCCCTCAAGTCTTTTTGAATCACAACTTCTCTCTCACCTCTTCACAAACCTTCCAAAAGACCAGCTTTTCAATGAATATCTCTCCTCAATAGATTAGCTTCCCTACAGTGTGGAAACAGGCCCTTTGGCCCAACATGTCCATACTGACCCTCTGAAAAGTAACCCACCCAGGCCCATTTTCCTCTGACTAATGCACCTAACACTATGGGCAATTTAGCATGGCCAATTCACCTGACCTGCACATCTTTGGACTGTGGGAGGAAACCCACACAGACACGGGGAGAATGTGCAAACTCCACACATACAGTCATCCAAGGCTGGAATCAAACCTGGGTCCCTGGTGCTGTGAGGCAGCAGTGCTAACCACTGAATCACCATGCTGCCCATTTGTCATTTCCTCATACTCATGTCATTTCCTTTATTCCCTTGCTGTCTATGCCCAGTGTGGCATGATGGGCTAGGAATTACGCCAAAAACACAGAAGATACAAAAAAAATGTATTGAATTGAATTAGGTTTCTTGTTACATGTGCTCACATGAGTAGAGTGAAAAGTTTACAAGTTGCCCCTCATGGTGCCATCTTGGATACAAACGGTACCTAGGTAGGAATCTTAGGTACAAAGATAAAGAAAACTAAGTCAAAATGTTAAACAGTCCTTCTTACTAAAAAGTGAAAAAACAAAAAAAAACACAGTTAACACAGGTCATGCTGGGCTCGCATTCCTCTTAAGGTCTGGAACCCTTCCCCTGCTCCAGGCTTGACCTCACCCGAGGCTGCTGCCTTGCACTGCCCACTCCCGTTGATCACCCTGGGCTGCCCACACCCACTCACACCACTGACCACTATGGGCTGCCCACTCCTGCTCACACCACTGACCACTCTGGGCTGCCCGATCCCGCTCACACCACTGACCACTCTGGGCTGCCCGCTCCCACTCACACCACTGACCACTCTGGGCTGCCCACTCCCACTCACACAACTGACCACTCTAGGCTGCCCACTCCTGCTTACACCACTGACCACTCTGGGCTGCCCGCTCCCACTCACACCACTGACCACTCTGGTCTGACCTGTTCCCACTCACACCACTGACCACTCTGAGCTGCCTGCTCCCACTCACACCACTGATCACTCTGGGCTGCCCATTCCCCCTCACAGCACTGACCACTCCAGGCTACCCACCCCTGCTCTCACTGCCTTGCAGCCTGTTGCTGTTCCCACTGGTTGTCCTGGCTGCCTGATTCCATTCTCACTGCCTGCTGTCTCGTGTTGCCTGCTTCCACTGTTGCCGCTATGTTAAAAGCCTTGCAGATTCCAAACCTAAGAATTTCAGAGAGATTTAGAAAATAAATTACACTTATACACACAAGCAACAGACAAATTGTTAAGTGATAGATTTGCATGGAATTGACCAGTGGGCAAATATATCTTCTTGAAGTCTGCAAAACTTTAAAGAAACAAATCTGTGATATTGGCCAAGGCATTCTCAGTTGTTTGAAATAAGACCATAAGACATAGGAGTGGAAGTAAGGCCATTCGGCCCATCGAGTCCACTCCTCATTCAATCATGGCTGATGGGCATTTCAACTCCACTTACCCGCATTCTCCCCGTAGCCCTTAATTCCTTGTGACATCAAGAATTTATCAATCTCTGCCTTGAAGACATTTAGCATCCCAGCCTCCACTGCACTCCACGGCAATGAATTCCACAGGCCCACCACTCTCTGGCTGAAGAAATGTCTCAGCATTTCTGTTCTGAATTTACCCCCTCTAATTCTAAGGCTGTGTCAATATTAATGTTGCAATATTAATTATTCAGATCCTTGGCTCATAATCACAGCTAATTTAATTTGAACAAGCTATTGCCAAAGATGGTTGGAAAATATGGAACAGTGGGATCCCTCAGTAAAAGTTTCTCTGATTTCAAAATAAGCAAAATGCAGCAGATGCTGAAAGACTGAAAGAAAAACAGAAAATGCTGGTAATACTCAGCAAGTGAGACAGCATTTGTAGAGGGAGAAACAGAGTTTCTGGTCATAATACATCTTCAGAAAAACATCAGGTCCATGTTGGTCCTGCTAATAACACCTACAATGTCTACATATGCCCCAGTGATAGCTTCCTTTGGAACATTTTAAGTTAACTCATCCCTCGCTTTTTGACTTTTGCTTTTCAACCACTTTAGAATTCAAATTCCACACCATTTGGAGAGGTGCGGCTAGAATTTGGGTGCACATTAAGACTCATGCAACACTGAGGAAGTTGCTGGAATTCAAGCTAAATTTACATTTCCAACAAGGAATGCAAAAAGTTCCTGCTGTTACAATGCATTCAGTAGAATAATGATTATCCGACTGGATTAGTCATTTAGAGGCTCAAAACCAAAAATGCTGGAAATGCTGCAGGGTGGTGCAATGGCTCAGTGGTTAGCACTGTTGCCTCACAGCACCAGAGGCCTGGGTTTGATTGTCATTCTCTGATAACTATGTGTTCTCCCCATGTTTGTGAGGGCTTCCTTTGACAGTCCAACAAATACATCAATCAGATCTCTCAGCCTTCTCATCTCTAAGGGGAAATAGTCCCAGCTTTTCAAATCTATCTTCATAAATGAAAATTCCTCATCCTGGAAACACTCACAAAGCTTTTCTGCTCTTTCTTCAATACATTCATATCCTTCCTAACATACAGTCCAGAACTAGATTCAACAACCTTGTTGCTCTGTACCCCTATTAATAGAGTATGAATACTTTCTTAACTGCTCTTTCAATCTGTTAGTTGACAACCACCTGATGAAGGAGCAGCGCTCTGAAAGCTAGTGTGCTTCCAATTAAGCCTGTTGGACTATAACCTGGTGTTGTGTGATTTTTAACATTTTGGGTGTAACTCTTCCTGCCATGTACAATGATGTATATACATATTCAGCAGGAGAAAGTGAGGACTGCAGATGCTGGGGATCAGAGCTGAAAAATGTGTTGCTGGAAAAGCGCAGCTGTCAGGCAGCATCCAAGGAGCAGGAGAATTGACGTTTCAGGCATAAGGT
>NC_057711.1:26950718-26952667 GCF_004010195.1 Chiloscyllium plagiosum | reverse complement strand
GCTGATTTCTCCTGCTTCCTCATTTCCCCTCCCCCCACCTTTTCTCAGTCCCCACCCTTGGACTCAGCACCGCCTTCTTGACCTGCAATCTTCTTCCCGACCTCTCCGCCTCCACCCCCTCTCCGGCCTATCACCTTCTCCTTAACCTCCTTCCACCTATCGCATTCCCAATGCCCCTCCCCTAAGTCCCTACTCCCTACCCTTTATCTTAGCTTGCTTGGCACACCTTCTTCATTCCTGAAGAAGAGCTTATGCCTGAAACGTCAATTCTCCTGCTCCTTGGATGCTGCCTGACCTGCTGCGCTTTTCCAGCAACACATTTTTCAGCTCTGATCTCCAGCATCTGCAGACCTCACTTTCTCCTGAAAAACATCCCTTCACCACCACCCTCTGTCTTCTACCTTTTTGCAACTTCTGTATCAAAATGGCTAGTTTTCCCTGTTTTCTGTGAGATCTAACCTTGCTCAACAGTGTCCCATGGGGAACCTTGTCGAATGCCTTACTGAAGTCCATGTAGATCACATCTACCGCTCTGCCCTCATCAATCCTCTTTGTTACTCCTTCAAAAATCTCAATCAAGTTTGTGAGACATGACTTCCCACACACAAAGCCACGTTGATGATCCCTAATCAGCCCTTGCCCTTCCAAATACATGTACATCCTGTCCCTCAGGATTCCCTCCAACAACATGCCCACAACTTATTAGGCCCACTAGTCTATAGTTCCCTGGCTTGTCCTGACCACCCTTCTTAAACAGAGGCACCATGTTAGCCAACCTCCTGTCCCCCGGCACCTCACCTGTGACTATCGATGATACAAATATCTCAGCAAGATGCCCAGCAATCACTTCTCCAGCTTCCCACAGAGTTCTAGAGTACACCAGATCAGGTCCTGGGGATTTATCCACCTTCATGCGTTTCTAGACATCCAGCACTTCCCCATTTTGTGTGGGCTCCACACAAGGCTGCCTTGCTGATCTCTGAGGGGTTTAGATCAGAGTGGTGCTGGAAAAGCACAGCAGGTCACGCAGCATCTGAGGAGCAGGAAAATCGTTCTTTCGGGCAAAAGCCCTATCCTCTCCCTAGTTACCCTTTTGTCCTTCATGTATTTGTAAAAACCCTTTGGATTCTCTCCTTAATGTATTTGTAAAAACCCTTCTGATTCTCCTTAATTCTATTTGCCAAAGCTATCTCACGTCCTCGTTTTGCCCTCCTGATTTCCCTCTTAAGTATAGAACATAGAACATAGAACAATACAGCACAGAACAGGCCCTTCGGCCCACGATGTTATTCCGAACATTTGTCCTAGCTTAAGCACCCATCCATGTACCTACCCAATTGCCGCTTAAAGGTCAGCAAAGATTCTGACTCTACCACTCCCACAGGCAGCGCATTCCATGCCCCCACCACTCTCTGGGTAAAGAACCCACTCCTGACATCTCCCCTATACCTTCCACCCTTCACCTTAAATTTATGTCCCCTTGTAACACTCTGTTGTACCCGGGGGAAAAGTTTCTGACTGTCTACTCTATCTATTCCTCTGATCATCTTATAAACCTCTATCAAGTCACCCCTCATCCTTCGCCGTTCCAATGAGAAAAGGACTAGCACTCTCAACCTATCCTCGTACGACCTATTCTCCATTCCAGGCAACATACAAGTTTTGTACCTTCTCTAGTTGGTACATCCACATTCTGAATCAGAAAATTTTCTTGTACACACTTAACAAATTCCTCTCCATGTAAACCCTTAACACTATGGCAATCCCAGTCTATGTTTGGAAAGTTAAAATCCCCTTCCATAACCACCCTATTATTCTTACGGATAGCTGAGATCTCCTTACTCATTTGTTTCTCAATTTCCCTCTGACTATTAGGGGGTCTATAATAAAAGCTGGAAATGTGTTGCTGGAAAAGCGCAGCAGGTCAGGCAGCATCCAGGGAACAGGAG
>NC_057711.1:26949518-26950643 GCF_004010195.1 Chiloscyllium plagiosum | reverse complement strand
CCCTTTCTATCCTTCCTGTAGCTTTTGTATCCTGGAACATTAAGCTGCCAGTCCTGTCCATCCCTCAGCCCTGTTTCTGTAATTGTTATGATATCCCAGTCCCATGTTCCTAACCATGCCCTGAGTTCATCTGCCTTCCCTGTTAGGCCCCTTGCATTGAAATAAATGCAGGTTAATTTGTTAGTCCTACCTTGTCCCTGCCTGCCCTGACTGTTTGAATCGCTTCTGTTCTCAACTGTACCAGTCTCAGATTGATCTCTTTTCTCACTATCTCCTGGGTCCCACCCTCCTCCACTTACTAGTTTAAATCCTCCTGAGCAGCTCTCGCAAATCTCCCTGCCAGTATATTAGTCCCCTTCAAAATTAGATGCAATCCGTCCTTCTTATACAGGTCACTTCTACACCAAAAGAGATTCCAATGATCCAAAGAATGTGAATCCTTCTCCCATACCTTCAACCAGCTCCTCAGCCATGCATTCATCTGCTCAGTTAGGCCACTGTTGGAATATTGCATGCAGTTCACCAACCTCTGCATGAAGAAATTTCTCATCATCTCAGTCTGAGTTGGCCCACCAGGTATCCTGAAATTATGATCCCTTTATCACGACTCCTCAGATAGCGAAACAGCACTCCTACTTCCAGTCTGTACAGCCCTGTTAGAACCATATATATTTAAATGAGATGGCCTCTCATTTTTCTAAGCTCCAGTGAAATCAGGCCCAATTTTGTTTTGTGTTTGAAATAGTGTCATGTTTTTGTTAAGGAAACCCAAGGGGGGCTAATTGTAAGAATATTAAACCATTCTGTTGGAGGTTTGGATAGTGGTGGAAATTTTAAATGAGAATTCTGTCAGAGTCATAGAGTCACAGAGATGTACAGCATGGAAACAGACCCTTCGGTCCAACCCGTCCATGCCGACCAGATATCCCAACCCAATCTAGTCCCACCTGCCAGCGCCCAGCCCTTATCTCTCCAAACCCTTCCTATTCATATACCTATCCAAATGCCTCTTAAATGTTGCAATTGTACCAGCCTCCACCACATCCTCTGGCAGCTCATTCCATACACATATCACCCTGTGCATGAAAAAGTTGCCCCTTAGGTCTCTTTTATATCTTTGCCCTC
>NC_057711.1:26944231-26948217 GCF_004010195.1 Chiloscyllium plagiosum | reverse complement strand
TTTTGCTCTCCTGATTTCCCTCTTAAGTATACTCCTACTTTCTTTCTACTCTTCTAATGATTCACTCGATCTATCCTGTCTATACCTGACTTATGCTTCCTTCTTTTTCTTAACCAAACCTTCAATTTCTTTAGTCATCCAGCATTCCCTATACCTACCAGCCTTCCCTTTCACCCTGACAGGAATATACTTTCTCTGGATTCTTGTTATCTCATTTCTGAAGCCTTCCCATTTTCCAGCCATCCCTTTACCTGCGAACATCTGCCTCCAATTAGTTTTTGAAAGTTTTTGTCTAATACCATAAAAATTGGTCTTTCTCCAATTTAGAACTTCAACTTTTAGATCTGGTCTCTATTTTTCCATCACGATTTTAAAACGAATAGAATTATGGTCGCTAGCCCCTAAGTGCTCCCCCACTGACACCTCAGTCACCTGCTCTGCCTTATTTCTCAAGAGTAGGTCAAGTTTTGCACCTTCTCTAGTAGGTACATCCACATACTGAATCAGAAAATTGTCTTGTACACACTCAAGAAATTCCTCTCCATCTACACCTTTAACACTATGGCGGTCCCAGTCGATGTTTGGAAAGTTAAAATCCCCTCCCATAACTACCCAATTATTCTTACAGATAGCTGAGATCTCCTTACAAGTTTGTTTCTCAATTTCCCTCAAACTATTGGGGGGTCTATGATACAATCCCAATAAGGTGATCATCCCTTTCTTATTTCTCAGTTCCACCCAAATAACTTCCCTGGATGTATTTCCGGGAATATCCTCACTTCGCACAGCTGTAATGCTATTCCTTATCAAAAATGCCACTCCCCCTCCTCTCTTGCCTCCCTTTCTATCCTTCCTGTAACATTTGTATCCTGGAACATTCAGCAGCCAGTCCTGCCCATCCCTGAGCCATGTTTCTGTAATTGCTATGATATCCCAGTCCCATGTTCCTAAACATGCTCTGAGTTCATCTGCCTTCCCTGTTAGGCCCCTTGCATTGAAAAAAATGCAGTTTAAATTATTAGTCGACGCCTAGACCGCCGTTCCTGTTGCTAGCGTATAGCACTCCGTCGCGGTATGATGTGGTAGGTGTAGGAATTCTTTGGTGGCGTTACAGATTATTTGGTCCAGCTTTATTAGAGTTGCCTGCGATGCTTCTGTCAGGATCAGGTGGAAGTACAATCTTTAGGATCTCCAGCCGTTGTCGTGGTTGGAGAGGTGCTGCCTGTATTCCTCTAACCCAGGCCAAGCTGGAATTTTTTATCAGACAATTGAGGCATATCAAAAGCTTAAAGCAACAGTTCAGAATAGTTCATAAGCCATTGATAAAATCTTAAGATAGCTGATTGCCAAAATTGTGCTCCAAAACCTGAAGGTTATATATATTTTGTAAATCAAACCTATGGTTCGAAATCACTAGACAATTACTTTTCTGTCTCTTGAGCTTAAGAAAGTTGGCCATATCTGTTACAGGATTCCTGGCAGCTGTAGGTAATAAAATAAAAACACCACATAAGAACACAAATAGGCATAGAATGAAAAAGGTAAAAACAATGACTGCAGATGCTGGAAACCAGATTAGGTGATAGGTGGAAAAGGAGCTGGGCAGGTGATAGGTGGAAAAGGAGCTGGGCAGGTGATAGGTGGAAAAGGAGCTGGGCAGAATGAAAAAGATTAACTGATGCATTAAGCCAACAATCTATACTGATTTATACCTGCCCAAATCACATGATTCATCAATCTGCTGAGGGAATGAGAATGAGCTAATGAAGTTAAAAAGGGAGATTGCATTTGTATTTACAATGTGAGTCTGGTGTCAGCAACTGCCCTGTCTCTAGATTGAAGTGTAGTGAACCCCTTCCTCTCTGGAATCTCATTGATCTTCACACCCAGAAACAAATCAAGTTGGGACTTCATATTTACAATAAACTGGTATCAGCATCAGAAAACAAAGTCTTCTTTACTCTACAATTTAGATCTATGCTGTAATGGGTCTCATCACTAATGCTGAAAAGGTTCATGCATCAAATTAATTTGTGTGGCCATATTTGGAATAAACCGGTTCCCAAGGGATCTAGAGTTACAGCACAAACAATTCACAATTCATCACCAAATGCCCCTTCACTGTGAGGTTATAAAGAAGATAAATGTAGGAAGTGAAGATGTTTACATTGCCTCTGTAGGAATGACAAAGATGATTGATGTGGGCAGGGCAGTAGATGTTGTTGACATGGACTTTAGCAAGGCCTTTGATAAGGTTCCTCGTGGTAGGCTGATACAAAGGCGAAGTGACATATGATCTGTGGTGAGCTGGTGAGATGGATACAGAACTGACTTGGTCATAGAAGACAGAGAATAGCAATAGAAGAGTGTTTTTCTTACTGGACATCTGTGACCAGTGGTGTTCTGCCGGGATCAGTGCTAGGACCCCTGTTGTTTGTAATATATAAATGATTCTGAGGAGAACATAATTGACCTGACTAGTAAATTTGTGATGACACAAAGATTGGGGAGCTGGGGATAGTGAGGAGGTACCAGAGGATACAGCAGGATATGGATAGGCTGGTGACTTGGAGGGAGAAATGTCAGATGGAGTTTAATCCAGACAAATGTGCGGTGCTGCATTTTGGAAGATCTAAAGCAGGAGGGAAGTATGCGGTAAATAGCAGAACCCGTAGTAGTATCAACATACAGAGGGATCTAGATGCACAGGTCCAGAGTTCCCTGAAAGTGGCAACACAAGTGGATAAGGTGGTCAAGAAAGCATATGGCATGCTTGGAGGCATAGAGTATAAATATTGGCAAGTCATGTTGCAGCTATGTAGAACTTTAGTTTGGCCACATTTCGGATATTTTGTGCAATCCTGGTCACCACACTACCAGAAAGATGTGGAGATTTTGGAGAGAGTACAGAAATGACTGACCAGGATGAAGCCTGGTTTGCAGGGTATTAGCTATGAGGAGAGATTGAATAAATTTGGTTTGTTTTCACTTGAATGTGACAGGATGAGGGGCAACCTAATAGAAATTTACAGAATTATGAGAGACATGGATTGAATGGATAGTCAAAGTCTTTTTCCCAGGGTAGAAATGTCAAATATTAGGTGACATAGGTTTAAGAAAAAATGGGATTTTAAAAGAGATGTGAGAGGCAAGGTGGTATTCCAGGTTTATACCACAGAGGGTGGTATAAACCTGGAATACACTGCCAGAGGAGATAGTGGAGGCCGATACAATAGCAATGTTTAAAAGGCATCTTAATAGATATATGAATAGACAGGGAATAGAGGGATATAGACTGCATAGAGGCAAAAGGTTTTCAATTTTGAAAGACGTCGTGCATCAGCATAATGATGGCTTTAAGGGCCTGATCCTGTGCTGTTATGTTCTTTGTGCTTTTATCACCAGTTGTATTAACTTATTCACTTATACCTTAGTTACAGTAATTCCTGGCAATGCATATCAATCCTCAAATTTAATGAATAATTTTAATGAGCTTATGGTACTCATGAAATTGACTGGGAAAGGAGTAGTATTGAGCTAGTATCTAGAAGTAAGGTGCTGGACTGTCTTCTCAAAACAGTAAAGTACAATCAGTGAGAATTCCCACTGAATTTTTGCAATGTTCTGGCCTGACTCTGCATCCAGTTCTGGTCAAAACGCATTCAAGCACTGGGACTAGTTCAGAAGAGGCCCACAAGCTAGTTCCCGAATTACAGAAAAGCATTGCATTTTCATCTTTTAAAGCAGGAGAAAGTGAGGACTGCAGAGGCTGGAGATCAGAGCTGAAAATGTGTTGCTGGAAAGGCGCAGCAGGTCAGGCAGCATCCAAGGAGCAGAAGAATCGATGTTTTGGGCATGAGCCCTTCTTCAGGAATGAGGAAAGTGTGTCCAGCAGGCTAAGATAAAAGGTAGGGAGGAGGGACTTGGGGGAGGGGCGTTGGAAATGCGATAAGTGGAAGGAGGTCAAGGTGAGGGTGATAGGCCGG
>NC_057711.1:26913641-26942456 GCF_004010195.1 Chiloscyllium plagiosum | reverse complement strand
CCTGCAATCTTCTTCCTGACCTCTCCGCCCCCACCCCCACTCCGGCTCATCACCCTCACCTTGACCTCCTTCCACCTATCGCATTTCCAACGCCCCTTCCCCAAGTCCCTCCTCCCTGCCTTTTATCTTAGCCTGCTGGACACACTTTCCTCATTCCTGAAGAAGGGCTCATGCCCGAAACGTTGATTCTTCTGCTCCTTGGATGCTGCCTGACCTGCTGCGCTTTTCCAGCAACACATTTTCATCCTTTAAAGCAGCCTATTTGAACGATTGCAGCATTGACATACACTATGAAGGGAAAATCTTTGGCTGCTCAGTTAACTGAATGATCCTTATCACCTTTACTAATCCAGCAGTCACTAATTAATCAAATTGCTAATTAATGAAAGTACAGGCATGCAATGAACATTGCACAGTTGGGATGGGAAACTCAAAGGGTGTAGAAACAATTGCTGATGAGTAAAGTTCCTTTTATCATTTCCTCAAAATCCCATCTTAATGCTTCAAATAAAAACTGATGTCACTAACAACAATTATCCTGTTTTGAATTCAGGTTATTTTTGGCTTAGATCAGATTTAGCACATATAAGTTACTTTTAACATGAGCTATTTGTCATGGTATCCTTAGTAAGCTAATTATGGTTTGGAAACAGATACTGATACATTACCTTAATTCCAGCAACTTTCAAACAAAAGCTGAAAGAACTGCGAATGCTGTAAATCAGAAACAAAATCAGAAATCGCTGGAAAAGCTCAGCAGATTTGGCAGCATCTGTGGAGAGAAATCAGAGTTAACGTTTGGGTCGAGTTGTAAGGAAGGGTCACTTGAAACGTTAACTCTGATTTCTCTCTACTGAGTGTTTCCAGCAATTTCTGTTGTTGAACCTTGGAACCAAGGTTGGTTTTAGTTCGGAGGCTTGGGCTGCTGGAAGTAGAGGTCAAGCCAGGTCAGATGGGTCAAGGGTTACCTGAAGTGCAGGAAAGTGTGTGTGATGTGAAGTGGACAGCCAATAACTAGTTTAGACCTTCCAGGGCCTAGCTGAATTGTCCAGGTAAGTTATTTTATTGAAGCATTTTACTCATTTTAAAACGCATGGAACACTCTAAAAAAAATCTGTTTTTTGGACAACGCTGTTTTTCATACAGCCAGGTTTAAAGTACTCCTCCTGTTGCATAATTAAAAGTTGAACATTGTTGAGGAGAATGAAGGAAAGTTATTTGTGGTAATCCGATGCATGATGTGGCTGCTGGTGCCTATGAGCTTCAGCATGAATTGTAGCCTTGAGTATTTTTGTGCCCTTTTGTATGCAGGAATTCAAATCTATTGGAGAGTCCCATAACAGAAAGGCCCAGCCATTTCTTGCTGCAGGAAACATTGATGGCAAAAGACAGGTAGTGAGTGCCACCTATAACACTCCAATTGGCCTATATTCTGCTGACAACATACAAGATGCCATCCAGGGACAACTGCATGGCGTGGCCATTGACCCACAGGAGAAGTGAGTATAGGGTTTGAATTCTGCCAAGTCTCTGTCTTCAACTGGTCTGTCTTTGTTCTGTCCAGCTCTTGCTATTTGTACCTTCCGTGTATAACAAAGTGTATTCTCCAATAAGCATGCGCTTTGTGGATAAACCATTTCAGAAACAATGAAGCATTTTCATTTATAGAATGACAGTGGTGAATTAAATCAAGGAATAATAATTTACTACATTAAGTGTTCTGGTTGACAAAATCAAGCAATTCAAGGGTTTGAAAGTTTTTTTATGTCCTCTTTTTGACATGAAAATAAATAATAATGTTGCAGCAACAGGTAGGTTTGAGTTTGAAGTGAATAAAATGAGTAAAGGTCCTATTTTTGTGATGGTTGAGAACATTATGGAAACCTTGAAATTATCTCTTTATTCAGAAGCTTAGAAGTTCAACATGATTTTGTCCAATTTCTATGAAGCGAGACTTTGTTTCAGGTAATTGTATTATCTTTAATCATTCTTCCATTACAGGAACTAGGCTACTTTGAACACAAGTTCAATGCCAGGCCAAAACCCTTCTCAGTAGTTTCCACACAAAGCAGGTTTTATGCTTTATCTTTGATAGACTGCATGCATTTCTGGCTTGATTTTTCTTTCTGACAAATGCAAAGAAGTGCACATGGTTCAATATACAAACTGTTTAATTAAGACAGTTCAACAACCTTGCATGAAAATGGAGTTTCAAATTCTGACATTTACCTCATTGAGCATAACATACATAACAACTGCTTTTTCCAATGATATTCAAGTCATTTTGGTACCATTTGAATGTTATTCATTTACTTGTCCATTTATTACTTTTGTGCGCTGCATGTTTTCATGAAACTTAATAACAAAGTTCAGAAATTGATTCACAAAGCATTTGAGGTTTTCAAAGGAAAATGTACTTTAATCCCTTGATCTTCTCACGTTAAAAATAAAGTGCACACTTGAATTGACTATTACGTATTCATATGTATTGGATACAAAGTGTTGATTTATTGTTGTTTATAAGCTCTATGACAGCATGTTGTACAAAGCTTGGTTAATGCTTGAACCTGTGGTATCGCATGTCAAGTAGTTTGTGTTTTTGTTCAACAAGCCGCCTAAAGATGAAAAAACTAAAAGTAAAACTCAGAGCCATGCCAAATTTCATTTAAACTGTTAAATTGCCTTGCTTTTTCTGATACTGACCTATCTGCTATGTATTCACTACATTTGATGCAAGACTAATTTTAATTCATTACACAGCATGACTAGACTAAGGCTACGTAAATAGAAAGGGTTACAAATAAATCTCTTTATTTGGAGCCGCATATTTATCATCGTGGTAGCTGAGCCATTTATTTTTATGCAATGTTAATAATATTTAACATTAATGCAATTACAGCTGACTTGTGTATAAACATCTTGCATTGGCAATGGATCCATTTTCTGGAGACTATCCAAAAAGAAATGGTGCTGGATTTAACAGTATCCCTCAGGAATTTTATCCAATCCTGCTGAACTTCATAAAAAACAATTGAAAGTTCTATGAGATAGAACTGTATTTGAACATAACGTTATTTTATTGGCGATGATTTAAGATTTCATCCTAAAATTTCTCTCATATTAAATCTTAAGAATGATAAGCACCAATACATTATTAACATAACATTTAAAATTATATTCTTGGTCATGATATCTACAATCAAGGAACAATATAAATCTTTCTCAGTACGTCATAATCTATTAATGAAATATATGTATTCATAAACCTGATACACTCATACATTTCCTGTATTGAAAGATGCATTCATAAACCTGTTTCCTACTACTTAATTATTCAGTGTATTCATTAGCATATATGATTAATATGGTTCATGATAAAATTTTATCATTGCTGCAGACTCTTGCATGAATGCAATATATCCATAAACTGACCATAACAACAATTTGTAATTATGTTTCTTTAACATTGAAAATTATCAAAGGCATTTTACTGAGGCATATTCAGACAAATATGCATAGTGAGACAAAAGAGAGGGTTTTAGGAAGGGTCATATAATTGCAATATAAAATTAATTTTTAAGTAGGAAAAACAGAAACTTTCAGCTATAAATTTCAGAGCAAAGGACCTGTATGGACTAATTATTGCATTATTATTATTGCAGAAAAATTATTGTATTATTGCAGGAAAATACTAAATGTCCTCCAATATTATTATAATAATACAATGTTATCCTAACATTAAGATTAGTAGATCTCTGAGGTCCATGCAGTGCAATGGATTCCAGAACTGTGAGTCAATTTATCCACATATTGATCAGTATGTGCAGAGCCTCTGAGTGGCTGTGCATCTTAGAGGGAACATTAAACAGAGCAGATGTGTTCTGCAGAACTTGCCTAGCCAAGCCATTCCAGTATAACTACAACACTGGCATACACCTGACAATATGGAAAATTGCCCAAATGCATCCTATCTACAAAAAGCAAGACAAATCCAACCTGGCCGATTGCCACCCCATCAGTTTAATCTCGATCATCAGTAAAGTGATGGAAGGTGTCATCAATACTGCTATCCAGCAGCACCTGCTCAGCAATAACCTGCTCAGTGACGCCCAGTTTGGCTTCTGCCAGGGCCACTCGGCTTCTGACCTCATTACAGCCTTGGTTCGAACATGGACAAAAGAGCTGAATTCCAGAGGTGAGGTGAGAATGAAATCCTTTGACATCAGACTTGCATTTGACTTAGTGGGGCAACAAGAAGTCATAGCAAAACAGTAGTCAATGAGACTCGGGGGGAAAACTCTCCATTGGTTGAAGTCATACCTGGCAAAATGAGAATGGTTGTACTTGTCGGAAGTCGGTAATCTCAGTTCCAGGACATCTCTGTAGGAGTTCCATGGATTTGCAACCTAGGCCCAACCACCTTCAGCTGCTTCATCAAAGACCTTCCCTCCATCATAAAGTCAGAAATGGAGGTGTTAACCAATGTTCACAATGTTCAGCACCATTCATGACTCCTCGGACGCTGAAGCAGTCTATGTCAAAATGTAGCAATATCTGAACAATATACATGTTTGGGCTGACATTAGAATTAGAAGTAGAATTTCTAGAATTGCTGTTTTACATCAGAATTCGAACTGGGGTAATTGTTACATGTACTCAAGTACAGGGGTGCATGAGTACAGTGAAAAGTGTACAAAGTTGCCACTTCCGGTGCCACCTGAGAGAGGAACATGCCTAGGTAAAACATGTAAGGTAAATTAGAAAAATAAAGAAATAAAGTAAAAGTTTAGCAGTACAGTCCTTCTAAAGCAGGGAGTCTGTACTGAGCTTCACCCCGAAGCTGGGGGTCCACACTGGGATTCACCTTGAGGCTGGGGGTCCACACTGGGATTCACCTCGAGGCTGGGAGTCCACACCGAGCTTCACCTCGAGGCTGGGGGTCCGCACTGGGATTCACCTCGAGGCTGGGAGTCCGCACTGGGATTCACCCCGAGGCCGGGGTTCGCCATGGGATTCACCTCGAGGCTGGGAGTCCGCACTGGGATTCACCTCGAGGCTGGGAGTCCGCACTGGGATTCATCTCGAGGCTGAGAGTCCGCACTGGGATTCACCTCGAGGCTGGGAGTCCGCACTGGGATTCACCTCAAGGCTGGGAGTCCGCACTGGGATTCACCTCGAGGCTGGGAGTCCGCACTGGGATTCACCCCGAGGCTGGGGGTCCGTACTGGGATTAACCTAGAGTCTGGGAGTCCGCACTGGGATTCACCTCAAGGCTTGGAGTCCGCACTGGGATTCACCTGAGGCTGGGGGTCCGCACTGTGATTCACCTTGAGGCTGGGAGTCCACACTGGGATTCACCTCGAGGCTGGGAGTCCGCACTGGGATTTACCCCGAGACTGGGAGTCCACACTGGGATTCACCCCAAGGCTGGGAGTTCCTCGGGTCCACACTGAACTCTCCACCACTGATGCTGCCCAAGTAATGGAGGTTAGGAGACAGAAAGAAAATAAAGGAAGAAAAGAAATGGATGGAGTAGATGATCTCCAGTTTGAGAGCCCTACTCCTTCGCCATCTTAGTCTTGACTAAGTAACATTCGCGCACAGACGTGACAGGAAATGACCATTTACAGCAGGAAGGAATCTAGCCATTTGAATGTGAATGGCATTGCCATGAATAAATCCCCTCCTAGCAACATCCTGCTTGTTACCATTGACCAGAAACTCAACTGCATTGGTCAAATAAGTACAGTGGCTACAAAAATAGATCAGAGGCTAGGAATCCTTGTAGCAAGTAACTCACCTCCTGACTTCTCAAAGCTTGTCCACCATCTTCAAGTCACAACTCAGGAGTGTAATAAAATACTCTCCGCTTGTCTGAATGAGTGCAGCTCTAGCAACAGTCAAGAAGACTGACACTATCCAGGACAAAGCAAGCCATTTGATCGTTACCACATCCACAAAAATCCACTTCCTTCACCCCTGATGTTCAATAGTAGTGCACCATCTAAAAGATGCACTGCAGAAATTCATCAAAGCTTCTTACTTTCCACCCATACAAACAGTACCATCTAGGAGGACATGGGCAGCAGTTACGTGAACACCACCATCTTCAAGATTCCCCCCCCAAGCCATTTACCATCTTGATTTGGAATTATATAGCTGTTCCTTCAGTGCCGCTGGGTCAAAATCCTGGAAATGCCTTCTTTATGGGCCTGTCTAAACCAAATGAACTGCAGCAGTTCAAAAAGGTAGCTCAGCATAACCTTCTCAAGGGAAATTAGGAATGGCCAATAAATGCTGACCCCAGTCATTGATTCCTATTTTCCATGAATGAATAAAAATGTATGAAGATAAAACCTGTGATTAGATTAATATTGTACTTATAAAATGTCTGAAAAATTATATAGTGCCTTTGTAAGCCTACATCTGCAACAATACATGCAGAAAGTTATTGCGCCAGTATAGAACACTAACCTACTGTACAAATTAAACAGTACATCTAAATACTTACAACCATAAATTTGCTACAGCATTAATTATACAGTATATTCATTAACATTCTGTAAATTAAATAGTGCCTTCATTAACTTGCTATTGCGTTAATTGCATTATATGCTCATTCATTTACTGTAAATTAATCGCACAGCGCATTCATTGACTTAGCACCTTACTAACATAATTGGAAAACGTATTGTACCAATGTTAGTTAAATATTAACTTGAAATAATTAAAAAGATAAGCATTTTAAAAATCTTTCACTTTACAAGCTTTCAAAAATGCATAGTGACTCAATAAAACTCCAGATTTCCTTACACATTGAATCAACATATTTTCCCCACAAATAGGATAAACAGTGATTGCTTAAATCATTACGATAGAAACCTTGAAAAACATGTATATTTTTCTATAACCTACACACCTTTGGAAATCACTAAGTAAAATCTATGCATGTAGGGCAGCAATATGCTTTGCATTGAATCCTTAAGCTGCTGCACTGAAATGTAGTTGATAAGAAAAATGGATTATTGCATTGCGTACAATCCTATCTTAATCGCTGAAGAAATATTATTGGACTCTAATAATGTTTGAACATTTGCTATACTGTTTCAGAGGTCTTAATTGTCTGGAAATGTCACGGTTTTGTTGTAGAGGAGACAATTGCACAATTTAACGAAAGCCTAATCTTTAAAGCTCCATTATTTCATTTCCACTGTTCAAAATTAATCTACTTCAAAACTAAACATTTCACTTAGCAGGAGGAGTTTAGAACTGGCTGTGCCAACTGGATGTTATTGGGTTGTCATCATCAGGTGCATTTCATTGAATGGTTTGTTTAGTTAAAAGTTTTCCCCAATTATGAGGGACAGGGATTCTGCAAGTTCAATTTTTTGTGATTCTACAATATGCAACTTTATGAGACCATAGCAATTCTGCAGTTTGATGCTACATATTAAAATAATGCATTTGATCATCATAGGAACAATTGTTGGCCATTTGGTCCATCAAGTTCATTCCACTATTTAATGATTTTATAGCCGATCTGATAACTCTCGACTACATTTTCTTGCTTTATTCCCTTAACCCTTGATTCTCTTACTCATTAAAAATCTGTCTATTTCAGTCTTGAACATATTGAATGACCCAAGTTCTACAGCACTTTATGGTAACAAATTTTACAGATTGACTACCCTTTGAGAGATGAAATTCCTCCTCTTCTCTGCCTTACATTAGTGCTCTTTAATCTAACATGATGTCCTGTTGTCCTAGACTCTCCTACAAGGGAAAACAACCTTTCTGCTTCAACCCTGAGTATAAGCCCAACTACCCATTCCTTCCTCATAAGAAAATCCTTCCAAACCCAGAATCGTGAGCCTTTTCTGGATTGCCTTCAATGCCAATGTATCTTACATTAGATGAGGAGGTCAAAACTATTCACAGTATTCCAGATGTGCTCTGACAAGTGCCTTGTATAATTTTAGTAAGACCCCCTTTTGTTATGCACCACGCTCTTTGCAAGAAAGGCTGACAGTTCATTTGTCGTTCTTAATACTTGCTGAACTTGTATGCTTGGTTTTGTGATTCTTACATGAGGGGTCCCAAATACCTCTCTGCTGCAGCTTTTTGCAGTCTTTCTGCATTTAAGTAATATTCAGCTGTTTTATTTTTCTCCCAAAATGTGTAACCTCACATTTTTACCACATTATGTTCCATCTGTCATTCACTTGACCTGTGTATATCACTTCTACTTCTATAATTCATTTCCATCATCCAAGTCATGGATATATATTGTAAATAATTGCGGCCCCAGCACTGGTCCCTGTAGCACAGCACTTGTAATAGATTGCCATCCTGATAATGTTCCCCAATCATAAGTCTCAGTCTTCTATTAGTTACCAATCCTCAATCCATGCTAATGTATTAACCTGACATCATGTGCTCTTCCATTATTAAGTACTTTAATGTGTGGTACCTTAACAAAGCCTTTTGGAATTCCAAGTATATCACATCTATTGGCTCCCTTTTATCTGTCCTGCTTAGTCTTTCCTCAAAGAATTCTAACTCAGAGAGACCTTTTGGATGGGAGAGTGGAGAATTTTAACTCCAAAAAAGGCAGATTTCAGTCCGGTGAGGTGGTGAAATATTAAGATTTTGAATCCTGGCCTGATCCACTTCCAACCTGCCCACTTCTGATTTTACCAGATGTAGACAGAACTGGACAGGAAACAAATCTCCCCCAGAGTGTGGGATGGAACACTTTATAATGAGGCAAAGTGCCTCATTTTTACTCAGATTTTGAAACATAGCTTGGGCCTTGGGACGACTGGCAGCTGATTAAAGATGAGGAGCTTGCTGGATCAGGAGGTAAGTCCCTTTCCACTCACCTGTTGGATTCAGCCAGTCCCCAGAGTTCAGACAACCCAATCCCGAAAACTGTTCCAGTCTTTCTCCACTATGCTTGCAGTTCCTCCACCTCACCCCGAAGAGATTTCAGATGTTCTCCGCTAAAGTGTTGATCCCGATCACCCAGGATCTCCCAGTTCCTTCCCATTTCTCAGGCTTCTGATCTTCCCTCTTTGCAGGAATTCCCCATCCACCTCCATCGCCTTGTTGGCTGGGACAATGCATGCTGAGAATCAATTCCAGATCCATCGCCATGGATTAGCTCTCCCATTTCTTGAATTTGGCCACCATCCCACACCCAGCTGCGTGCTGCAGCCTCAACCAGGCTGCCTCCTACCAAATAGATTTGAGGCACAGAATCTATCAGGGCCTCACACATATGTTGAAACTGTGGAGTTAAAACATTAAGGGAAGCTCAGATTTCCTGCATCTAGAGAATCAAGGAAGTTAACAATCCCTCTCCCCCTTAGCTATCTAAAATAATCACACATGTATCTGTGTATATTAAAGCAAGAACTGTGTAACAGTCTATTTTGGCATATTTTAAGTAACCTGTTGAAAGATCAACATGTGGTTTTAAATTCACACTTGGGGAAAGAGTGTTGGACAATTCTGCTGTTCAATTATTGCAGGTAGCAAACTTAAAGAACAGTTTTACTTCCTTCGGCAATCCAAATGGTGTGACAGGTTTTCAGAGTTAGACTTCTGCAGTTGGAAAAATGGTATATGTTTTTACAGGACCATAACAGCACAAATTTGAGATATATAAAAACAGAGATGGTTGTGTAGGGTAAAACGTTCATCACATCAATAACTGGAGTCCAGTGGGATATCTTGTCCCATGACAAGGATTGTTGTTCTGGGAGTCCCGAATGCCATTAGAGGTTTCCTTTCCACATTGGAGTAATAACTGATACCTGCTCAGAAATACTCCTCCCTAGCAAAATGGAATTTCAGTGCATGATTAGATTTGATTTGATTCGATTCCCTACAGTGCGGAAACAGGCCTTTCTTCCCAACAAGTCCACACCAACCCTCTGAAGGGTAACCCACTCAGACCCATTTCCCTCTGACTAATGCACCGAACACTAGGTTAGTGTGTAACACTATGGACAACTTAGCATGGCCGATCCACCTGACCTGCACATCTTTGGAGTGTGGGAGGAAACCGGAGGAAACCCACGCAGACACGGGGAGAATGTGCAAGCTCCATACAGACAGTTGCCTGAGATTGGAATCGAACCTGGGATCCTGGTGCTGTGAGACAGCAATGCTAACCATTGAGCCACATGGCATGTGCTGCCCCACATGCCATGCATGTGAAAACAGATTTAAAATGTATACATTTTACCTTATGTAACTACTAATTTCTATCCAATTTATATTACATAAAAACAAAAACTTAATTGGCTTTTGAAATAGTAACGGCAGCATTCCTTATTGTGATGCAACAATTTTGGGAGTCTGCATATGTGCAGTTAGGCTGAAGTCCTGCAGTTGCTGACAGTGATTCTGCACTACTCCATAGATGTGCTCTTTAGGTCCCACTGGACTGCATTTTCAGAGCCATTAGGGAACTGACAAAATACCCAAGTACAGACTGTTAATCTTTCTGTAAAAAAACTATTTTAAACACTATTTTTAGCTTTGGTTTATAATATTTTGGCTTTGATTTTAATCTAAACTATGTAATTTAAATTCTGAAATTGTGTATGATATTAAAAGCCAAACATAAAATGTTTTAAATTTCCAGGTTTGCTGTCTATGTGAATACTGTAATATGATTGGCTGTTCTACCCTGCTTCTGACATCACAGATGTTAGACAGCTGTAGGTGACCTTGATGTGATATAGGTTTAAATTGCCATTGGGGAAAGGAAATCCACTCTGCAGAGATCATTGAACCATTCTGGGTTCAAGGTTATTTCACCGGTAACCACAGAATCTCGAGGAACCTCGATTATTCGAACAAGATGGACGGGCAGTATTTCATTCGGATAATTGATTATTCAGATAGTCGATTTGACCATGAACATATATTGATCTAACGCTGTGCTCTACCGGAGAGTTGTTTTTATATCTATAATTTTGGTGAGCCTGCTATTTAAATAAACTAATCTCTGCATTCTGCAAATTGCAGGTAAAACTGAGAAGGACCAAACCCATACCAAACATAAATATATGAAATCCTAGTATTAAACAAGGTCCCAAACAGCTTCTACAATCACAAGAGCATTTGTCAGTTTCTGCTGAACTTAGTGCCGCAATAGAAAGACAGAAGCATTGCCTCACGCATGTGTTAAATTTCTCAGCCAGTCTTTTCATGAACGGCCCAGTTAAGTGACGGGAATAAAGCACTTACTTTTGCAAAGGGCTGTGTAACTAACCTTTACGTCAAAAACATCCAGTCGCTGTTGCTTGTGGTGCTTGTGTTTCTTTGTTTTTGCCAGCGTTTTCACATGTTTTTCAATACAGGTAGTCCGAATTCACTTACCTCTTTGATGTAACATTTTTACAGCACCTTGAGACCTTGTTCGAAAAATTGAAAATTCAGATAATTGATATTCGGATAATTGATATTCGGGTAATTGAGGTTCTGCTGTACTTGTACCCAAATGTATGATTAGTGATAATTAGAAAGTGATGATTTTTCCCCTATCAGTTCTCATTTAACTGTGATGTAGTTTGTAAATTTGATAAGCACTATTATTATATCTGCTCTGGAGTCTGGAGTCTCACTAGAGAGAAGTGCAGTGTTATCTGATACAGAGAAGTAGAAGGTAAGAAACACTGGCTGAAGTTCGAATTGGTGGATAATTGGAACACGACTGGAGAAATGCATTTTGGTATGAACCTGCACACACCTGGATTGAGTGCTTCATAACATCCATGGATGCCTTCATCAACAAAAAATGTTTCCTCTTAAGAATTTGCTAATTTCACCTTTGTAGGGGAATACTTGTGTTTGAGATAATGACACAGGCATTTCTGTAACATCACCTGGTAAATAAGATACATTTTCTTGCTTGTTCTTCTTCAATAATATTACTGTTGTTCTGTTCTTCTCACCATACAGTATCCTTTGTAATTTGGTTTCGTTATGTGATCCTCAGTAGATGATCAAGCTTCCATTGTAGCTGGGAAGACAATAGTGTAGCACTCCTTCTGAGGCTGGTACAATTGACCCATGTTTATTGACAGCCTGATATAATTTGGCCTCAATATCACTCTCATGTTGAATGTTTCAATTCAGGATTAGGTATTCTCAGTTTGTCTTGCCCATGCAGCTGAATTCTGAAGGTAATGCTGCTGTAACACTGTGTGCCAGGTTATTGCTGTTGGTATGACAAGTTGCTTTCCTCGTGGAAGGTAATTGAAGTTAAACTGTGAAATGTACAATATGGAAGTTCATCTTCTCTTCCATAACTGCCCTCAAAAGACTTTACTGGGATCTTATGAAGGTAACAGGAGTGTTAACTGCCAGGTTTTCTGTGTCCCCATCTTCAAACCTAAAGGTTGGAGCAATACGTTTAGCCCTGTGTCAGAGTTATATTGCTGAAAATGCCAGATCATTTCTTGTTAACTGTAGGTTTACAAGTAACTTCCATTTTACATAATTTAAACTGGAAGTATATATAAACATTCATTTTCCAAGAAATCTTCTACACCTGGAAAGCAAGGTTGTTAATACAGCTATTATACCCTGCACTAAAATGTCTTAGTTAGCATACAGAAAACCACATACTTCACGCAAGCAACCCTTGCATACCAATTCTTTGTTTTTTCTCCCTATCATGCAGCATCATTCAATCCAGGCTCTACTTCCTGGTCTCTTACACAAGCAAATTCTCACAATTAAATTCTTAATTCTGTTACCGTGCTTTATCTCCCCAACTCTTCACATACAATTTGGGCTCTGAGCAATGTCTTCATCACTGTTTTAATAGCAGTAAAACATAGTTCATTCCTAGACGTGACAGTTGAACATACAGTTAAACAAAGAGCTTCAAACCAGCATCTACAGAAAAACAACAAACAGAGACTAAATACTTAACTTCAGAAGCAATCACCTCAACACCCACAGCCGGAGCTGCATCAAGACATTATTTCAACGAGCTACACCACACTGCAGCACCCAAGAACTACAAAAAGCAGAAAACAAATCTATACAACGTTTTCAAGAAAAATGGATATCCAATAAACATAATCTGCCGATTCCTCAGGAAAAAACCCAAACAAGCAGACACAACACAACCAAAAATTATAGCCCCATTACCTTACATCAAAAACATATAAGAAAGATCTTCCAGACTACTCAGACCCCTTGGCATCATGGTAGCCCCCAAACCTACCAACACACTTAAACAGCGACTAATGAACCTAAAGGATCCATTAGATACTAACAGCAAAACTAATGTCATTTACAAGATACCATGCAAGAACTGTAAAAAATACTACATTAGACAAACTACCAGGAAACTTGCCACCAGGATACATGAACACCAACTGGCCACCAAAAAACATGATCCACCCTCACTAGTTTCTATACATACAGACAAAAAAGGACATCACCTTGACTTGGATAACACATACATCCTAGGACAGGCGAAACAAAGACAATCACGATAATTCTTAGAGGCATGCCATACTAACCAGAATTCCATCAATAAACACATCGACTTAGATCCTATCTACCTTCCCTTGAAACAAAAACGGAAATGACATCACCCACCTTAAGAAACCAAGACCTATAAACAGAGAGGTGGGCCATACCACCAGCACTTCACTGGAAAATCTGACTGATGATGTTACCTAGTCATGGTGACGAAACATCTGAAAACAAACCTTCAAGCTCAGCGAGCTTACTTACAGACTTATCATCGACCTGAGCTACAATTTCAATCACCTGGGCCAAGAAATTTCAAAACTAAAATGTTGTGTTATTTTAAGTTTTCACACTGTTGTGTAGTTCAGCAATGAGATAATGGTGAACCTTTGTAGAACCGTAGGGCAGCACGGAGGCTCAGTGGTTAGCACTGCACCAGGGACCCGGGTTTGATTCCCACCTCAGGCGACTGTCTGTGTGGAGTTTGCACATTCTACGTGTGTTCCAGTTTCCTCTCACAATCGAAGGATGTGCAGGTCAGGTGAATTGGCCATGCTAAATTGCCCATAGTGTCAGGTGCATTAGTCAGGGATAAACATAGGATAGGGGAATGGGTCTTGGTGGGTTGCTCTTTGGAGGGTCGGTGTGGACTTGTTGGGTCGAAGGGCCTGTTTCCATACTTTCAGGAAACTAATCTAATCTAAAAAACCCTAAATAAGCAGTCTGCCCACTATTGGGATCCACGTTACAGAAAATACATTGAGACCTGAGGAAGGATAAAGGACAAGTGAAGTAGGCTGCTGCCTATTATACAAAGAGGATAATGCAGAGTATGGGTGATATAATATCATTATTTTATACTTATAAAGAATGGGACAGCTTGTTTTTAATATTAAAGGGACAAAGCATGAGGGCCAATAGGTAGAAGATCAAATGTAAGATATTTACAAACAAGACAGGGAAAAATGTCTTCACAGAGAGAATTGTGAGGTTGGAGAATTCACTTCAGCCTTGCTGGTTGAGGCAGAGATTATGACATCATTCAAGGTTACTTTTGATAGCCTGGATAAAGGACACAACACCAGGTTATAGTCCAACAGGTTTAATTGGAATTGTGCTTCCAATTAAACCTGTTGGAGTATAGCCTGGTGTTATGTGATTTTTAACTTTGTACACCCCAGTCCAACACCGGCATCTCCAAATCCTGGATAAAGGAATAAGTGTTGGGGGATAAAGGAGCAATTGTGTTTGGAACTGTTTGCTCATCTACAGGTTAAAACCTGATATAAATTGGTTGGGCTTAGTAAAGCTTTTTCCTGTTGTAGCTGATGAGCTGTGAGAAGCTGCTAGTGTGTTCTAAAATGACTGCAGTAGCAGACACAATGAATGCACTCTGTATGTTGCAAATTTCCACACTCCAAGAAGAATGTAGTTTTCTCCTCTCTGGCAAAATCCTTCACATAAAGTAAATGTTTCAGAAATGTGTGCAAGCCAGTGAAGTCTCCATCCAGAGAATGCAGTTAGTAATATCAGGCAATCTTATATCAACCTTATATCAAAAAATATTCTTGTAGTATTAATAGTCTTCTGTTCCTTCTCTAAGTACCATCATAACTTAGCAATACTGAGAGAATAAATGACAACTTGATAATAGTTGGTATGAATATTGTACAATTAAGGGCATTGGAATAGAGGATGTGTTTGAAAGGGCAGTTGATCCACCACTACTGATAATTGTGCTTTTGAACAGGCATCATGAGTTCAGCTAAGCTACAGGTTACCCTTAGCTCATTGACTCAGTCATAGCTAACCTTCATTCTCTTCATATGCATTTCAAATGACAGAGTCACTCCTTTAATGGTTCAAGCACTTTTGTCACTATGGCTATAGGAACAGAACTCTCAAGCACATCTTACGTTAAGAAATAATATCGTAGAGCCACACAATTCCTACAGTTATGGAAGCAGGCCATTTGGCCCATCAAATCCAAGCCAACCCTCCAAAGAGCATCCCACCCAGTCACACACCCCTACCGCATACCTGGGTTTCCCATTGCCAATCCACCTAGCCTGCACATCCCTGGACAATTTAACAGGCCAATCTACCTAACCTGACCATCTTTGGATTGTGGAAGGAAACCCACACAGTCACAGGGAGAATATACATAGACAGTTACTTGAGGGAATCAACACAGGTCCCTGGCACTGTGAGGCAGCAGTGCTAACCACTGAGCCACCGTGCCACCCTAATAATCTGAGCTTGCTACATCACTGATATGCTACGAGCAGCAAATAGTGTGCAAGAAATTGGGTATGAGGCTTGTGGGTGATTGAAATAACTTTATAATGGTAAGAAGATATGTAATTATTGAGGACTTTAATTGCACTAAGGTTATATGGCAGTACCCTTCCACCTACACCCGCATCTGACTGGCTGAACTGGTCCTCACCCTCAACAACTTCTCCTTCCAATCTTCCCACTTCCTCCAAACCAAAGGGGTAGCCACGGGCATCCACATGGGACCCAGCTATGCCTGCCTGTTTGTCAGAAACGTGGAACAGTCTATCTTCCGCAGTTACACTGGCATCACCCCCCACCTGTTCCTCCGCTACATCGATGACTGAATCGGTGCCGCCTCATGCTCCCACGAGTTGAACAGTTCATCAACTTTACCAACACATTCCACCCCAGCCTCAAATTTGCCTGGACCATCTCAGACACCTCCCTCCCCTTTCTGGACCTCTCCATCACCATCTCCAGTGACCGACTAACCACAGACATCTACTACAAGCCCACCAAATCCCACAACTACCTAGACTACATCTCCTCCCACCCTACTTGCTGTAAAAATGCCACCCCTTATTCCCAATTCCTCTCACTCCGCCACATCTGTTCCCAGGATGACCAATTCCATCTCAGAAAGTCACAGATGGCCTCCTTCTTCCATGATTGCAACTTCCCTTCCCACGTGGTTGATGATGCCCTCCAGCACATCTCCTCCACTTCATGCACCACCGCAGTTGAACCCAACCCCTCCCAACGCAACAAGGATAGAACCCCCAGTCCTCACCTTGCACCCCACCAACCTTGCATAAATCGCATCATCCTCCGCCACATCCGCCACCTCCAAACGAATCCCACTACCAAAGATAAATTTCCCTCCCCACCCCTATCAACTTTTTGGAGAGACCATTCCCTCCATGACTCCCTCATCATGTCCACGCGCCCCCACCAGCCTACACCCCACTCCTGGCACCTTTGCCTGCCACCACAGGAAATGCAAAATCCGTGCCAACACCACTCCCCTCGCCTCTGTTCAAGGCCCCAAGGGATCCTTTCACATCCATCAGAAATTTACCTGTTCCCCTACCGATGTCATCTACTGCATTCGTTGCACCTGGTGTGGTCTCCTCTACATTGTGGAGACAGGACACCTTCTTGCAGATCATTTCAGAAAACATCTCTGAGACACCCGCACCCACCAACCCCACCGCCCCGTGGCTGAACACTTCAACTCCAACTCCCCGTCCGTCAAGGACATGCAGTCCTGGGCCTCCTCAAACGCCAAACCGTTACTACCTGATGCCTTGGAGGAAGACAGCCTCAAATTCCACTTTGGGACCCTGCAACCACACGGGATAAATGTGGATTTCAACAGCTTCCTCATTTCCCCTCCCCCACATTATCCCAGTCTCAAGCCTCCAACTCGGCACCACCCTCCGGACCTGTCCATCACTCCCTCCGTGACCTATCACCTTCTCCCTCACCTTCATCCACCTATTTTTCTGCTACCTTACCCCCCAATCCCCTCTCCCATTTATCACTCGGCCCCGGCCCACAAGTCTCATTCCTGATGACAGGCTTATGCCCGAAACGTCGATTCTCCTGCTCCTTAGATGCTGCCTGACCTACTGTGCTTTCCCAGCAACACAATCTCAACTCTGATCTCCAGCATCTGCAGTCTTCACTTTCTCCTTATATAGCAAATGCTTGTCATCAAAATTTGGAGCCCATCTCAAGGTGCAAGGAGAACTGTTCCACAGTGAGTCATATCTCCAACAAGAAAGAATGTCAAAGCAGAATACTGTAGATGCTGGATATCTGAAAATAATTCAAAAAGTCATGGAAATACCCAGCAGATCTAGTAGCCTCTGATATATAAAAAAACAAAGTGAACAATTGAAGTCTGTGGCCTTCCATCATAACCGCGAGAAGGTTTCGAGAACTTGGAAGGAAGGCTGGATGGGAAGAACAACAAATATGAAAGTCTGTGACAGGGTGGAGGGCTAGGGATAGGAAATGTCTGAAGCTTAAATCAATTAATTGCCATGAGGCCTAGTGCTGTCATCCAAAACTTGACTCATTACCTGTCACCAGACCAGTGCTATCCTTGAAGCTCAGTCATGCACCTGATCAAGTGTTTGTAATCTAGAAATGCCCTTTACTGTTCACTCAGATGGTTCCATCCTGAAATTCCATAGACTAAAGATTATTTAAATAACAAATTCCATGATAAATATATATGAAGTCATACAAAGTAAAACTCTGAAAAATAATTAAATGTATATGAAGTTTGAAAGGATAGAATGATCGAAGATTGGAAGGACAGCAAAAAGATTCAAATATTGAGGGAGGATTATGTTCAGTGTTTGGCATCTTACTCTATGAATTTCAGCAGCTACTGCATTGTCGGCTCTGTTGCGTCTGCTCTGAAATTCTTCTCTGGCCTTTCAGACAGATGGAATTGGGCTTTGGTCTTAGCGCAAGCCTGACAATAGTTAATCAACTGTTTGTTGAATGCACCACACTCTATATCCAACTGCTATTAGTAGCAAAGTGTTAAACTGACTATTCATCTCTGACTATCCATCCCCACCCCCATTCACCTATTGTACTCTATACTACTTTCTACCCACCCCCACCCCCACCCCCCTCTCATTTATCTCTCCACCCTGCAGACACCCTGCCTCTATTCCTGATGAAGGGCTTTTGCCCGAAACGTCGGTTTTCCTGCTCCTCGGATGCTGCCTGACCTGCTGTGCTTTTCCAGCACCACTCTAATCTAGAATCTGGTTTCCAGCATCTGCGGTCCTTGTTTTTACCTATTCGTTTTTGCCACCCCGCTAGTTTGTCTCAATGTGCATAGATTACCAATTTGCATTAACTGGCTGAAAACAATTGTTCGTTCAACCATTAAGATTTGTAAAGTGTAAAAGTCTTTATGTACATATGTTCACTGAAGTCAGAGCACCAATTTCACATTGGAATTGGATAAAGTAAAACTTAGGTTGTGAAGATTAAGAGTAGAACATAACATCTTCCCCGAGGCTCATTTAATTGTAGCGAGCTCACTTAACTGAATGGGAGTGGTGGTCTTCTTAATTCTCACTCAATTAGTGTGGGACAGGAAGGCTGAAGAACATTGTTTCTGTCCTAACACTAACCAAGGACCTTAATTGGACAATCATTGCCCACATTAGAGACTCATTAGAGACTGGCATTGATATTCACCTGGCTGCAGAAGGTGGCATGTGAGAAGCTCAAAATGAAATCTGTGCCAGGGTTCCTTGTGCACTTCCAGAAAGGTCACTTGTTCAAACAAGTGCCTCTGATGATGTGGCAGCTTTGGGGGCTGGGATTTCTGTTCCTGGGTTTCATAATCACTTGGGAGGCTTGTTACACAGGGCTCTTACTGGCTCACTAGTGGGTGAGCAAGATATCAGTCGACTCCATCTAATGCTGCCCTACGCAACTGCCAAGTATTATTAGAGTCTGGAATATTATCTGTATTAGAAGTTACTGCATGCATCTTCAAAAAGAAAATTCCATCTGCTTACTGTAAGCTACTATGTCCATACAGAGTTGAACCAGCACCAGGAGTTGAAAACTCAGCAGTCTACAAGATGCTACACAGCAACCAGGAGGAAAAGAGTGAGCCGAGACAATCTGGGTCCTTCCGTGCAATCCAGGATTACCTGGAAGCAGATGAAAGTGGTGAGGATCACTGGCTTTCTGTCTTTACCACTGGGAAGCAAAATAAACCATTTAGACACTTGTCAGATCCAATTGTGAAAAGTCATTACATGATATTATACATGTTTAATTACCAGATTTGGGAACATGTTCCAGTGTTGAGTATTGATTTATTTGTGACATCGGTGGATTAAAGGATACTCGGGTTGAAGAGATGAATCAGTGCTGGAGAGTGGGGAAATGGCTGTTCCTGCTTAGGTTTAATGAAACTAGAGGGAATGGTGGCAGTAACTCATAGGATAAACCTGGATGTGGACTGCAGTGGTTCAAGAAGGCAGCTCAGCATCATCTTGTCATGGGAAACTAGGGACAGACAATGCTGGTCAACTCGGGATGCCCATGTCCCAGGAGGGAATAAAAAATTTACAGATAGATTACAACCCATCACTTTGTTTATATACCAAGCAAAGGCACCAGGCAGATTAGACAATGGTATTTGCTGAATTTCCCGCTGTTAACAGATAGGTCAACGCTGACTACTTCAAATTCGAAATCATTTTTAACCACCGTTTATCTTCCTGCAAAATGTTCAAGGTACCCGGCCTGTGGTGACTCGAAGTGTGAGGGCTCCAGTGACAAAAGTTGGTGCTTCCACAGGAAGTGTTCAGAAGCTGCCACTCTGTGACAAGTGTGGAAATGGAATAGTGTAAGTTTAAAAACAATGGGGTGATTGCAATATCGGCTTAATGAATCCTGTCAGAAAACAGGGTTTAAGATCTTCTTACTTGTCAGTGTGACTATTTCTGACTAATGCAGAAGTTGAAACTCAATGAAATGTTTTCAGCTGTTAGCATCATAGCTGAGGACCATGGATAGGGGCAGGGGTGGGGATGGGGGGTAATGGTTGGGAGCAGGACTGTGTATCCATCCTGTCTCTTCTTAGTTTAATAATATTCTTTTTTCTAACAATCTGGCTTTGTGAACAATACTACCATGATGCTGTGAATTAACCCACTGCCCTTTCCACTCTGAGACCCCACGCCAATCCATCTAAGCCTCATGGGATGAGTGTCAGTTTTAGGCGAACCTCCTTTACTAGGATTGAGATTTGGATGTTTGCATTTCTGGAGAGAGGCTCAATTAACTTAATATTCATGGCGCCCACTGATATACACACACAAATTAAGTCATTCAACCTAAAGGAAGGCACATTTTTCAGTTCCTTGAATTGGATTATTATAAAGCAGTCATGTAATGGTGCAGATTTCTACACTATAAAGTATTGAGCACTATTAATCTTAATAGAGACTAACCTCCACATAAGAAGGGAAGCTTAACTTTCTGTGGTTTAACACACAGACTGTGGGGGTAGGTGGGGGAGCAGAGGAAATCTTCCTCTGCCTGCTGTGTCTGTATAAACCTATTTAGGCCAAAAAAGTTGCAATTTTATTACGCATTGTGCAAATGGCGAATTCTTCTCTGTGACTGGAGCTTCTAAAATGAACACTGTATCGGTTTACTTGTGAGGTGCTGTTCCAGATATGTCAATAGCTAAAAAAATCCAACAATGGCCCACCTTCTTCAAAGGGGCATCAGCAATTGTTTTGTAAACCGATCTTGGGACATAAATAAAACATGAACGCTTTGGTTCTTCCCTCTTCTCCCCAGTGAAGACAATGTCTTGGAAATCCTGGTCAGTGGTTTGGAGGAGTGGTGTGGAAGAGGCCATAGGGAATGATAGTCCAACATGACAGGGTCTGGGGCTGTTCCTGGAGCAGCAGATATCATTTCAGCCCATTCCTGTAATGTCTTGGTTGAACATTAAGGTGTCTACTGTTGGTATGACTGGGTTATTCTGGAAATTTCACCTTGCTTAGCTTCCGAACGCCCAGTGAAACCAACGTTGGCGAAGACCAGGCACCAGATTCAATCTAAGTTTCTTAGGTCCCTAAAGGTAATCAACCCTAAGAATTCCTGTCAGAATTCGCCTGTGAGTAATGAAGATTATTCATCCTTTTTATAAGCCAGGTGCCTACTACTGGGAGGCAGGGCGCTACTCCCAAATCTTCATCAGAACAAGTGTCTCTGCTGCACAAGGTTGGATTTCACAGGGTTGGTGGAGAAGGAAGGGGGGGGGGGGAAGGTGAGTCAGAAGGGGTCCTCTTTAAAAGGTAAAAAAGATAAACTTCAAAGAAAATTTCAGTACATCTTTGAATATATCTGATCCTCAAAACCCTACCCCTCTTCTCCATTAAATATTTAAAAGGATAACTGGCTACCATTGTCCTGCTCATATTCCAACTCCAATGACCAAGTCTTTAGACCCTGATTATTTTGAGTAGCCATTTTCACTCCAGCATCCTGACCGACTGAGTGTCAGCTGATTTGATGGTAAGTGAGCCACACTTTCTAAATGAACGTGGGACCTGATTTCAGGTTCCAGTCTATCCATATCACCCCTGCTTGCATTGCTTTCAGTGTTGAAATCATAAAACAGTCCACAAGCTTGCATTCTAACTGAATTATTGTAAAATATCTCTCACACACAGTGGCACTGTAGTGAAGGCCCGTGACAAGTATCGACACCCGGAATGCTTTGTTTGTTCCGACTGTGGCATGAACCTCAAGCAGAAAGGTTACTTTTTCATAGAGGGACAACTGTACTGTGAAGCCCATGCAAGAGCAAGAACAAAGCCACCCGAGGGATGTGACGCTGTCCCCGTTTATCAGAATATGAAGGCTTAACTTTCCTGTGGAGATTTGAAAGAAAATAACAGATCGGATCCATTTATATGAGAAGCCTGCCTTGTCACTGTTATGCTGCATCTCAAAATCTGGTTAATCTTTAAAAGTACAAGCAGTTTCCCATTGCAAGATATATTTAGAGAACGCACTTGTTCAGTTATCCATGTTAGCAGACTGCTACGTGTAAACCTTGCAGAAAGCCACATAACTCTATGCACTGGCACAATGATGCAACTAATTATTTAAACAGTGTGGTTTATATAATCATGTTTGTAAGAGCAGTAAAATCAATGCATTGTTAAAACACATTGTACTATGACTGCTAATGTAAGATCCCGAGTAACCAGGCCTCTAGTTATTTGAAATATACATTAAACTAATGTTGTGGCAGACATGCATCATATTTTAATGATAATTATGAAACCCTTGGGTCGTATTTTTACTGGCTTGGTGCACAGGAAGTGATTCAATCAGAGAGGTGTGGTGAACCTACAATCTGGGATTATCTCAAAGGCGCTGGAGCTCTGATATCACTGATCAGTTCCCCCACCTGGAAGCATTTGTGTTCAGTCGCCCTGTTTTTGGTTATGTCAGTCTGTTCACTATTGATGTTCTCTGTGCGTGTTTAGTTATATCTGGGCATGTACTTGAAGCAAAAGCAATATAGAAAGATAGAAAGTAGGCACAGGAGTAGGCCATTCAGCCCTTCAAGCCTGCACCACCATTCAATATGATCACGGCTGATCATGCTATTTCAGTATCCCACTCCCACTTTCTCTTCATACCCTTTGATCCCTTTAGCTGCAAAGGCCCTCTTGAATTTATCTAACAAACTGACCCCAATAGCTTTCTAGTAGAGAATTCCACAGAAGGTCACTACTCTCTGAGTGAAGAAATTCTTCCTCATCTCAGTCCTAAATGACTTATCCCTTATTCTTAGACAATGACCCCTCATTCTGGATTTCCCCAACATCATGAACATTCTTCCCACAGCCAACCTGTCCGGTCCATCAGGATTTTATATGTTCCTATGAGATCCCTGTAAACAATCTGTAGTAAGAGCTGAAAGCTGGAATGAGAAGGATGTCTTCCATGTTTTAAAGTCACTGTGAATAAAACCTGCCACACCTGAGATACAAGTTTGATCTCTGTATGGGTCTAAATCTAAGATATACAACAGAAGCCATAGCTGACTGATAGCTGAGTGTCCAGTCAGGCTAAAAAGCTATTCACTGACACCAACGATGTGTGGAGTTGGGTGGAGTCAGTTGGAGAGAGGAAGCACAATCTGGGGGAAAGCTGACAGAAAGTGAGTAGTGGGTCATTTGGGATGGACAAGGGTTGAAGATCTGGGAGGTTATGGGGAAGGGAGAGAGAAAACAGGACCTATGCTAATGCAAAATACTGCAGATACTGGAAATCTGGAAAAGAGTCATGGGATGCAAAACATAAATTCTGTTTCTCTCTCCATATATGCCACCTGACCTGCTGAGTTTCTCCAGCAATTTCTGTTTTTATTTCAGGTATTGGGGTCTGATTGCTGAGTGGTGAAATTGGAGATGAGTGTAGTAGATTGGAGAGACTCCTCAGCCAGAGATCTGAGTCAGAAAGCCCTCGCCAACTGATTCCTCACCTCAATGAAGCTGCCAGATTCCCCATTCATTCAGGAAAACCTGGCCAAAGGAAATTTTAAAAGATTTTAAAGCTTCTTCGAGAGTCCTGCAGCCTTATCACAAAGCTAAACCTGAAATGGCTAAGCCTCAGGGAGATATTGCTTTAAGTACAGGGTATTGGACACATTGCTCTTTTGCAGAAGCTGAATTTAAAGACCATGGCATTAGCTCTAACCAGCAGCCACAGGGACAGAGGCATCACCACCAACCACTGCCATTTCCAGAAGCCCTATCCAATTGGATGTCCATCATGCAGACAGTTCATTTTCCTGGCATTGGGACGTCCATCACATTGAGAGATGGGATTCTGCGTCTGCCAGCTGCAGCCAATCCAAGGGCCAGCAGCTCCTCAACCTCAGCAGCGCCTCCAGGAGCAGTGGGCATTGTTGGTTCTGCAGCCAGTCCTGAATGGCAAAAGTGAAGGAGGACTTGAACTGGAGCTAATTGTATGGGGACCGCCAGCACAGTCAAGTTACCAGAGGAATCAGGGGCTCCTCATTGAGGACAAAAGTGGGCGGCACGGTGGCACAGTGGTTAGCACTGCTGCCTCACAGCACCTGAGACCCGGGTTCAATTCCTGCCTCAGGCGACTGACTGTGTGGAGTTTGCACGTTCTCCCCGTGTCTGCGTGGGTTTCCTCCGGGTGCTCCGGTTTCCTCCCACAGTCCAAAGATGTGCAGGTCAGGTGAATTGGCCATGCTAAATTGCCCGTAGTGTTAGGTAAGGGGTAAATGTAGGGGTATGGGTGGGTTGCGCTTCGGCGGGTTGGTGTGGACTTGTTGGCCGAAGGGCCTGTTTCCACACTGTAATGTGATCTAATCTAATCTAATGACAGGAGGGAATATGTTTCAGCAGGAGTGGAAGTCTGTTCATGAGCCACATGGTGCCCGAGCAGAGGCCCACAAACATTTCCTCCACGCCACCACCCCACACACCAACTCCACACAATGCCAGCCAGCTGTTACCATGCAGCCTCCCCACGGGGCATGGGTGGACCCCCATCTCATTAGTAAAACATTATAGGAGGCCCTTTAGTGTACAGAAATGAAGCAGTATGATACATCATTGGTGCAAGGGGGGCATTACTTTGACAGCTGGCATGAATCAGATTGGTGCCTACAGCACAATCCATCTGACATGGATTTCCACTTTTGCATACCTATGCTGGACCTGCCTTTGATGGGGAATCATAAATTCTGACAGTGCAGAAAGAGGTCACTCACCTATCAAGTCCACACCAACCCTCTGAAGACCATCCCCCCCAGACCCATCACATTCCTGTAACCCCGCATTTCCCACAGCCAATCCACCTAACCTGTACAAATGTGGACCCCATGGGCAATTTAACATGGTCAATCCACCTAACCTGCACATTATTAGACTGTATGAGGAAACCGGAGCACCATGCAAACTCCATACAGACAGTCATTCAAAGCTGGACTCAAACCTGGGTCTCTGGTGCTATGAGGCAGCAGTGCTAACCACTGAACCACCTGAAGAACTGAAGAAGATGAGATCACTTCTCAGCTTTCTTTATCCAAGAGAACAGAGAACCAGGTGATATCCTGATGTGGAAACCCACACACTTCTGGTATCATTATTGTAAATCTTCACTGTTCTCTTTATCCTTTATATCCTTTGGTGACCAGAACTGCACGCAGTCCTCTAGCCCACATTAGGTTTAAAGGGAATTTCCCCACTTCTCAATTCTTTCCCTTTTTAATAAAGCCTGGAGCTTGGTTTGCTTTTTTGCAGCCTTGCTAATCTGTGGAATAACTTTAAAAATATGAGGGTTTCCACTTAGGATTGAGATAGGAAGAAATTTTTGTTTGCTCTGAGGGAGGTGAATCTTTTGAAACCTCTGTTCCAGGTATGGAAGCTCAGTCTTTGAGTAAATTTAAAGCAGAAATTGATACATTTTTGCTGTTGATGAATGATGTAAAGGATTATGGGAATGGTGTGGGTAAAAGTCAGTAAGGTGTCCTCTAAAAGAGGGGATAGATAGGTTTGGAAGGATAAGGAAGTTGGTAGTGGTGCTGAGCTGGTACAAATGGAGGAGTTGAGCCCTGAGGGAAGATCAGCCTGTTCAATGATGGAGCAAGCTAGATGGGCTGAATACCTTACTCCAGGTTCAGTGTTCCTACATTCCTGTGATTTTTAATGTGATTTGCTGAAACTTTGCAATGAAGGCCATTGAACCAGAAGACGGAACTATGTAGATTTCCAAGTCTCCTTTCCCATGCAAAGTTTCAAAAAGAGTTAGCCAGTCCAGATGCCTTATTTCATTGGCTCCCAATTATGACATTCAGACTTAGCTCCTCCTACAACTTCCCCAACATTCTGGCCTCCCCTTGTCCCCCACCCAACCATAGCCCATCTATTGTAATTGGTTCTTCTTGCACTGCAGAACCTTATTTAAAAATGCATTCTAAACTGGCACAGGATGCAATGTTCAACTTCAAAACTGAAGGTAGGTTCTCAGCTAGTTTTTCCGAAGACATTTAACTGCCAGTATTCTGAGCTGGTGATCAAAGGAAGTCACAGAAGCTATAATATGACTTATCGCCCTTGAGGAGCTATATACAGAATATGATGTTCAAGTGTGACTACCGTACTCTAAAAATATAGGCAATGAGAATACAAGGGAGGGCAACAATATGACCATCAAATTAGAACAATAGGTGTGTATAAGCATAAACTGATTCTTATTAGAATTAGAAGTGGTAAAGGACGTGATTCAAGCTTTGTATCTTAAACCAGAAGGTTCACATCAAACCAACATGGACTAGCAATTGTTGTCAAAAGCAAAGTCATTGTAATCCTAGAGCATTTTAAAAAATGAATTCGGGGATGAAGGTGTTACTGGCTGGGCCAACAAATGTTATCGGTTCCTAATTACTCTTGAGAAGGTTGTGGTCAGTTGCATTCTTGAACGGCTGAGGTCTTCTTATAGGAGTAAACTTTTGGTGCCTTTGGAAGAGAGTTCCATGACTTTGACCCAGCAACACTAAAGAAATAGTGATATACTCCACAATAATATGGAAGATTGGTGCTTGAAACATGCTGCTTCCCCAGCCAAGCTCTTTCAGTACAGTTACAATACTGGCATCTATTCGACAATGAGGAAAATTACCTAGGTCTGTCCTACACGCAAAATGCAGGACAAATCCAAGCCAACTAATTACTGCCCTTTGTCTCGTCTTGATCTTCAGTAAAGTGATGGAAGGTGTCACCAACAGTGCTATCAAGCAGCCTCTGCTCAGTGATAATGTGCTCAGTGATGCTCAGAGTGTGTTCTGCCAGGGCCACCTAGCTCCTGACCTCATTACAGCTTTGGTTCAAACACGGACAAAAAGGGCTGAGTTCCAGAGTTGAGGTCAGACTGACTGCCCTTGAAATTAAGGCCATATTCAACCAAGTGTGGCATCAAGGAGCCCAAGTAAAACTGGAATCAGTGGGAAACATGGGGCAAACTCTCCCCTGGTTGGAGTCATACGTGGCACACAGGATGATGGTTGTGATGTCATACGTGGCACACAGGATGATGCTTGTGATTGTTGAATCTCAGTCATCTCAATTCCAGATAATCTCTGCAGGATTCCTTAAAGTAGTGTCTTAGGCACAACCACCTTCAATTGGTCCATCAATGACCTTCCCTTCATCATTAGGTCAGAAGGGCAGATGTTCCTGATCAATGCGTAATGTTCAGCACCATTCATGACTCCTCAGATACTGAAGTAGTCCCGTGTTCAAATGCAACAAGATCTGGACAATATCCAAGCATAGGCAAGTAACATTTGTGTCTTGCAAGTGCAAGGGTCACTTCCAAAAAGACAGAATGCAATCATCACCTTTTGACATTCAGTGGTTTCACCATCATTGAATGCCCCACTATCAACACCCTTAGGGGTTACATTGACCAGAAACTCAACTAGACTTACATATAAACACGATGGCTACAAGAGCAGGTTAGAGGCTAGGAATACTACAGTGAGTAACTCACTTTCTGACTCGCCAAAGCCTATACACTATCTACAAAGCACAGGTTAGGAATGTGATGGAATATGCCCCCACTTGCCTGGATGGGTTCAGCTCCAATAACACTCAAGAAACTTGGAACCATCAAGGACAAAGCAGCCCACTTGATTGGCACCACATCCACAAGCAGCCATTCCCTTCACCAGTGATAGAGTCATAGAATCATAGAGATATACAGCATGAAAACAGACCCTTCAGTCCAACCCGTCCATGCCGACCAGATATCCCAACCCAATCTAGTCCCACCTGCCAGCACCCGGCCCATATCCCTCCAAACCCTTCCTATTCATATATCCATCCAAATGCCTCTTAGATGTTGCAATTGTGCCAGCCTCCACCACATCCTCTGGCAGCTCATTCCATACACGTACCACCCTCTGTGTGAAAAAGTTGACCCTGAGGTCTCTTTTATAACTTTGCCCTCACACTCTAAACCTATGTCCTCTAGTTCTGGACTCCCCGACCCCAGGGAAAAGACTTTGTCTATTTATCCTATCCATGCCTCTCTTAATTTTGCAAATCTCTATAAGGTCATCCCTCAGCCCCCTGATGCTCCAGGGAAAACAGCCCTAGCCTGTTCAGTCTCTCCCTGTAGCTCAGATCCACCAACCCTGGCAACATCCTTGTAAATCTTTTCTGAACCCTTTCAAGTTTCACAACATCTTTCTGATAGGAAGGAAACTGGAATTGCACGCAATATTCCAACAGTGGCCTAACCAATGTCCTGTACAGCCACACCATGACCTCCTAACTCCTGTACTCAATACTCTGACCAATAAATGAAAGCATACCAAATGCCTTCTTCACAATCCTATCTACCTGCGACTCCACTTTCAAGGAGCTATGAATCTGCACTCCAAGGTCTCTTTGTTCAGCAACA